>NW_016804543.1:1233089-1277947 GCF_001698545.2 Rhinopithecus bieti | reverse complement strand
GAAAGAAAGAAAGAAAGAAAGAAAGAAAGAAAGAAAGAAAGAAAGAAAGAAAGAAAGAAAGAAAGAAAGAAAGAGAGAGAAAATTGCAAAAGGGCTTATATTGGGGATGATTCCAAGCTGTTAAGATTTGATGTGTACATGCATGTATTTCCATACATTTCTTCTAGCACAGGGCTGCTGTGCGAGAGGCAGCAGGGTCTGGTGCTGGGAACACAGGTTTGAGAGGCCTTCTCTGAAAACTGTATCTAAAAAACACTGCTCCATCAGTGTCTGTTCTGTTGCTCTGGTTTATTGCATTCATAGCAGTTATCATTCTTTGAAATTCTTATTTATATATTTACCTTGTTTATTGTCTGTCATCCCCTCACCCCCAAACCATGAGAGTTTCCTATGAGGACTGAGATCCTCCTAGCCTAGAATAGAGTCTCTTGGCCTACAGGAGGAGCTGGCATAGACTATGTGACAGATCGAGTGAATGAAGGATGATACTACTAATTAAAATGACACAGACAGTGGCTAATGCAGAACTAGGCAGACCTAGGTTCCCATCCTGACTTTACCATCTGCTGCCTCTGTGTGTTCTTGGTCAAGTTATTTAACCACTCTGGGTCTCCATTTCCTCATCAGAAAAATGGGGATAAGAACAGCATCTACCGGGGCCGGGCGCGGTGGCTCAAGCCTGTAATCCCAGCACTTTGGGAGGCCGAGACGGGCGGATCACGAGGTCAGGAGATCGAGACCATCCTAGCTAACACAGTGAAACCTCGTCTCTACTAAAAATGCAAAAAATTAGCCGGGTACGGTGGTGGGCGCCTGTAGTCCCAGCTACTGGGGAGGCTGAGGCAGGAGAATGGCGTGAACCCGGAAGGCGGAGCTTGCAGTGAGCCGAGATTGCACCACTGCACTCCAGCCTGGGCGACAGAGCGAGACTCTTTGTCTCAAAAAAAAAAAAAAAAAAAAAAAAAAATAGCATCTACCTGACAGGGCTGTCATGAGGACAGGAGGGAAGCTAAAGAGTTCACAGAAATTCAACATTGTTGTATGTTTACTCACAACAAGGGTTGAAGCAGTCAAATTCTCTTAGCTTCCTCTCCAAATATATTGCTTATATACTGACATATTTACCCGAATCCTAAAATAACATTTTAAAACTGCAAGGAAGATGCCAAATGCACCAATAAATCCAACTAATGAGTGTTCCTATTAGGGAAGCAAGTCCCTGACACGTTATAGTTCCCAAAACACAGAAGGAGATCAAACGTTTGTCAGTGGAACAAACTGAAACAGGTCCACACTTCAGCCTTTGGGAACTGTGACACCTTCTTTTTTGTGGCTCGATTCCCCAGTCCTTATGAGAAAGAAAATTATCTTTACACATTCACATGACTTTAAATAAATTTTGCAATGCCCTTTGAGAGCAACCCACACCCTTGGAGATACAAAACCACAACTGAGAATTTTTGCTTTCTAATAAGCCTATATTAAAAAATAAAAAGTAGGTGATGGTGACTGAGAGCTATACTAAGAACCTGAAGGAAGTCAGTTCACTAAGCTTCCCCACATTGCTCTAACAGCAAAAGCACAGAGCTGCTCTCTCCTGGTGTCCTGCAATGTTCTAACGACAAGGCATCAGCCAGGCTTACTCAGAATGGAAGTGGCAACCGAATGTTGTTACCTCTAAGACAGGGATGTAAACTTCAATGAACACTGAAATCACCTGGGGCATGTCTAAAATAGCACTAGTGCCTAGGCCCCCACTTCAGACCAATTTAGAATCTATAGGGAAGGACTAGGCATCCTTATTTTTTCTCTAATCTCCACTAGTAATTCCAATGTGTAGCCAGGGTTCTAAGCCTACCCTACTTCTCGGATTCTGAATTCACAGTAGATTCACTAATTGTCAAAATATACACACAGAATCTTCTGTTGATACAGCATCCTGTATAATCTCCTAAGATGAAGTGCCCTTAGCTTCAAAGAAAAAATATAAGACTGAACCAGGTGCACAGAGTGGGATGGGAGTGAAGAACATCAATGAGATATAAGGAAGTGGAAAAATTCTAACACCCTCTTAGACTCACAGCCCTGGGAATTTAAATTGTGTTTCTGCCTGCCCTGACTAGGGAAGAAAACTCAAATTAGCTGGGTAGAAATTTCATCTAAAAGAATCAGGAGACTCCAAGTGACCTGTACTTTGATGTCTGTCACTGTGGCTCAGCCACACTTTTCTCTTTCACACCAATGCCTGAGAAAAGTCATCAGCAACTGATACGTAGTTTGAAGAACAGACATCAAATACAAAGGATGGGTTAGGGGCCCAAGGTTTCTGCCAGGCTGTGATCAATGACAAAGAGCAAGGTGAGAAAGGGCCTGCTGGGATCACAAATGCAGGGCTTTCCCACACTGAAATCATAATAATGATGTCTTAAAAGTTGCACAGGCTGACTTCTGAAGCTGCATAAAGCACCAACACATTTAGAAAGCGCTGGAAAAGATGAAAGAACAAATAGAAGGCTCCCCAAAATTAAACACAACTCAACATGACTGCTGTGAGCTGGGTAATTATCTCGTTGATGGATTCTACACTCCAGCTAACACTGAACCATGTGCTACCTCAAAAGGTTTCTTCAAGCACCAGCACCAATGAATGCTTGCAGCCACTCCCATATCTTGATCAAGCCCTTCAGTGCTCACAAGAACAATCAATTTTCTTTAACGAGACATTACTCTGCCACTGGTCAAAGATGCTATGACCATCAAACCTTCTATCCAAAAGACTCTAAGGGAATGAAAACCCTTTGAGAATTTTACATCGGCAAACCAAAAATACTTAAGCCTAGCAGAAAACCATCTTCTTCAACCAGATAACAAAATTTTGAATAAAGTGTTTTTATAATGACTTAGCTAGACGTCCGCCCTATCTATAACCTTGATATGTAAGCTCTATTTATACATACTAAGTCATACTGGTGTCTCAAAAGTTTAAGCAAAATCAAATCATGAAAGTAAATCGGTTACATTTTCTATCCTTTTCTTGATAAAAGAAGGCTAGCTTAACATTTGCTTTTCTCCCCATAATTAGAAAGATTCTGGAAAGAGAAAATGTAGTCAAACAGGCTTAAGCAGAAAATAGCTTTTTTAAAAAGTGCCTTATATAAAAGAATAACAATTAAAGAATAAAGCTCCATCTCTCATTTGATAGGTATTACCTGCCTGGAAATTAAATCATACTTAGTGCTTTCTCTAGAGAAGACTTCTGTTCCAAAATGAGGGTCTAATGTTTTGAGTGGTGCAAGCCAAATCAGCTTGAAGAAACAGAAGGCTCTGCTAAGCTTTAGCAGAACAAGCCCTAACATAATATGCCAGAGAACACGTTTGACAAAACAGAAGTAGAAAAATATTTTCAAAATCAGTTCTTGGCTTAAATATAGCATTTGGCACCTCCAATAAACACAGAGGAGAAGATCTAACTTGGTAACATCATGTGACTTTCTGAACTGCAGCAGACCAGATGGTGGGGTGAGTTATTCATTTCTCAGCTCCTCACCCACTTTGCCCTTCCATTAGTGACTTCACAGTTCAGGGTCCCTTAGAAGAGCTGGAAATAAAAGAACTGGATAAATACACAGAACTAGTTTTCTTAGTACTTATTATTCTACTTTAAAACCATGTTACTAGCAAACACCTCATGCCAACTCAACAGCTCTTGTTAGTAAGTGTTCTGGATTATACAGTCAAGTCAATGTCTCACTTGCTATCTATGAAAAATATAAAGAAGGTGACACTTCCCCTTCTGTAAAGATAGGGCAGACATACATTTCCCTATTCCTCCCACTAAGTACAACTATAGGCTTTGGATCTAGGAAATTAAGAAGATGTCTAAAATGTAAAGAGAAAAAGGCAGACCGACTAGGAACCTTGGGACAAACCTCAACATGGTGATGAGTTTCATGAGTTTTCTTTATGTCTCATATATCCCAGAATCAGAGCTGAAGAACCCAGGAATGGGTAAAACCCAATTGGGATGAAAGAAAACAACAACAACAACAACGACAACCAAAAAGCCCGCTCTCCCTAGCTAAAGAATTAGGGAAGAAGGAGGGAAACTGGCAATAAAGAAAACTGTTAGACAATAACTGCTCTACTTCAGTCAAATACCACAGAAAAAGACTGTAGTTCCACCACCACCCAAGCAGCAAAGACTGAAGAGGGAGCTTAGAATTCTACCCTTTTCAGGCTGTACTGGGGTCACCCAATCTCTGCTCCTCATTCTGGAGTACTGTCAAAGAAGACTGAGTAAAGATAGAATCTTCGACCCCATGGGTGGAATCTCTTCTCCCCACATCCCCTCTTCCTCATCCCCTCTTAGTCATCTTTGGAGACCCCAAAGGAATTCAGCACTTCTGCCTCACATAGCAGTAATATGAAGTCACTCCTCCCACTGAATGTCAAAGGAAGAAGAGGAGTGGGAAACCTAGGCTTCTACCTCCACTGGACTGTAACAAGGCCTCATACCTGCTTCCCCTAAAAAAGTGGTGTCAAACAAAACAATCTAAAACAGAAGGTTTAAGTAAGATTCAGAATCTCATAACATAATATCCAAAATGTCCAGATTTTAATTGAAAATCACTCATCATATGAAGAATCAAAAAAAAATCTCAACCTGAATGTAAAAGGCAAGATGACAAAGATGTTAGAATTATCTGACAAGGATTTTAAAACAGTCGTCCAAAAAATGATTCAAGGATCAATTACGAACACACTCAAAACAAAAAAGCATAAAATCTCTGCAAAAAAAAAAAAAAAAAAAAAAAACCCAGAAGACATAGCAGAGCAGGAAGCTAAGACGAGCAGATTTCTTGAGCTCAGGAGGTTGAGGCTAGAATGAGCAGTGATCGTGCCACTGCACTCCGCCTGAGTGACAGACTAAGCCCCGTTTCAAAGAAAAGAAGAAGAAGAAATAAAGATAAATATAAATTTTAGAACTATAAATTATAACCAATGAAATAAAAAGCTGAGTTGATAGGCTCGACAAGAAAATGGAGGAGACAGTAGAAAAAAAGTAGTCAATTTGAAGGTAGGATATTAAAAATCAAAGGCCATGCACAGTGGCTCATGCCTGTAATCCCAGCACTTTGGGAGGCTGAGGCAGATGGAACACTTGAGGCCAGGAGTTCAAGTCCAGCGTGGCCAACTTGGTGAAACTCCACCTCTACCAAAAATAGAAAAATTAGGCGGGCATGGTGGTACACACCTATAATTCTAGCTATTCAGGAGGCTGAGGCAGGAGAATCGCTTGAACTTGGGAAGCAGACGTTGAAGTAAGCTGAGATTGCAACAGCACACTTCAGCCTGGGTGACAAAGTAAATAAGACTCCATCTCCAAAATAAATAAATAAATAAATAAATAAATAAATAAATAAACAAACAAACAAAAAGAAAGAAAAAAAGAAAAAAATCCACACCAAAATATACAAATTTTTGAGAACTGAAGGAAAGAAAAAAAAATATTGAAAGTAGTGCAATAATACCTTACATAGAAAAAATAGAGTGACAGTGAATTTTTCATCAGAAACCACAGAAACCTAATAGAAAAGGGTACAACATTTTTCCAGTCCTAGAAGAAAAGAACTGTCAGCCCAGAATTCTATATCCAGTAAAAATATTCTTCAGGAATGTAGGGGAAATCAAGAGATTCTCAGATAACAAAAAATTAATAGACTTTGTTGACAGTAAACCTATCCTAAAAAGATGACTAAAGAAGTCCTCTGAAATGAGGTTATAAAAGTAAGAATTTTAGGACAAAAAGAGGGGAAAAAAAACAATCAAAAGAGTAAAAGTATGGGCAAATACATTTCTCTTCTCCCACTGAGTTTTCTAAATTAGATTTGAAGCTCAACTATCTCATGTAGCTCGAAGAGTACATGGAGGAAATATTTCAGACATTGATATTAAACACAAGGATGTAAAGAAAGACAAGGTTTCAGCAATTCAGCCAAACTGGTAAAATGACCATTCTACATATAATATTTATATACTTTAAGTAATCTATTTTTTTTTTTTTTTTTTTTTTTTTTTTTGAGACGGCAGTTCTCTGCTTCTGAGTAGCAGGCAAACGGAGTATCGCTCTGTAGCCCAGGCTGGAATGCAGTGGCCGGATCTCAGCTCACTGGAAGCTCCGCTTCCCGGGCTCACGCCATTCTCCTGCCTCAGCCTCCCGAGTAGCTGGGACTATAGGCGCCTGCCACCTTGCCCGGCTAGTTTTTTGTATTTTTTAGTAGAGACGGGGTTTCACCGTGTTAGCCAGGATGGTCTCGATCTCCTGACCTCGTGATCCACCCGTCTCGGCCTCCCAAAGTGCTGGGATTACAGGCTTGAGCCACGAGTATATCTATTTTTATAGACCTTTTAGTATTATATATAATGTAACACATACAGTAATACTAAAAAGGCTAAAAGAGATATACTCAAAAACATTATAGATATATCAAAATAGAATGCTAATAAATGCTCAACCCACAGGAAGAAGAAAAAAATAAATGAACAAGACAGAATAAATGAAAAATAAAAAATAAAAAGACAGACTTTTTAAGCCTTAACATGTCCATAATTACATGAAGTGTAAATCACCTAAACACACCAATTAAAAGACAGAGGTTAGCAGAGTAAATTTAAAAACATAACCGAACTATATTATGTTAACAAAAAACTTGCTTCAAATATAACACTACAGGCATGGTAAAAGTGAAAGGATAGAAAAAATATGCAAACATTAATGAAAATAAAATATAAATGCTACGTTAATATCAAACAATGTGGACTTCATAACAAAAAAACAACATAGACAGGGAGAGACATTATGTAATGATAAAAGGGTCAAACCACCAAGAAAACATAGCAATCCTAAATGTGTGTGCACTAAACAAGAGAGCTGCAAAATACGTAATGCAATAACTGATAGAACAGAAAGGAGAAAGGAACAAATCAACAATTGTTGTTAAGAGACTTCAACGTCTTTCTCTGTCTTTCTCTCTCTCAATAACTGGTAGAATTAGATAGAAAATTTCCAAGATGAAGAAAAAATTAACACCTTCAAACAAGAGGATCTAAAAGCCATTTACAGGACAATCTACCAAGCAATGGCAAAATGCACATTTTTTTCAAGTGCCCACAGAACATATACCAAGATTGGTCATGTTGTGTATGAAAAAACAAATCTCAACAAATGTTAAGTGTCAAAAGTATACAGAATGTGTTCTCTAAATACAAGAGAACCAAACTAGAAAGCAATAAAAGAAAAATAGGAGGAAAACCTCCAAACACTTAGAAACTAACACTTGTTAAAACAAAACTCATAGATCAAAGAGAAAATCTCAAGAGAAATTTTAAAAACACATTGAAATAAATAAAAATACAACATGTCAAAATTGTACAATTACAGGTAAAGCAGTGCTAAGGGGAAAATTTACAGGGATCACATTAGAAAAGAAGATTCAAATCAATAATCTCTGTTATCATCTCAAGAACCCACAAAAACAAGGCAAAATTAACCCCAACAAGGAGAAAAGGGGAAATAATAAGGAAAAGAGAACAAATCAATGAAAGTAAAACAGTAAACAGAAAACAGTAAAGAAAAATCAGTGACACAAAGAGATGATTCTTTGAAAAGATCAAACAATTGATACACTTCTAGCAAGACTGACAACAGGGAAAAATCGACGTAAGACACAAACTGCCAATAATATGAAGCAAACAAGGGATATCACTAAAGACCTCACATACATCAAAAGATAAAGGAATATTATGAACAAATCTACAAACATACATTTAACAACTGAGATGAAATGGAGTTTGAAAAACACAAACTACCACTACTCATCCCATGTAAAATACATAATTTGGACACTCTGAAAGCTGTTAGGCAAATTGAAGGGAAAACAGATTTCCCAATTTATTTTATGAACCTAGTATTACTCTGACACCAAAATCAAAGACAGTACCAACAACAACAACAACAACAAACTGTGGACCAGTATCTCCCACAAACCTACATGTAAGCATTCTAAAAAAACAAACAAACAAAAAACATCTCAAAAACTGAATCCAGCAATATATAAAAAGAATATACACTATGACCAAGTGGGTTTATTCCAGGGATGCAAGGTTGGTTCAATACCTGAAAGGAGAGATCAGCTTACTTGATTTTACAACTTAACATATAGCTACAGTATTTAAGATTACATGGTATTGATGGGGATGCAGACATACAGATTAATGGGTCAGAATCCAGAACTCAGAAATAGATTCATTCAAATATGCCCAACTGCTTTTTCATGAAGATATAAAAGCAATTGAGAAAGGATAACCTTTTCAACAAATGATGCTGAAACAATTGGACATTCATGACCAAAAGAGGACGAATTTTGACTTAAACCTCAAT
The DNA here is from genome assembly GCF_001698545.2 of Rhinopithecus bieti. Classification (NCBI taxonomy): domain Eukaryota; kingdom Metazoa; phylum Chordata; class Mammalia; order Primates; family Cercopithecidae; genus Rhinopithecus; species Rhinopithecus bieti. The sequence continues at coordinate 1,269,507 of NW_016804543.1, read as the reverse complement.
CTTACACAAAAATTAACCCAAAATCCATGGTGAACTTAAATATAAAACTATAAAATGTGTGAAAAATGACACACACCTGTAATCCCAGCAACTTGGGATGCTGAGGCAAGAGGATCACTTGAGGCCAGGAGTACGAGACCAGCCTGGGCAACACAGTGAGACACTCCCAAACCCAATCTCTAAAAAAACATAAAAAATTAGCCAGGTCACGGTGTGGTGTGCACCTGTAGTTCCAGCTCCTTGGGAGGCTGAGGCAGAAGGGTTGCCTGGGCCCAGGATCATAAGGTTACAGTAAGCTGATTGCATCACTGCACTCTAGCCTGAGTGACAGAGACTCTATCTCTAAAAATTAAACAAATAAAATAAAGGAAAATGTGTGAAGTCTTTGGCATATGGATCAAGGCAAAGTTTTCTCATGCCATGACATCAAAACCATGATCCATAAAAGGAAAAAATAATGAATTGGGCATTATGAAAATTAACAACTTTTTTTCCCGCAGTAGGCTCTGTTAAGAGGATGAAAAGACTAGGAGAAAGTACTTGCAAACTATATATCTAACAAAGGATTAGTGTCTATCTAGAACATGTAAAGAACTCTGAATATTCAATAGTGAAACAACAATAATAACAAATAACCCAAGAAGAAAATAGATAAAAGATATGAACAGACACCAAATATGAACTTTTCACTAAAGAAGATACTGATGGCAAATAAGCATATGAAAAGATGTCTAACATCATTAGTGATTAGAGAAATGCAAACTAAAACCACAATTAGCTATTACTACACACCTATCAGAATGGGAAAAATAATGACAATACCTAATGCTGGCTAGGATACAGAAAAGCTGGTCACTCATACGCTGCTTGTGGGAATGTTAAAATGATACAGCCACTCTGGAAAACAGATTGGTGGTTTCTTAAATACCTAAACACAACTACCATTTGATCCAGTGCTATAGTTTTAGTGTATCCCACCAAAAATCATGTTTTGGAAACTTAATCCCCAATGCAACAATGTTGAGTGGTGTGACCTTTAAGAAGTGATCATGACTGGATTAATGTTATTAATTCAAGAACAGGTTGGTTCCTGATGAAAGGATGAGTCTGCATTGCACTGCATGCTCTTGCATAAATGCTCTGGTGCTCTTCCACCCTGTGCCAGATGAAGGCCTCTTGACCCTGAACTTCTCAGCCTCTGGAACTATAAGAAACAAATTATTGTCTTTATAAATTACTAGTCTGTGACATTCTGTTATATCAAAGCAAAATGGACCAAGACACCCAGCAATGGTACTCCTTGACATTTATTCCAGAACAATGAAAAATCATGCCCACACAAAAACCTATGCACACATGTTTTTAGGGTAGATGGTTAAACAAACTGTGGCACATCTGTATCATGGAATACTACTCAGCAATAAAAAGGAAGGAAGTATTAATATATGCAATAGCCTAGAGGAATCTCCAGGGAATTATACTGAATGAGAAATGCCAAATAGGGGCCTTCTGTGTAGGCAAGGGACAGAGTCTCCTGTGGAGGGAGCACATCCCGGTGTTAACACCTTGATTTCCAATGTCTGGCCTCCAGAACTGTGAGAGAATAAATATCTGTGTTTTTAAGCCAACAAGTCTGTGGTAATTTCTTACAGCAACCACAGGAAATGAGGATACTGGCCACATCAGTGGCCTGGGAACCTGTTAGGAATCCAGATTTTCAGATCCTGATCCAGACTTTGTGAATCAGAACTGGGATTTAAGCAATACTCCCAGGTGATGAGAATCCAATTGAAGTGTGAGAGGCATTGATATAAACTACTATACGATTCTTACAATTTACAGCAATCACTTTTGTACCAATGTAGAAAGCATTTACAGTTATCAGCATGTGTAAAATAAGTAGGGTGCATATCTGAAAATGTGTATTTTAGTTTTTCTTGGTGTGTATATAGTCAAAGTCTGAATGAAAATAAGCAAGACAAAAAAATTGTTGCTTTAAGGTGAAGGGACTGTAACTCCCCCAACCCCAACTAGTCCTCATTTTATTCTCTATAATTCTGCTAATTTATTTTATGATAACTTTTTTAAGGCCAGCAGACTTACATGAAGATCGGCATTTGCCTTTTTTGCTCTCCGCTCTTCTAGGATCACAAGTCACACAGTAGAATGAAATCCCACATTATGGACTTATCCAGGCTTATTAACAACCAGGTGTACAAGGAATCTGCCTGGTTTTAGCCAATTCAACCTCATATAAGAAGAACAAAACAAAACATTGGTCCAGATAATTATCTTTTGAAGAAACACCCAAAGCAGTTCAAACACACCCTGGAGCTAAGGCAAAGTAGCCAATATAGCCATACTCCCCATGCAAGTCCAAATCTTTGGGTCTACATTTATTCCAGGATGCAGATCTGGCAGCTAGAGCCCCAGGAAACAGGCAGTGCCTTGAGGTGATGGTGGTTAGCTGTGCACATGGAGATCTTTCCCTGTACACTGCAGCATGTGGACCTGCACATGAAGTCCACTTTGCCAGCCATGTGGAATCAGCATCCACCAGACCATTAAGTCGATTAACTGTTCATCAGTGAATCGACTGTTAAATTATTTGTCTCCTTCTTTTTCTCACTGCAGACAGACATCCCAGGCATGCCATCCTTGCATGTGACACCAAGAAACCACCACCAGATATCCAGAGGATCCAACAGAGAATCCTTTTTTGCATATTTGAAAGCGACAATGTGCCTCATTCAACTCCAAAGTTAATTTTTCAAATGATTTGGCCTATAAGTCAACCTTCTCCCCACTCATCTCAAAGTGACGACATTTCAGACAAACTTTTCAGCTCATCTTTGGAGAATGTATCTCTCCCGTTCAAACATGTTCTAGGAATATTTATATGTAAACATCTAAAAACCTATCTTCTCTAGCTATTATGCTGAAGGAAAAAAACCCACTCTAATTAAAGCAATAATGCTAAGTTGGATGAACAAAACAATATCTACTTCTAAACTTCAACAATTATTTATATACATGCAATTCAAAATGAAAACTAAGTGAGAAACGGTTAAAATGAGTTTTATTTTCGTGTCTAGACTAGTCACGCCTGTGCAGTGAAGTCATTATTTAAATATTGTTAAACTCTGATTATCAAAGGGTAGTTAAATAATTCAACACTCTAAAAATTTTTGCTTTCACTTCTAAGTATGTTGCCATTGCCATTATTTAAATGTTTCAAGAAGAAAATAGGATTCACAGTCATTCATAGTGACTAACGGGGAAAAATAACCTACAAAAATAAATTATCACTTTAAATCAGCGCTCTCAATCTTAGTACAATTGACACATGGGGCCAGATGATTCTTTGTTGTTGGGAGAAGGGAGTCTTGCTCCGCATGTAGGATATTTAGCAGCACCCCTGGTCTCTGTCCACAAGACATCACATGCCAGTACTTATTCCCTACCAGCTGGTGACAACCAAAACCATCTCCAGACATTGTCAAATGTCTCCTGGAAAATAAAATCACCCTCAGTTGAGAACTACTGCTTTAACTTAGGGACCAGGGCAAACTAGTTGAATTCTCAGTGTAACTCAGCTCTCCTTTAGCCCTCCAGGGATTTCATGGTTTGCAAACCCAATAGAATGGCTGTCACCATTTAGCTTCCTATGATCACATTTTAGGAATCACCTGAGTATTAGTAGGTTTTCATGTAATGCAAGGCCATGGTGAGGCTTTACAGGGACTGAAATAATGGCAGTATTAACTGGCCACTGGTTTTCAAGAGACTGAAGATGTAATTCAGAAGGCTGACGCCAATGACCAGACTTATTATGCGGCACACCTGAGAAAGCCATGATGCCCAAAACCGTGGAGAAGCAAGCTGTAGTCCTGGTCTAAGTTGCTATCAAAAATATGACCACCTATTAGCCTAAATTGCTGGAGTCCCGGACATCTGAGTCATCAGAAGTCTACCAGGAGAGCTTATCCAGCAAGAATCCGGAAGTCACTTGTAGTTTCAGAGTAATCTCAATGAGATGAGAAACCTTGTATGTTTTTTTTCTTTCTTCCCCAGTGGAAATATGCATTAACATCACAACTTGAGTACGAATAAAGAGCACCTTCTTGGAGCCAAAGTCACCTTTGACTCCCTCCATCTTCCATATCCCTCACATGACATCAACTGCCCTTCTTCTTCTTNCCTTCTTCCTTCCTGCCTATAGGTGGTTAGCATTGGCGTTGTCGTCACTCTTGGCCTTTAAAGTCATTTATTTTATTTCTTGTTCTCTGTCTACTTTTAGTTAAATTCAGATTAAATGGAAAGATTTCTTAAAATTTTATTTTTAAGAAAGGCCATGAAAGGGAAAACAAATAAGGTATATTATCAGTGGTTTCTTATTTCAAACCTGGGTCTAGGGATAATTTGGCTTAGTTCTATTCTTCCTCTCTACCTTGTCTGGGTCTTAAATTGTTAGGTTCCTCACTTGATCCTGGCTACTACTAGATGTGATGAGATTAGTTTGGAATCTACTTTCTAGTATGTTGGCCATGGTTAGCTAAGTACTTTATTTATTTGTTTGTTTGTTTGTTTGTTTGTTTATTTTTGAGATGGAGTCTCGCTCTGTCCCCCAGGCTAGAGGCTGGAGTGCAGTGGCGCAATCTCAGCTCACTGCAAGCTCCGCCTCCCGGGTTTACGCCATTCTCCTGCCTCAGCCTCCCCAGTAGCTTGGACTACAGGCGCCCACCACCTCGCCCGGCTAGTTTTTTGTATTTTTTAGTAGAGACGGGGTTTCACTGTGTTAGCCAGGATGGTCTCGATCTCCTGACCTCGTGATCTGCCTGTCTCGGCCTCCCAAAGTGATGGAATTACAGGCTTGAGCCACCGCGCCCGGTCCAACTGCCCTTCTTCTAATTCCACCTCCTGTACAGCTCTTGAATGAGCGCACTCTTTTCCAAAACACCCTTCACTACTAGACTATTACAGAAGCCTCCTAATCAGTCGCTTACCTACCACGTTGGCCCCTTCCACCAGACATAAAGCAATCTTTCTAAAAGACGAATCTGATTGCCTTTCTCCAGCTTTGCATTCTTTCATGGGCTTCCCAATGTGCTTAGAATAAATTACAGACATCCGCAAGCTTCTGTGTTATCAGGACCATGACTTAATATAAGGAGTCATGGATGTGGGGCACAGAACACAATATCATATGCAATGAAATCACACTTATGCAGGGTTTAGTACTATAGTTTATAAAACCCGAATCATTGATAGCACAAATTGTATTTAACAATTCCCTAAACTTCCAGAATCTGGACTTTTGGGAGCTCAAAAGCCAAGAATCAACCCCTCTAAGTTTCTCTTTGCATTTCTATTGTGCCTTTCCTTTTCCTAAGACAGTGAAAGGGGGTTAAGCCAAGGTTATTTTAAATCTAGCAGGGTTGTAAGTTGGGGAAGAATAGGTATAATTAACAAAATTTCACTTTCTCTTTTTATAAAGAGTTTTTGTTACACTGGTGGAGTCTCACTTCACTTACCATGTGACTCCAGTATATAAAACACAACTCCAACTATGTTCAAAATATGCATACACATAGGCGTTATATTTCCATGGTGAAGAGGAGGGGATTGCTACACACAGTGAAATATGCAAGACAAATGAACTAGAAAGAAATACAGCCATATGTGAATAGGAGTCTCTCTGGATGGTGAGATTAGAGATGATTAATTTGATACTCAATACTTTCATGTATGTTCCACTATCAATAATGGAATTTTTAAAAAACTCTAAATGGTGACTTTAAGTCTTTATATTAATATATGGACCTAGAGATAGTATGCAAGGCAAAGGTAAATTGTTTTAGAATGGAAAGATTTATCGCCCGCCCTGATTCTTCTCAGTTTGCAGATCTTTATGCCCAGATAACAGCCCCAGAATGGAAACTGTTGTCATGTGAGGGTTTCACACGTCATCCCCAAAATCAAACATCTCCAAGGTTTTTAACGCACACACACAGATATACAAAACTGAGGGCGTAAAAATGTCCAGTGAATCTGTTAAGTGTTTGCAGTTGAATATTAGTGCCTGTGTGCCATTTTGTGGAAAGGTGACCTGTCATGACTGTAAACAAAGACAGAAAAACAGTTATGAAGTATGGCAGCCTTCTAATAATCTGTGAAAAGCTTTCTCTGCCAGCATTTTCAAACAGAAGATTCCATGAATATTAAAAGCTTCAAATTCAAATCTCCATTCAACACACACCATTGAGTCTCTTTCTCTGTGCTAGTGACATATGAGTAATGACTTTTTTTTTTTTATATTGAAGAGTATCCTTTTCATTATGGGTATAACATGATGAGTGTGATTAGATACCCATTTGCTAAATGTTACATACTGTCTCCTCTCCTCACCTGGAAGCTGCAGTAGGAGTCTTGGTTAGGGCATGAAGTAAACATCTGTATGGGGCCCACCAACTGCTCTGTCACCTGCCCACTGCATTTCCTTTCCTAAATTTCTGAGTGCTGGACTCAAATGTAAGAATATAAGCTACATTGACTTTATTGCTCAGTCGTTATAAAAATGTAAAAGTTCAAGCATAAATTGCCTATGGAGTGATTATATGTGTTTTATAATTGTCAAATCATTTAAATTCAAATGAAAATGCTTCTTGTCATTACCCAATTTATTTTATATCAATTTCAAAAGGTGAATACTGGCTCTTGCCTTGGAATAGCAAGCTCAGTTGCAATCATTATAGGAGCATTTATAAGCTCCCTTTATTACACATAGTGTGTCTTCCTACCAGTGTAAAGCAGGGTAGGGTGGGACGGGGATGTCTCATTCAACTCCCCGGCCTTCTAGCATTATGACAATATGATGACTGGGAGGACAGACAGAGACGTAGAGGGGAGAAAAAACAGTGTCTCACCACCTGTAGTCCCAGATGGCATTGGAAGATACTTCACTGTAAACCCATAAAGGCTTAAAAAACACATAAAGCAATGCACTAATTAAAAGAAAAAAATCTACATCCAACCATACATAGTTATGGTACAGATTATTACATACACAGTCAACTGTGACTTCTGAAACATAACTGAGTCAAACTCCAGCAAAACACAGATGACAAAATAAAGAGCTCTTCTGTTCTTCCTTCCACTGACGGTACAATGGAATTCATACAGATTTATTAATTCAAAGAGTTTTTCCATTTTGCTCAACTTGACATGCAGAGGAGAATTTTTGAGTTGTCATCATCCATCACCATGATGACTACAATTATTGCAGGACAGTGCTAAGTGCTCACATACATTATTTAATTCAGTCCTCACCACTCTTTGAAATGGGAACTATCATTACCTCTGTCAGAGAGAATAGAAATGGAAGCACAGATGAGTTGAGAAAGTTGCCCAAGTTCACACAGCTTAGTAAGAGGTAGAAAATGGATTTTAACTTGAATCCAATTGAATTCCAGTTGAATTCCAACACTGAATTCCAATGTCCAGTTTAATTCCAATTCCAATGTCCAGGTAAATTCCAACTCCAGTTCAGTTCCCATGTCCAAGCTCTTCCATACTTTGTGTGAAGTCATGTTATTTAACAAAGAAATAATCTTTTCAGGTTTTATTTCTGTCTCTCTCCAAATCTTGGCTACATCTTGAGTTCACTGATAACCCAGAAAGCTCTTGTGTCAGATATTAGTGCTGCCTATGTATGCATGAAGGTGTGGGCCTCCTCACTAACCATTCTGGATTTCAGTTTCCTAATAAAATTATAATCCCCTAATGTCATCAAGTCTGCAATGGGGAAAGAGAAATTTTCAGAAGTGCTAAATTTGGGGGGAAAAATTTCCTCAATATCACCAAGGAAATTCTGGACCACATATTGAGAAAATTTTGTTCTTCTTAATCAGAAGTTAGAAAACTCGCATCCATCTCAAAGTCCCTTTGCCTCTGATACAGTTTACTGTCTCTCAAACTACCTATGACACTGAACTGACAACGGTCTGTTCCATTTGGCCTCCCAAAGGGCTTAATATTGGAAATGAGGTGAAGTCTGGTGTCAGTTTTCAAAGTGTCTCAGATTAAAAGGGAACCAAATTTTATATGCCAAACCATCATTAAACACAGAACAATACACATGTTTTAGGTGCTTTTCAATTCTAAACCTTATGCAAGTAAAATGTTTGGAATATAAGAGGTTAATGGAATAAGACAACATCAAAGGAAACGGAACACTTGAAAATCTTTTAGTGCAAACTTATTCCGGGCAGGGGGAGGAATTGAAGAAGGGCCACCTAACAAAGATGGGAATAAAGGATATTTATTGTACTCCACATCAAACATAGAATATATCAGGAGGTATCAAAAAAGAGACATAGGGCCAGACCTAGTGGCTCATGCCTGTAATCCCAGCACTTTGAGAGGTAAGGTGGGCAGATCATTTGAGGTCAGGAGTTCAAGGCCAGCTTGGCCAACATGGTGAAACCCTGTCTCTACTAAAAATACAAAAATTAGCCAGGCATGGTGGCATCCATTTGTAATTCCAGCTACTCAGGAGGCTGAGGCAGGAGAATTACTTGAACAGCGAACAAAGATTGCTCCATGGCACTCCAGCCTGGGTGACACAGGAAGACACCATGTTAAAAAAAAAAAAAGAAAAAAGAAAAAAAGACACAATAGTAAAAAAGATGATAATGAGGATAAGGAAAACAATATCATCGGCTAATATTTATGGAATGTCTACTACGTGCCAAGTATTGGGCGAAGAACTTTACATACATCCCTCACCTGGAATCCCTGCAATATCCCTAGGAAGTAGGTACTATTCTTATCCCCAACTTAAAGATAAGGAAATGGAGGTAGAGGCAGGCTAAGTGTCTTACCCAAGGAGATACAATAAGTATGGCACTGGGATTCAAACTCAGAGCCAGTGGTAATACTGCCTCCCAGGTAGGCAAATAGAAAATTGCCTTTGAGACCAGGCATGGTGGCTCACACCTGTAATCCCAGCATATTGGGAGGCTGAGGCGGGAGGATCACTTGAGCCCACGAGTTTGAGACCAGCCAGGGCAAAACAGTGAAACTCCCACCTCTACCCAAAAAAAAAAAAAAACACGTAAATTTGTCTTTGACTTAAGAGGAGTCAGGGAAAGTGTCCTCTCTTCTGCACACACAACAGGGAGCAACATGGAAAGCCGCAGGAAGCTACTTATTTAGGGAGCCAGTTGTACTTATTGCCCAAATGAACACCACTCTCTGTTAAAGGACTCAGTAAATTGAATCCACAGCAACTGGGGAGTGACAACATCATGAAAGTTTAAAAGAATTTTTTGTTTGTTTCTTTTAAAATCTTTACTTGGCTGAATTCTAAGCTGAGCTTCGTCTGGTAGCAATGAAATTTGCTCCCAAGTTTGGAGCCAAGTCCAATAAAAATCAAACCACCTTGCATCATGACCCCCAGTGAAGTGCTGGCATGAAAACTTTGGTTTAAATCTTGAGTCTGCTACTGAAGAGTCAGATGATACTGGGAAGGTCACTTATATTCTAGGACTGAGATTTTCTCATCTGTCAAACTAGCATAACAATATCTTCTTTAGAGGGTCATTGTTAATTGAAATAATGTATGTGAAATGGTTTGCACAATGTCTGGTATAATTACCAATGAATCATTAAGTATGCACACAGAAAATAATTTCGGTTTAATGTTAACTTAATATGCTAGGACTATAAAATGATGTGGAAGTCACACGAAGGAAAATCGCGAACTTTATCATGTGTTCCCTGGGGGAACGAGCCTTAATGCTGAAAAGAACAATTTGTATTAAGAAGGTAGAATGAGGTGATGACTATAATTAACTGATTTTGGCTCAAAATCACTTTAAAACCCTTCCTTTTGGGTTCTAGAGAATGTTACAGTTCTCTTTATAAATATCACTGTTGACTTTTATTAAGGACATGATGAACCAAATAGCAATACATCAGTACAGGAACAAAACTTCCTGCATTTGCTATTCAGAGAAAACCTAATGACCTGGTAAAATGTTGCTATTTTAACAGTCCAGTTTGAGTGTTTAAATTTTTTTAGTTGCTCTGTTCTCCAATACAATATATAAGCACTGAGATTCCAGTTACCAGTAACCAAATTGTAACACTGACTGAACAAATGAATTCTTTAGACCAGTTCTTCTGAAATGTTAACATGCATCTCAATTACCTAGGGATTTGGTTAAAATGTTCATTGTGATTCAGTAGGACTGGGATGAGTCCTTACATTCTGCACGTCTAAAAAGCTCCCAGGTGATGCTAATGCTGTTGGTCCCTGGACCACAGCTGGAAGGAACAAGGCTATGGAACACAAGTTCTCTCCCTCTCTCTCTCTTTTTAATCCAGCTTTGACTTGTGCATCCATTCACGAGCAATCTTTTGCCCCCCTATCTCAGAGGAAGTTTCTGTCCAATGTCAAAACCAAGTGAAATAAGTGCAAAGCACAATATTGTGTCCACTCTAAATCTGAGGGTTTCCTTGCCCTGTATTTTGACATATCCACATAAGCATGAAGTAATGCACAATAAACACTAGAAATCAACTAGAACTTATATCCACACCTTCTTTCCTTGTGAATTAATGATAGTTGCTTCCTTTTTATACACTTCTTGCCAGCTCCTTTTGTACAATTAATGCCAACAACAGCCAGGTAAGTCCTATTTTTATTCCTATTTTATAGAAGAAAAAGGGAGATTCAGTCAGAATAAATAATTTCACCAAGGTCACTCAGATAGGAAGTACAGAGTCAGTCTGACTCCCAAGTCCATGTTCTTAACCACTGTGTTATGAAGTACAGTTAGCCCAGAACTTCCCGTTCTGTTTCTGAAGGAAAAAAAAAAAAAAGGACATGAAAATGAGGCAGGAATAATACAGGGTGATCACAGGAGAATGGAAAATTCCAGGCAGTAATTTCATATAACTAGCAAAAAAGAGACTATTGAAATAGTTACAAAAGCTATGAGTTGATAAGACCCTGAAAAACAGGCTATGGACCAAGCTGGCTAAGACCAACTGGACCCAACATGGTGCTGTGTTTGATCTAGGTTTCACCTAGAACCTCATTATATGCTCATTAACATACTAAACCACACATTCACCAGTGCCAGGACAGTTCCAGAAACACCCATATTTGGTATAAAAATGGGTGGTAACATAGTTCAGAGAAATCACCTTTTTCCAGGAATTTTCATGAATATTCTACCCCTTGGTTAAAGAAACCCATAAAGATGGAAACCACAAACCCCACTGCGTGACTTTCTCCTGAGTACACCCGCACTCCCCTTTCTAAAGTATGTATTTTTCACTTCCCAATAAATCTTGCTACTTTCACTATTTTCTGCCTCACCTTGAATTCCTTCTTGCAATGGGGCCAAGAGCCTGGATATCGGCTGGGACTGAAGTCCCACTGGCTTTTGGGGACCTCCCCCAGCCGACCGGTATCAAAACCACTCTCTGTGTCACAGTGATGTTGGCCTGGGTTCTACATTTCTCATCCTCCAATTTCCAAATGAGTGAATGGTGAAGGTTTCCCGAGTTTGGTTACAATCTTTCCATGTGCTAAATCAAGATCATAGTTTATGACCCACCCAGAACCATACTGACAAGACACAAATTACAAGCTGGCCACACAGAAAGCACTCAACCATTCGATCTACCTGGTATTTACAAAATGATTTCATTATGCCAATTGTTATATGTTGTGGGGCAAATACAAAAAAAAAGAAGGTCATAATTTCAGCCTCTAAGAAAGTCCAGCTTTCTTAGAGGTAAAGGTAAAGCTCATTGTGGTGAACTTTTACCATGGTGAGGTAAAAGTTCATTGACTTGTTCATTCATTCATTCCACAGATATTCACTAAGTGACTGCCTCATGTCATGTATTCTCTAAGGCACTAACGCCATGAAGGTGAACATGGTAAACAGGCATCACCCTCTGAGTTTATAGTCAAAAAGGACAGATAGACATTAAATGCATAATTATACAAATAATCACAATAGTGGTGAATGCTACAAGGGTGAAGTACAAGACATTCTGCGAAACTTGACCTTGTCTAGGGGCACAGACAATACATCCTAGGAAACTCAGACACGTTCAAGATAAACAAACACGGACCATTTATTCATCTTCTACGGGGAGGTCTAGTTACACAAACTGACGGTCCTCTGACAACTCTGCAATCAACGTATTCAATGCAAACAAAGATTATTATTGTCTTTTGGAAAAGTTTCCAGATCTCATTAGGGAAAATGAACCCGATTTTTGTTCTTAACATGTAATTACTTCAAACTATGGTTAAACTCACAGAAAGGTGGAAAGTCAGAAAGTTTTCTGACATCTGTCTTCTAATGATGCTTTTCACTTTCAGATTAAACAAATTCTTCTATAATGAAATAAGATGAACAGGGACCATCATCTCCATGGGAGGCCACTATGTCTCGCCTTCCGTAATAAGCTATTACGATACTTTGGACCCATATCCATAATGCCAAAGGACCAATTATTACTAGAATCTCAATTCTGGGACCAAGATGGGTAGAGAAAAATGCATCAAGTTCAAGCAAAAATACTCTCATCAAACTGACACCTCACAGGCACATAAAACAAAACACTAAACTACACCCCAGGATTCCAAGATGAATACTAATTTTCTAAAGTAAAGTAGGTACCCTTCAGCACAGAACCATCTTTTCTGACATCAGTTTAGAGCTCTAAAAAATAAAAAACAAATTGAAAAGCCCCCAATGTATATTCTCACACATATTTGCTCACAGGATGGTTTATAACTAGATTAATTGTGAGTATCTGTCCCCTAGGGATAGAATTAGCCTTTTTGGATCCCTAGTCTAAAATCTAGAATGAGTGGGGAGAAAAGCAAATGTCAAGCAATACCCCCATTATCATATGTAAATTACAGAATGAGTGATTTCCTGTCAACAAAATGAATTCTGTATGTTGTTTTGGAAGTGGCACCTTATTAAACACACAAGTCATTTTCATAATTAAACAAAGGCAAATGCAGAGGAAAGAAGCCACTTAAAATGGCATCTTGGTTTTCAGAGGGAAAAAAAGTGGGTCCAAATAAACCACAGCAACATATGAATAACCATCAAGCCCTGCTGCATGGTTAAAGTCTGAGACTTCAGTCAAGATGTGTGCATTGGAACCCTGGCTTTGCTTCTTCCAAGCCAGACACCTTGAGCAAGCCGCTTCTTGTTTCTAAGCCTCAGTTTCCTCATTTGAAAACAGAGGATAAACTTACTGTGATGGGAAGCATATAAAATTCACAGCATGACACCTGGCACTGGTGTTACCTGTCTTTAGTATTCTTAAAATCATCTATTTCTTTATCATTGCTGCCAAGAAAAAAACAGGAATTACCAAGAACTTTAACAAGTTCGGGATGGAGGCTGAAGTGGAATAAACCAGAAGATGAACGAAAGGAGAAAAAAATAAAAATAATCAGAACACTGGGTACACTCTGTGCCCTCTCTCTCCCTCAATTAACAAGTAAGTCCTACTCAGTCCATGGAGAAGCCAAATTGTTTACATATGACATTCAAATGAGCAGCCTGGCCTGGGTTTAAATGAAAATGTACTCGTCTAAATTAGGGAGCAGCAAACTTTTTCTATAAAACACCAGACAGTAATTATTTTAAGCTTTGCAGACCATACGGTCTCTGTAGCAACTACTTGATTCTGCCACTTTGTGTGAATGCAGCTATGGACAATACGCAGCCAAACGGCCATGGCTGCGTTGCAGTAAAACTTTAGCGGAACAGGTGTGGTTTGCCAATCACTGATCTAAACAGAAGTTTGAGAGGTCAGTATGGTAGATATGTTTGTTTGTTTGTATGTCCTAATGATGTTTCTCTTTTTCATTGTATCAATTTAAGTTGTGCAATGTGATGTTTTGATATGCATGTAAGTACTGATTATTACAAACAAATTAACATAGCCATCATCTCACATAGTTACCTTTGTCTTTTTTTACGTCAACAGTATCTAAAATCTCCTCTTAGCAAATTTCTGATAGATGGTATTATTAACTATAGTCCTCATGCTATACATTAGATTTCTAGACTTATTTACCACACATAACAACAACTTTATACATTGTGACCTACATCTCTCCATTCTGCCCAACTCTCTGCCCCTGGTAATCACTATTCTACTGGTAGACAGGTTTTGCTCATTCTTTTCCTAACCAATGGTTCTGTCCACTCCTGAAGTTCCGCCTTCAGTTGTGATGGGTGGTAGACCAGAGACGGGTGCTGGAGGAGCCAAGAAGATCCTGTTTCAAAGGAGGTGCACCTACCCGCGCCTAGCACGTACTGGGAGCTCAATACATGTGTCCATGATGTTTTATTTCTCAAAAAGGGAACTAAAGGGTAACAAAGTGAGATTGAAAATAATATACAAATATAAATTTAACATAGTAAAATGTCAACATGTGTGAAGCCTGGGAAATGGAAATGCAAATGTTGGTTATCTGTGCTGTGAGACAACCAGGGTTTTTAATTTCCATATTGCTACAGAAGGATACTTACATATATTTAGCAGAAACATCACAGCATTGGTCAATTGGCACAAAAATGTCAAACTTTTCCTCTCATTTCTGTTCTTGCCTTCCTCTGGACTGATAATGGTTTTACTGTGGCACCAGTCCACAGACCACACTTTGGACACTGCTTATACTATTTTTTCCTTATGTTTGATATATAGCACAATTAACATCTTAAAAATAAAATCAGAACGGAGGAGAGGAGTCAAATAAGGAATCCTAAAATTCAGAGGTCATGAAACCAGCTGCAGAAACACCAAACTACAGGGCTTTGTGTCTTTACAGATTACTTCCTTCAAGAAGTATCTATCGAGGGCCCACTGCGTATCCATTCCTGTGCCAGCGTTCAGGACAGTGAGCAAGCCACAGTGCCAGTCCTTGGGTAGCCTTCAGTTAGAGGGGAACTTTTCAGCCTTGACACTACTGACATTTGGGGCTGCACTGTTCTTCCCTGTCAGGGTTCCTTGTGCACTGTAGGATGTTCAGCAGTATCTTTGACCTAAACCCACTAGGTCAGTAGTCAGTAGTAGTACCTCCCCAAGTCGCGATGAGCAAAAATGTCTCCAGACATTGCCAGATGTCCACTAGGGACCAAAAGCAACCCCATTGTGAACCACTGACCTATAGCAAAGGAATGATAGTTACAGTTAATAACAACTATAATATGTCAAGTCATGTTGATAGACAGGGCTTTAACCCAAAAATGTTAAATCCTCATCAAGAAATAATCATTATAAAACATATATCTCAACTAAGTGATACTTATGATCATTAGAAAATGGTAGGCTACATTCATACTGCTCCATGCCATTGCAACAGTTCCCAACTACTATTGCAAGGAGCTTCAGTGCTGAACAAATTGTCACCTAGGATATTTCATGGAATGCCCATAACAGCTTCGCCAAGAAATTATTACAGTATGTATTTCATGAGAAAGAAAACAAGAGATTCAGAAAAAATAAGCCAGTTGCTTAATGTGGCCCAGGGAGACACTATACTCAGGTTTACTGTCTCTGAGTCTAATAACATCATTACTACCACCAATAATAACAAAGGCTAATAGCGCTTATTCAGAGAACATGTATATGTATAAGCTATTGCTCTCAGATCATAATCTCATTTAATGCTCATAACACCCTACAAGGTAGCTTCTGATATTGCCACATTTTACAGACAAAAAAACTCAGGTCAAGAGAAATTAAATAACTTATCTACGTGGCAAAGGGGGGAATTTGAACTCTACTATACCAATGGCTTCTCATCCAGTTTCTGTGGAGAAAAACAGTCAATCGTCACTATTAATAGAGTCCATATTTGCATATTTGCCTACTCACTGAATTTTATTTGAAACCTCAAAATCAATACTCATGGCACTTTCATGGTCATTTATGGGCATGTACAGAGCAGTGAAAAATTGTAGTTGCCCAATGAGTATGTTTCCAGTGGAGATCAAACAAGACCATGGCCTGTCCTGTTTCAGCTCTCACACTGTGAACAAATGTGCTTTTCACAGTCTATTTAGTGCCATTCTTTCATATTTTGTGCTTTTTGATGCTAATTTCTCCATTTAAAATGACCTCCAATTATAGTGCTAAAGTCTATATAGTGTTTCTAAATGCAAGAAGGCTGTATATGGCCTATATTTTTGCTTCCAAGCAACAACTTCCCTAAACCATTGAAACATCTTCCATGTGGCCTTAAAAAAGTAACCCCACCCAAAATTCTAGCCAGAAGTCTACCTGCTGAGGCAGAAGAGCCTTTGAGTACTAATCACAGATACACTGACTCATGCTGACTCATGCTATCAACCTAGAGCAAGTGTTCACCCTTGACTCCCTGTCACACTCAGCAAATTTCCTACCTCTTTAAAACTTACCGGCCTTATAGAGAAAATGGTGTGCTGGATATGCTTCATTCAGGTATGAGTTACAGTGTTCCTAGCTGTGAGTTCGGTGTTAATGGATCCACAATAATGTATGTCCAGAAAAAGAAAGAGGGAACTGGCTGGTCTGAGGCCAAGCCACAGATTGCTAAGGTAACATCTATAGTGCATCATGAGGCTATGGAAAAGATGGAAAACAGGCTAAATTTGTGGATTTGTGGGACGAAAAATTTGAAAAACCATAACATTGCTATAAAGGATCAGGAAAGTGTTCAACCCCTCTCAGTGACATCTTATTATAAAGAAATACTGCATATGTGATTTGAAAGAAATGAACATTAAAGTGTCATTAAACAGAAATACAAGTAAAATACAACTATGTATTGATCAGTTGATGAAAATGTGACCAGAAGTTCACAGGAACCTAATCCTGTATTTCCCTTAGCAGATCAGTGTTTGCTAATTAAGTGTTCATGGTGACTTTATAGAACGTAACTACACACACACACACACACACACACACACACACACACACACAAAAAAAAAAAAAAAAAACAAGAACTGACAGTATGTGGATCACTCTTGGAACATTTCCTGGGCTTTCCCCTCAAAGTTCCTAAATTTCAACAGTGGGGCCCAGAAATTTGGATGTTTTAAAAGCTCCTCATCCACAGACCCATGTTTATGAACCACTGTGAT
Organism: Rhinopithecus bieti; assembly: GCF_001698545.2. NCBI lineage: Eukaryota > Metazoa > Chordata > Mammalia > Primates > Cercopithecidae > Rhinopithecus > Rhinopithecus bieti. Next base: position 1,252,321 of record NW_016804543.1, on the reverse strand, counting down.
ATGCCATGCTAACAAAACCAACAAAAATCTTTTAAAAAACCATTCTTCCTACTTTTGATATATTTGATTTGTATACCATAGAGTGCCTTACAGTTACACAGGGCTCATGCTGTGATATTGTTTGGCCTATATCCTTGCTTCCAGGCAACAACTTTTTTAAACCATTAAGGAAAAAAAAATTCAAACACTTTCCATATGGTCACTGAAAAAGTAACTCTACCCAGAATTCTAGCCAGAAGTCTACCTGCTGAGTTAGGAGCCTTTTAGTACTAATCACAGATACACTGACTCATGTCGATCTATCCAGAGCAGGGGTTCACCATCAACTCCCTGTCACTCTCAGCAAATTTCCTACTTCTTTAAAACTTTCCACGTGTATGTGTGCGTTCACAATGTACTATTATCTTAGTAACCAAAGCACTGTACAAACAGAATGAAAAGATAATCAGAGATACTATAGTGATTTGGAAATATACTTCCTTAAGACAATGATGACAAGACTCCTGCTCAGGATAGATTTTTATGGCCATCCCCAGATGCCCAGCAATCTTTCTGTCCAGTATAGAATTCCCCAAAGGGTATTCCACTGAACACAAGTCAAAGAGAATGCTTTGAGATGAAAAAATTCCAGGGCAGGTGAGTTTGGAAAATGCTGCTTATTATAAAACCTTATAGATATTCAATCACACATTAGCATAGTAAAAGCTCTGAGAAGCCCTGAAGAGAAGATAAAAATGACACATATCTAAAATATGTTGCAGTGAGCCATTCCCAGACTGATTTGACCATGGATTTCCTTTACACACCTATAAATTCCAGGAAACAATGCTGCAAAGTGTAATTTTAATATCTTGGTGGTGGAGGTCATAGGAAAAGATGAAACAACCTCCCCCTCATGGCCATTTCCACATTCTGATGAAAATTCCTTACCTTCATTTCTCCAGTGCAAGGATTCATCACAAATCAATCACGGAGACAGCTTTGGACTCCTCCAGAAATTCAACACCTTCACCCTTTGCTCATGACCACAGGCAAGGTCCACCATTAGGGGTAGATGAGCGCTGCGCTTTACTACCCTTTCCTCCATGAGAATATCCATCCCAAACTAGATGAAGCCTTCACACACACCTACAAGTATCCCATTGGGAGAGATAAGCAAGAGAAAAACAATGTTCTCCCGCAAGATAAACAGCAGTGTCCTGTTTGTTCACAGTGAGTGAAAGTGGCATTCCTTCTGCCCAGAATGAGAACAGAAGGAAAAAACTGTTCAAATCAAAGACATTTTCGTTTTCAAAAATCATTTATCTAGAGTATTTGATGCCATTAGGAGGGCTCCCATAAAAAAGAGGCAATGGGCTAGGCCTTGAGGGACAATTCAAAATGGGAAAGTGGGACTAGAGTACGTGGGTATCAGAGGTGGGTGGGCCAGGATGGGAGGGGAGGTTTCAAAGTGATTTAAATAGAATGAAGGAATATAATACAGAACAGAGTTTGGTTCATCAGAATTCCACGGTGGTCGATTCCTGGGAGAAAAGCAGCCAGAAGGTAAAACTTAATTATCCTTTCCGAGGCCATCAGAGATGCTACCACATGAGAAGCGTGATGTGTGCTTCGCACAGACTGGGGAAGGAAGGGCTGCATGTGTGGGACAAGTGAGAGCAACAGGAGGAACGAGTGTGCTCTCAGGATGAATTCTGCACTCTTAAAGAAGAAACCAATTCAATTTTATTTTATTCTTTTATTTCATGAGACAAGATCTCATTCTTTCACCTGGGCTGGTGTGCAGTGGTGCAATCATGGCTCACTGCAGCCTCAACCTCCTGGGCTCAAGTGATCCTCCCTCCTCAGCCTCCTGAGCAGCGCACTACCACATTCAGCTAATATTTGCATTTTTTTGTAGAGATAGTATTTTGCCATGTTGCCCAGGCTGGTGTCGAACTCCTGGGCTCAAGCGACCCACCCACCTTGGCCTCCCAAAGTGCTGGGATTACAGGCATGAGTCACCGCACCCAGCCAGGAAGAAACCAATTCTTTTTAACACTCCCACTTGCAGCTGGACATGTGTATGGCGCAGTGCAAGGGATTTTCATCAAGTTTAGCTATGTACTAAGAGTTTGCTCCATGTGTAATGTTTTCATTAATTTAATGAAAATGTAAATTAGTAACATCAGGTTTTTCTGAGAGACAACAGTATAATGTTGAGGTTCAGACCATGAACTCCAAACCAGGCTGCTTGGGTTCTCATCCTAACTCTGTCACTAACAAGTTGTGTGACCCTGGGCTAGGCATTTAAACTCTCTGTGGCTCCGTTTTTGTATCTGCAAGATGGGGATGATAATAATACAACTACACCAGAAGGGTTGATGTGAGGTTTAAATAAATGAATACACTTAATAAGGCATTTAGCATAGTACCTGGCACAAAGTGCTATTAAATAGTTGGGCACTGGAGTAAGCTTGTACTGGCTCATGAGAGTCAAATGTTAGCACCTCTTCCCACCCTTGTACTCAGAGACATCAGTCATCCCCTGCCAGAGCCAGGTGTTAAACATTTACCAGCATACCACACAAACATCATGTTTTCAAAAGTTTGTGTAAAATGGAATTAAAAGATAAAATTAAAATATAAACTTTATTTCTCAACGTAAGCTCCATCCAGTTCAAAACTCTCTTGTGAGTGATGAATAGCCATTTAGTCCATTCTTCTTTTTTTTGGACACAGAGTCTCGTTCTGTCACGGAGTGCAGTGGTGCGATCTCAGCTCACTGCAACCTCCACCCCCCTAGGTTCAAGTGATTCTCCTGCCTCAGCCTCCCTGGTAGCTGGGATTACAGGTGTCCTGTAATTTTTGTACTTTTAGTAGAGATGGGGTTTCACCATCGTGGCCAGGTTGGTCTTGAACTCCAGACCTTGTGATCCACCCGCCTCAGCCTCCCAAAGTGCTGGGATTATAGGCGTGAGCCACCGTGCCCAGCTGCCATTTAGACCATTCTTAAAGAACTGAAGGTCCTGGGAATTTAACCATGTCAATGTTGTCTTTTTTACATTATCTTTATTTATTTATTATTTTTGAGATGGAGTCTCGCTCTGTTGCCCAGGCTGGAGTGCAGTGCAGTGGCGCAATCTCGGCTCACTGCAACCTCCACCTCCCAGGTTCAAGCAATTCTCTACCTCAGCCTCCTGAGTAGCTGGGATTAGAGGCGCCTGCCACCAAGCCCGGCTAATTTTTGTATTTTTAGTAGAGACACAGTTTCACTATCCTGGCCAGGCTGGACTTGAAATCCTGACCTGTGAGCCACCGCAACTGGCCTTTTTTAATTTTTAACCAAAGAAAAAAATGGGTGTCCCTTACAGACTTTTAAAGATTGGAAAACAAAAAGAAGTCACAAGGAGCCAAATCAGGACTGTAAAGTTGATACAGTCAACTTTACTGTCTTTTCATGATTTCCCATTGAACAACTTTTCATGATTTCCCATTGAAACTCTTGCAAAACTGCTCTTGTTTGATGAGAGGAATGAGCAGGAAGGAACACTGCCATAGTGGAGAAGGACTCTTTGGTCTAGTTTTCCCAGGCATTTTTCTGTTAAAGCTTTGGTTAACTTTCTCAAAGCACTCTCACAATAAGCAGATGTTATCATCCTTTGGTCCTCCAGAAAGTCAACAGGCAGAACGTCTTGAAGAGCCCAAATAACTGTTGTCAAGACCTTCGCTCTCGACCAGTCTGCTTTTGCTTTAACTAAACCACCTCCACCACTTGGTAGCCATTGCTTTGATTTGTGTTTTGCCTTCAGGATTCTACTGATAAAGCCATGTTTCATTTCCTGTTACAATTCTTCAAAGAAATGCTTCAGGATCCTGATCCCACTTGTTTAAAATTGCAGTTGAAAGCTCTGCTCTTGTCTGCAGCTGATCTAGGTGCAATGGTTTTGGCATCTATCCAGTGGAAAGTTTGCTCAACTTTAGCTTTTCAGCCAGAATTGTGTAAGCTGAACCAACTGAGATGCCCGTGGTATTGGTTATTACGTGCGCTGTTATTGTTGGTCCCTTTCAATTAGGGCACAGACAAGATCATTTTTTTTTTTCCTTGCAAATTGATGTGGATGGTCCGCCACTGTGGGCTTCATCTTCAACATCATCTCCTCTTTTCTTAAAATGAATTATCCATTTGTAAACTGTGGATTTCTCTGAGCCACTGCCCCCACAAACTTTTGGTAAAGCATCAATGATTTCACCCCAAATTTGATATTTGTTCTTGATTCAATTTTAGTAGAATTCACATTGCTCTATTAGAAGTTCTTTTCAAACTGATGTCTCATCATTCTTAGTACCTGAAACTAGATCCTAGATCCTGTTCAGCTACTTTATAACAATTAGTGTGAGTTTCTTGTGGGGGAAAAAGTTGAAATCTATGTCTAGTTTTATCCTATTCCATATTTTCCACGAACTTTTTGAAGACTCCTCATATATATCCATATCCATATATATGTATGTATGTGGATATATATACATCTATATAACACATATGCCATGTGTATACATATATACATAAGGGCTTGGCTTCATTACTGTCACCATTAAAGTTTTTTTTTTTAATATGACTCAAGCAGAATCTGAGTTATTTGAATTCCTGGCTTTTATGTCGGTTTCGTGAAAATATAGACGTTGCTCTCAAATCCTCAACCCCAAAACAATTATTTATGGAGTACCATCAATATGTCTGACACAGCCATAGACATTATGGACTACAGAAGAATTATAACAAAGGTCTTTACCTGGAATGAGTTTACAGTCTTGCTGAGATTTTTTGCAAAGCTATTGAACCATATAGTTGGTACGTGTTTCTTTTTCTGGAATCATATTTGGTATCTATGGAGCTTATCCACTGTTAATCTTTTCCTCAGGAACCTCAGTGGTCTCCATAATTAATGTAGACAAACATAGCCCTTGCCCCGAAACTGTGCAAATTTGCTACTTATCACTCTTACTAGATATATACAGAAAAACAGCCAAGGTAAACAGGCACATAGACAACCACATGCATATTCTTCGATTAAGTAAAAATGAACAAGAATGTATTAAGCCTCTAGAATGTACCAAAGTGCTTTATGTAACTTTCTCCTGTTGGGAGCTCTTCATTCACTGTTTTTAGCAGTTTTATGATGTAAAATAACTGAAACGTATGCCCTGTAATGATATTAACAGTTATCATAAAACCTAATGCTTACTGAGAATGTAGAAATCAGCCATGCAATTCTTCTAAACACTTTACATTACTCCTCACCACAACCCTGTGGAGTGACTGTTAATATCCCCGTTTTACAGATGAGACAACAGAGCTTCAAGAGACTCATTATGTTGCCTAGTTCTACAGAGCTGGTAAGAGCTAAAATTTAAACCGGGATTTGGCACTCTAGAGGCAATGCTATTAATCACTGTAAAGCAGGTGTTTCTCAATCTTGGCACTACTGGCATTTGGGGCTGGATAATTCTTTGCTCTGCATTGCTATGCACTGTAGGATGTGCAGCAATATCCTTGGGTTTTACTGACTAGATACCGGAAGCATTTGTGACATTTGTCACAATTTGTGAAATTGTCACATTTGTGACAATTAAAAATATCTCCCGGCCGGGCGCGGTGGCTCAAGCCTGTAATCCCAGCACTTTGGGAGGCCGAGACGGGCAGATCACGAGGTCAGGAGATTGAGACCATCCTGGCTAACACGGTGAAACCCCGTCTCTACTAAAAAAAAAAAAAAAAAAAAAAAAACTAGCCGGGTGAGGTGGTAGGCGCCTGTAGTCCCAGCTACTCGGGAGGCTGAGGCAGGAGAATGGCGTGAACCCGGGAGGCGGAGCTTGCAGTGAGCTGAGATCCGGCCACTGCACTCCAGCCTGGGCGACAGAGCGAGACTCCGTCTCAAAAAAAAAAAAAAATCTCCCATAAGAACCAACTCACCCAAATGAGCTGGCCAAATGTCCCCTGCAATTCAAAATTGCCACCAGTTGAAAACCACTGCTATAAATTAAAAGAAATAAAGTAGAGGAATTCCTAAACCTGGCTACATATTAGAAATGCCTAGGGTATATTTTAAATAGGTTAAAAATGCAGATAGCAAGTCCTATCACTGATTCAAAGAATCAGAGTGTCAAGGGGTCCAGTAGAATAGTCCATCATTTGTCACCAATTAATTATGTCATCTTGAGAAAGCTACTTGCCCTCTCTGTGCCTCAATTTTTTCATCTAGCTACTGAGTGGGCAAAGCTAGACTATGTATCAAACCTTTCCGTGGCTAACAATCCAGTCTGTGAAATCACTCAGATACCCATTACTTCCCTCCTTGACAGGCTTCCATTCACACTGCACAGAGAGGGTGTAATGACCAAAACAAACAAACAAAAAAGTTTATACAACTCCAGTCCTCATATAACTATAAGGAAACCTGTCCAAAGGCCGACTCCTAGATAGACTTACAATCGGTTCACCATAGATACACAATTGGGCACAATTATCACTCCAGAAAGGTTAGTTTCTACTTCACATCTGAGGTAGGTAAAAATTGAATCCCAAATTGGAGAAGCAATTTTCTCATTATGCAAAGTGGTTGCTGCATCCCTGGGTAGGAAAAAAAAAAAATCCCCAAACCAGTATTGCCATAAACCAAATTTACTAGAAACCTTGACTCCAAATGACACTGGGGAATGCGCTCCTCTTTTCAGATTCATGAAATGCTTTCATGTCATTTAAGAAGCTAAATGCAAAAGAAAACAGTGGGGATTGCCTACACTTTAGACATGGAGGCTTTAGTCTGACAATCCCAGATCCTATCTCCAACCCAAAACAAATCTGTTTCATGGCAAGAAAGTATTTTAGAGAATTAGTCTTTGCTGTATTTGTATATGCTAATTAAGCTCCAAATGAGAAATTGCTGCTGATAAATCGGTTACAAAGAAGCCATTTAAGAAAAAATTACCAATTTATAGATATATCAGATTATATCAGTTTAGGTTACATTTACTTTACATACCCATGTGTAAAAATAGGATGAAAATGATTACATTTGAAAGTGCCTGGGGTTGCTAAAGTAAAAATAGGAACAATCTTCAATGAGGAGGGGTAAAAACATCCTTAAAAGGATACTGAATAGCAGGGTGTCTGTAAGGCATGGAGAAGAAGGAGAAAATGTCCTGGATTATGAGACCACAATACAGTTCTGCTCAGAAACTGCATGTTATCAATTCAGTTGATCAGATACCAATAAATCCATTTACTAGAAACTGATTTCAGAGGAAACAGACTTGTAACTATAATTCAAATTCATTCCTTTAAAGCAGGTACTACCAGTGCACTCTATCAAGGGTGGGCCCTAGCCACTATTAAAGTGTTAAAAGAAATTATTTCAATTTCTTTGTAAGCATAAAATTATAGTAGAAGGGAATCAATTAACCTTAAGTGATATGCCACCAGGCCATGATCAAGTATGATAAATTGCTCTCTTCTATCCTAGTTTCTCAATGTATGTTTTATGACAGGTTCTGCGAAGGTGAGCGTTAAAAAATATTTGTTCCCAACTCAAAAGAGCATCACATAAATGACCGCCAGCGCCATCTGTTGGTGATACACAGAGCTGTTGCACTTGTGCCTGGGCTTGCGAGTTTTTGTTCACCTGAATTAAGATCCGATGACTGAAGTTTTACATGTGGGAGAGCATCCGTATACTACTCTAAGTGGTGTAGTGCAGAAGCTCTTGAACATTTCTCCTAATGTTTCTACCTTTTTACATGGCCAGACACTGAATGACTTTCTTCTAATGGTCTGAAGGTGAAGCCTAAAATAACTGCCTCAAATTTGCTCTTAGTTTATCTTAAACTTTTATATGAATCTTGTGCTGTATACCAGAGTAACCTGTGTCTGTTTTTTACGTAAAAACATGTATGAAATATTTGTAGTTCAACTACTTAACTTTTATGACCAAATATTCAGGTTAAAGAGATAATTTGTTGAGGTGTACCATATTTAACCCCTGGGGCATACTACCTTGGATACTCACATCCTCCAGAGATACTCCTATCCTAATTTGAGAACAAGTAGGAACTCAGCTCTGCCACAACCTGCTGTGTTCCCACACTGAGCCTCAGTTTCCTTATCAGTGAGATAGGGACCGTGGACAGGATCTCTCTCTAAGGGTGCTTCCAGCTCTGACATTCTCTGAAACAACAGTCATTTGGATCTTCAGACACAAATACCTTATTCATCTCACTACTGGTAAGCCCTGCATGCACATTCCTATAACATGTACAGAAATATGTAAATTATATTATTGTATATCTAGTTCAATGATTATAAACAGACATTTCCTATTTCACCTATAGTCCTAAAAGCTTATATATTCAAGTTGGCAAAACAAAAGCATTTTCTCCCTCATTCTTCTCATTAGCTAAATGGAGGAATGCCTTCTATTAGGGTCACCTCGTATTTAAGCATACAGAGCTGGGTACGTGGCATGTGCCTGTAGTCCCAGCCATTTGGGAGGCTGAGATTGGAGGCTCTCTTGGGCCAAGGGGAAGTTCGGGACCAGCCTGGGGAACATAGCAAGACCCCATCTCAAAAAATACTAATAATTTAAGTTCATACAATAGTTCAATAAGCTTAGGTCTAGTGTTCAAGAATGCAACGGGAGATGACATTAAAGATACAAGCAACGACCATAACGAAAGAGCTCTTAAAAACCATGTTAAGTAGCTAAGATTTCTGCTATGGCCTGTGGATTTTGGATGTTGGACAAGCCCAACAAGATAATACACAAGCACAGAGAAGCCAATCTCAGCCCTATCAGCATGAGGCCTTTGGTTAAGATTCTTGCCAAAGCTGAAGAATTCAAGCCCTCAAATGTATTTTCAAGAACCAGTCATTTTATTTCTCCCCTAAGACCACAGACCTTCCCAAGCCCATGAGGTGCCTGTGAAACTCCACATATGGGAACTATATTTTTAGGAAAGGGGCCAAGGTGTCAGAGGCTATGCATCACAAGAACAACCCCTTCTTTCTCTTTTACTAACACATTTTGGCTTTCCCTAGTTTGGAGCAGCAGTTATTTCCAAGGCTTTACGTTCTCAGACAGTTTCAACACTGCCTTTCCCCTCAGAGTCATCACTAAAATAAATTTTAAAAAATTCCAGCGCGCCCTTCACTTTTTCAGTATTCCCACTCCTGCTGGCCCCAGGTGTTCTCTGGTTTTAAGGTTGCCCACCATGCAACCCGCTGTATAATTCAGAACCTGGTGCACTTCCCAGGCACATCAGTAGTCTAAATTTGTACCACAGCAAAAGCTTCAAGGGCTTAGTCAGTTGCAGATCAAATATTTAAAAACAAGGATTAATCTCATCACTGCAGCCCAACAGATTCATTTAGTGCTAATAAATAAACTTCAAACTTCCTGCAGACACTGAAAAATGCATTCCCAATTTGCCTTTGCTCCTGGTTCCCAACAGACAGGAGAGAGGGCTCCATTGATATTCCAGACCTGCACTTCCCAAGTATTCACGCGGCCGGCTCTGCTGTATCTCGTAAGATAAAAGAATCAGAAATTAGAGGAAGAGAAACATTCTGACCAGATGCTCTCTGATCTCCCCAACAAAACTTCAACCACACTGTCAGTCTCAATCACAGTGTGTGGGCACTGAGATTCACGAGGCCAAATGAAAATAAAACTACGATATTCATTTACGTGGGTGATGGAAGGGCGGATGAAAAGCTCCATATGTTTGGAGTTTCAAGTATAATTTGAAACAGCAACATATCAGCCTTAAAAACAGAACCCCCATGGCCTCTAAATTTCAAGAATAGTAGAAGATGCTTTCCTAGAATAAATCAATTTGGAAAGCTGCAGTCATCAATCTCAAAGTAATTTCTGCCAAAGTATAAATGGCGATTTAAAAACGGAGGGAAAATGCCAAAAAAATACCACTTGAAAGCTTTATTAATAGTACAGTATAGAACACAGAAAAAATTGTTTATTAGAGAACTTGTGAAGAATACACAGAGAAAAACTCAAGATGAATTCACAAAACAGGTCAGTACAATGAATTCACCGGTGTATTAAAAGCAGAACCAAAAAATAAACCCATCACAGACCAAGAAGGGCTTAATTCAAATATTCAAGGAGCCATCGAATGACGTGGCTCATTACAGCGTTACAGTGGCACATGTACCTCTAGTTTATGAATTTTAACGATGTAAGCTAAAAACAAGACAAAATCAAACAACAATAACAAAACTGACAACAATTGTCTTTGATAAAAGATGGCTCTAGAACACAAGCCAACCACTTCATACGGGTTCAACCAAAGAAACAACATTCTGTTCCAATACTGGAAAAAAAAATTGAGCTGAGCTGCTCTTACTGAGAAATGCGAGAGCACAAACAGGGATGATTTAATGGATTTTCAAAGATAATTATGGCAGGACTCAATTTTCACCTTGTTTGATGACTTTAAACTACACTATATATGTCAATAGTCTAGAGGAGAAAAACCACATGGTTACTTCAGCAAAGAATGTAAAGAAAGCATTTGATAAATTCAGTGCATATTTTTGACAAGCTTGTAGTAAAAGCATAAAGGCTATTTATAGTATTATGTTTAACAGTGAATTTTAGAAAAACCCAAATATACATCTATATGAGAACAATTACAAAATTATGATGTATCTATACAGAGAAACTCTACATAACCATTAAAAAGAAATGAGACTTATGCACTCACACATAATAATGATGAGGATACATGCAAATTGAAGGACAGGATGAAAACTTTAATCACATTTTTATAAAAGCCAAGACACATACACACATGTGTCTCTATTTAAACAGCATGAAAACACATACAGCAAATAATCATGATTGCAATAATCATGGCAAGCTCCAAGAAAAGTAATTGGAGCAGGGGCTTTTGGTTTATAAATTTCTGAATTTTCAGATTTTTTTAAACAAACACACTTCTTTTGTAATTTAAAAAATAAATCTGGAGAATAAGGAAGAAAACACTCCAATTAAAATGCAGAATTGGAGCAGACCAGAGAGGTCATCTAGGAAAAGCTGTGTCCACCATCTCCATCAAAGGAGAAGATACTCCTTTTTATTCAGACTTGGGGAGGAGGTGGCAGAGTTCCCGGGTAATCTGGTCGATTGTTATATAACCTAATCAGTGCAAAAAATTCTACCTTTTATCTACCCACTTCTTCTCATTCTCCACTCCAGGCCCAATCCTTTTGTTCTTTTCACAGCAACTACAGAAAACAGATGGTTACACCATCCTTTGAATCTGTCAATGAATCACACAAAATCAACAGTGTTTTTCTGGAGGGACACTATTGTGTTCAACAATACAGAATGACATATCCCAGTTTGCTCGCCACATACAAACATACCAGACTCCATTACTAATGAGCTATTCAAAGGGATTTTACCAGATGTACTTAATTTAATTCAACAATTATTAATTCAATGACTCCCATGCTCTTGGTATTTTATTACGAGCTGTGCAGGATCCTTCGGAAATTTAAAATTTTATGGTAGAGAGGGAGATACATGACGAGAAAGAGATCAGCAATTCAGGGTAGTTTAAGATTAGGAGAATTTGTAGACATTACAGTTTTTGAAGCACTAGGAAAATCTTTACAGTTGAAAGTAGGCTAAATAAGGTGAGGAGATAAACATTTAGGATTTTTTTTAACTTTTCATTTTCTATTTTAAACGTTATTTTGTATTTTGTTTGTTTTGTTTGTTTACTTAAAATATTTTGGGAGGGGATTTTACTATTGGCCAGCAAGGGTCAAGGCAGGGGTATAGAGCACGGTGGAGATGGGAAGACTAAGAGGCTTCTGCAGTCACTAAGGCACCAATGACAAAGGCTGGGTTGAGGGTAGGAGCACAGTCATATCGAAGATGACCTGGCTCAATGACAGACCGGCAAGGTTTGGGTCTCAGTGACCAAAGGGGATTTTCATGTAACTGGCAGACGTAATTAAGAAAAATGTTGGATTTGAGCAGAGTACTTAGGGTATCAGAGAAGAATCTCAGCATGTGGAAACAGGAAGGTAGTTATAAAAGTCAACATTGGACCCAGACTTATGATGTAAGAGAGAGAATCATCACTCTGTGTTCCTTCACTCTCCACACCTCGCAGCTTTCTGCAGTTAGCATGGGAGTTTGGTGGCAACTTGCACACTTTCTCCCACTCTTTCATATCCATGTCAAAGGTCAAACTCTTCATATGCCAAAAGAGGCACCTGGGCCGAACCCCAATCCACGAAGGAATGCTCTAAAGCACTGGATATGCTGCACATGAAGACAAAAATCCAACAGCATATTAATCATTGGCAGGCTGTATTTCCATTCCCTTAAAAAGTTAGCCGCTTCACTGTTCACAACAGCAAAGACTTGGAACCAACCCAAATGCCCATCAGTGATAGACTGGATAAAGACAATGTGGCACATATACACCATGGAATACTATGCAGCCATAAAAAAGGATCGAGTTCATGTCCTTTGCAGGGACATGGATGAAGCTGGAAACCATCATTCTCAGCAAACACAGGAACAGAAAACCAAACACCACATGTTCTCACTCATAAGTGGGAGCTGAACACTGGTAACACATGGACACAAGTGGGGAACATCACACACCGGGGCCCGGCAGAGGATGGGGAGCTAGCGGAGAAATACCTAATGTAGATGACCGGTTGATGGGTGCAGCAAACTACCATGGCATGTGTATACCTATGTAACAAACCTGTATGTTCTGCACATGTATCCCATAACTTAAAGTATAATAATAAAAAAAAAGAAAGAAAACCTTTAAAAAATAAAATAAAAAGGTAAAAAAAAATTAGCTGCTTATACAGCAAAGTGAGAGTAGTTTTGCATTTTTCTTAAGTATCTACTCTGCAAACCAAGAAATTAAATCAAGCTTTGTTGCTAACAAAATAAAAGAGCTACTTGGTATCAAGTAAAAACATAATGGGATTAAGGGAAACATACATACATATGTCCACTGGCCCTGAGTGGAAGGAATAGATCATGTCAGGGAATAGGTAACCGGCACTTTCTCAAGTCCATGCCACACACACTAACCCACAGCTTGCCTCACTGAGAGCAGGAAGTCCAGAGCCATCCTTTCTTCTCTTTCCTTTTGCTTATCAGCACTGCTCTTTTCAAATTTTGTCAGCCTGTTGTGTTCATACTCCTTGAACAAGAAAACTGTCATTTGGCATGACATCTCTCTCCTACCCTGGAACTCAACAGCTCCTGAAAACCCACAAAATTCCACACATACTTATTCTGTGAATTTTGAAAATCTCTTACTCATTTTAATGTATCCTTCTATGATGGTGATTTTCTATCCACATTGACACCTAAATGAATAATTAAGAATCATCCCATCTTCCAACTTGAATAATGGGCGCAAATAGTGACAGAATCCTTTTTTACTTCCGTGTTCCACTTATTCAGGTTTTCCCCCTCAATCATGTTGTTTAATTTCTCGTCAGTTAAGCATATCTTTGGACAGACAAAGCAATTTTCCTCTAGTGTGTCAATTCTGCAGTGAAGGTTTTCTGTTTACCTGCCTACTTCCTTAGCTCAGAAAAAAACAAAATAAAATAAAAGTCTTATACTCAACTGTCACAAATATGCTTCATTTTCATTGTGTTTGATATATGATTTCCATACAGTGAGACGGGTCTTAAAATCCAGCACTCAGCGACTACTTCATCTCAGGACCACCCCTTTACAGACAGCCATGGTGATAAGAGCTATAGCTGACATTTCCTAAGGATTCTTTGATAAATTTTATCACTTCCTTAACTGCATTCCTATTGCTTCATTAAGATGCCCCTGGGGACAGGCACAGTGGCTCACACCTGTAATCCCAGCACTTTGGGAGGCTGAGGCACAAGAATTCCTTGAACCCAGAAGGCAGAGGTTGCAGTGAGCCAAGATCATGCCACTGTACTCCAGCCTAGGTGACAGAGCAAGATTCTGTCTCAAAAAAAAAAGAAAGAAAGAAAGAAAGAAAAAAAAGCCCTTGGAAAGAAAGGCCATCGAGAAGAAAAGAGAATGACAGTCCAAGGCACAGAACCAGACACCGGGAGCATCCACAGGAGGTTCTGCACGCTGCCTGTGACTCAAGGCCCACAACTCTCGGTCAGTGGTTTTCAAACCCACTGTTTTCCAACAGGAGTGGGGGGAAAAGTCACCAAAAATTGTGTTAATAACTGCTGCTGGTTTGCAAATTATTTTTTATGTCTCCTATAAACTAGAACAAATCTGGGACATGTTTATTTAAAACAGTACTCTTGGTCTTGCATGCCAATATGGCCTAGTTTCCATGAAGCTGGCTTGGATGGTAGCAAAGACTAGGACTACTGTAGGACCAGGGTATGGCCAAATAACTCATATTTCGGGCTTACTTCTTAAGTGGGATGAAGGCATACAGAGTCCTTACTTAGAAGGTAAAAAGATTAGTTCTCTCTCTCTTTGATCCCAAAGCTTTTTCCCTTCTAAGTATGGAGATAAGAAAGTTGGGACAGCACCATATAGACAAAGGCCTTATGTCTCTCACTTTTTTCTTTGTATACTTTCTTTTCTTCCATGACATTAGGCAGTATGGGTCTAGCACCTCCCTTGGATTCCAATTCCCTACCCTATTCTCACCTCAGCCTAGACCCACCAAGGGACAGCAGCCCTGAGTGGGTCTTCGCCAAGCTATAAGGCACCATCTCTTGAAGGTCATTCATTCTTTCCTTTTGATCTGTCTCTGATTTGAATATGATAAGACTATGGTGATCACACCATTTATCATTCAAACAGGGGAGCTCTTGTGAAAGACAGCTTATTGATTGCTCAATCGATTGATGTATTTATTTAGAGACAGTCTCTTGCTCTGTTGTCCAGGCTAGAGAGCAGTGGTGCATCATAGCTCATAGAATCTTCAACCTCCTGGGCTCAAGTGATCCTCCTGCCTCAGTCTCCTGAGGAGCTGGGACTACAAGCACATACCACCACACCTGGTTAATTTTTATTTTTTAATTTTTAGTAGAGACAAGGTCTTGCTATGTTGTCCAGGCTGCTCTTGAATTCCTGGGCTCAAGTGATCCTCCAGCCTCAGCCTTCCAAAGTGTTAGGATTGCAGGGGTGAGCCTCAACACCTGGCCTGAGCCACTACGCCCAGCCACCACTTGAAATAATATCATAATGATATAATATGATATTTTAATAATTATTAGAATCATAAGAATGATAGCAATTATGGGGAAAAAGGCATACATACTAGAATTATCCTCCCAGGCAAGCCAAAAAAATATAGTATGAGCTTTTCTCATAATGGGATGGAAAGATTCAGTATTTTAGTTTGGGCATTGGGAAGATGAAGAATTGATTTTGGCCTACTTTGGTTCTTAAGCCGTTCTGGCAAAGGAGTTCTCCATAGGTCCACAGATCCAGACCTACTTAATCAAGATCTGTAGTGGGGCTTAGGGACAAAGCACCTACATTCTTGTATTTTGATTTATTATCTGTGCATTAGTGTCTCAGGGACTTTGAAAACAGGGCTTAGGTACTATTTTGTCTACTAGCTAAAATGCCATTATAGTTACTTAAGAGCAACCACTTCATTATTTATAACACCAAGAATAATTCTAAATCCTTTCTCCCTGAATTTATTCCCTCTCTCTTCCAAAGACCTGGGTCTCATTTATAGACCACAATCTAGAAACATCTGCCCCAAATAAGCTATGCCTATAATTCCATTTCTCACTATAGTCCCTGGAAAGTAACAAAGCACCTATATGACACTGAAAGATAAAATCCTTATTTTATCCTATCATTATTTTAGAATGTGAGTTATATCAATTTTCACTCTAAATGAACCACCCAAACATTTTTAAGAAAAAAGCACTTCATATGTTTATATATCCAACTAGGACAGACATTACAATTTACACTATCATTTTACTGTCACATTGTTTGGAAACATTTTCCATAGACGATAACCCCTGAATTTCTGTTTAAATAAATACTAGCAGACCCTCTGCACTTCTATTTATGTTCAAGTTTACTGAGACTCGGTGCAAAGCCATCTTACTTTTGAACAAAGCACTCATAGATAACAAGTACTTTCCATATCTTCATCCCCATTCTCAATCATACAGCTAAATTTGAACAAAATGAAAAGAACTTAAGAATTAGATGCCCAAGTGAGTAGATGACACAAAAGCAGAACAAATTCATAGCAAGATGTTTAATAAGAGTTTTTTTTTTTGGGGGGGGGGGTGTTCTTTTGTTTCTTTTAATTAAAAGATGAGGTCTCGTTAGGTTGCCCAGGCTGGTCTTGAACTTGTGACTTCAAGCTATCCTCCCACCTCAGCTTCCTGAATAGCAAGGATTATACACATGTGCTACTTTGTCCAGTTGAGTTTGGCAGGTTTAAGGGAGCATAAATAACATGATTCACATCCACAATTTTAACTTCTATGGTTAGCTTTTAGGGTACTCAGAGGAAAAAAGAAAAAATTCCCTAGAAAAGGGGAATTTATTTCCTTTAGTAAAACAAAAAACCCTCTGAAGAGAAACCTAGAAAATGAATCCAAGATTCAAAAGTAGCATCACGGGTGGGCATGCAAAGCCAGAAAAGGAGACCCAGTGACAACAAGCAGCCCAGCCCTAGACTAGCTAACATGCTCCTTACAAAGAAGGAAGTGGGAGGAATCATTCTGCCCAATATTAAGGCTCATCACATAACCATAGTAATCAAGACTGTGGTACTGGCAAAGAGAGAGACCTAGATCAAGGGAAGAAAAACAGAACCCAGAAATAGACCTAAAATATGCCCAACTGATTACTGATAAAAGTTCAGGCCGGGCGCGGTGGCTCAAGCCTGTAATCCCAGCACTTTGGGAGGCCGAGACGGGCAGATCACGAGGTCAGGAGATCGAAACCATCCTGGCTAACATGGTGAAACCCCGTCTCTACTAAAAATACAAAAAAAAAAATTAGCTGGGCGAGGTGGCGGGCGCCTGCAGTCCCAGCTACTCGGGAGGCTGAGGCAGGAGAATGGCGTGAACCTGGGAGGCGGAGCTTGCAGTGAGCTGAGATCCGGCCACTGCACTCCAGCCTGGGGGCAGAGCGAGACTCTGTCTAAAAAAAAAAAAAAAAAAAAAAGTTCAAAAGCATTCAGTGAAGGAAAGATATAGTCTTTCAACAAATGGAGCTAGAGCAAGTGGCCATCCACAGGTCAAAAAGGAGCACTGACCTGCCTCTCACACTTTACACCAAGTCAATTGTGACCTTTATCTCTCACATCAAATTTACTTGGCATGGATCAGGAACTTAACTGTAAAAAGTAAAACTATACAACTTTTAGGAAGAAACTTAAGAAAAAAATCTCGAGGATATAGGGCCAGAGAAAAAGTTACTAGGCATGACACCAAAAGCATGATCCACTCAAGGAAAATTGAATCTAATCAAAATTTAAAACTTTCACTCTGTGAAAGCCCATGTGAAGAGAATGAAAAAGAACGCTAACAGGCAGAGCACAGAGGATTTTCAGGGCCGTGAATACAACTGTGTATGACAGAGTTCCCCAAACTTTTTGGCACCAAGGACCGGTTTCATGGAAGATAATTTTCCACAGACGGGGATGGGGAGGGGATGGTTTTGAGATGAAACTGTTACATCTCAGATCATTAGGCATTAGATTCTCATAAAGAGTACACATCCTAGATCCCCCACATGCACAGTTCACAATAAGGTTCACGTTTCTATGAGAATCTAATGGCAATGCTGATCTGACAGAAGGCAGAGCTCAGGGAGTAATGCTTGCTTGCTGCTGCTCACCTCCAGCTGTGCAGCCCAGTTCCTAACAGGCCACAGACCAGTACAGACCAGTACCAGTGTGTGGCCTGGGGGGTGGGGACCCCTAGTATACAATGGTGGATACATGTCATTATAAATTTATCTAAACCCATAGAGCTATGTCATTTATGTCATCAGAAGGTAACCCTAATGTACACAATGGATTTTGGGTGACAATGATGTGTCAGTGTAGGTTCTCCAGCTGTAATGAAAGCATCAGTCTCGTGGGGGATATTGATAATGGGGGAGACTATGCACGTATCGGGGCAGGGAGTATATGCGATGCCTCTAGACATGCCTCTCAATTTTGCTGTGAACCTAAAACTGCTCTAAAAATATAAAGTCTTATTAAAAAAAAAAAAAGACAAGCTATAGGTTGAGAGAGAAAATACATGCAAATCACATAGGTGACAAAGAACAAGTATCTAGAACATACAAAGAATTCTCCAAAGTCAATATTTAAAAAACAGACAATCCAATAAGAAAATGGGCAAAAGACCTGAAAAGACATCTGACTGAACAGGAGATATATATATGGCAAGCACATGCAAAGATGCTTAACATCATTTGGCATTAGGAAAGTGCAAATTTAAACCACAATGAGAGCACTTCACACTTATCAGAATGGATGAAATGAAAACAGTGACGCCACCAAATGCTGGCAAGGATGTGAAAAATCTGGATTACACTCATACTGCTGGTGAGATGTAAAATAGTATAGCCACTCTGGCAAGTAGTTTTATAAGAAAACTCACACTCACGTAACTGCAGCACTTTGGGAGGCCAAGGAAGGCGGTTCGCTTGAGCCCAGGAGTTTGATACCAGCCTAGGCAACCTAAAGACAGCTCATCTCTACAAAAAAAATTTTTTTTACTTATCTAGGATTGGCCGGGCGCAGTGGCTCATGCCTGTAATCACAACACTTTGGGAGGCCGAGGCGGGTGGAGCACAAGCTCAAGAGATTGAGACCATCCTGGCTAACACGGTGAAACCCCGTCTCTACTAAAAATACAAAAAATTTGCCAGGTGTGGTGGTGGGCACCTGTAGTCCCAGCTACTTGGGAGGCTGAGGCAGGAGAATGGCGTGAACCTGGGAGGCGGAGTTTGCAGTGAGCGGAGACGGCGCCACTGTACTCCAGCCTGGGTAACAGAGTGAGACTCCATCTCAAAAAAAAAAAAAATTATCCAGGATGGATGGCGTACACCTGTAGTCCCAGCTACTCAGGAGGCTGGGGCAGGAGGATTTTTTGAGCCCAGAAATCTGAGGCTACAGTTAGCTATGATCATGCCGCTGGATTCCAGGCTGATCAACAGAGACTCTGTCTC
>NW_016804543.1:1228029-1232766 GCF_001698545.2 Rhinopithecus bieti | reverse complement strand
AAAAAAAAAAAAAAAAAAAAAAAAAAAAAAAAAAAAAAAAAAACCCTAAATATTCAACCAACAATTGTACTGTTGGACATTTATCCCAGAAAAAGGAATATTTTAAATTAAAAAAAAAACAACAACCACCTGTATGCCAGTGTTCACAACAGCCTATGTATAATAGCTAAAAACTAGAATCAGCCAAGATGCCAAGATGTCCTTCAACAGGTAAGTGGCTAAACTGTGGTATACACATATCATGAAATATTACTTGGCAACAAACATTATATATTCCATTAATATAAAATTTCTGATATGACCCAAGTTTCACAAACTGAAGATAGATTAGTGGTTGTCAGGAGTTTGAAGGGGGCCAGGGGAGAGATGGGTGTGGCTATAAAAGGGATCTTGGTGGTATCAGCACTGTTCAATATCTTGACTGTGGTTGTAGACACATGAACCTACATAGGTGATAAAACTGTGTATAAATCTAAATACACACATACGCACAAATAAGTATAAGTAAAACTGGGGAAATTTGACTACACTTGTTAGGATTTTTTGTTTTTGTTTTTTGAGACAGAGTCCTCTGTCGCCCAGGCAAGAGTGCAGTGCCACAATCTCAGCTCACTGTAGCCTCAACCTCCTAGGCTCAAGCAATCCACTAACCTCAGCTTCTCAAGCATTTGGGACCACAGGTGCACGCCACCACACCTTGCTAATTTTTTTTTATTTTTTGGTAGAGATGGGGTTTTGCTATGTTGCTCAGGCTGGTCTCAAACTCCTGGGCTCCAGTGATCCACCAGCCTCAGCCTTCCAAAGTGCTAGGATGACAGGAATGAGCCATCACGTTTTGGCCTGGTAGACTGTATTAATGTCAATATCCTGATTGCAATATTATACTATAGCTTTGGAAAATTACACCACTGGAGGAAACCAAACTAAGTATAGAAGGGCTCTTACTGCATTATTTCGTAAAACTGCATATGAATCCACAATTATCTCAAAATTTTCCATTAATAAAAAAGTGCTGAAGATGAGTATCATTAAGATGCATACTTCATAATAGAAGTGAAAATACCAGCATGCAAAAGTAGTGAAACTATTCTGATTTTGTTAAAATGTGAGCACATGCTTGTGTATTTCCTCATTTAAAAAGAAAAAAAAAAAAAGATTAGGAGAAAATTCTGGTTAATAGTTGTTATTTCTGGGTGGTACAATTACACATGCCTTTATTTGCATTTTAACTTTTCCTCAAATTTTAAACTTATTTTCAGACAGCCTCTAATGAATATATCATTTTCACATTCCAGTGTTATAAAAGCTGCTTGATATCAAAAGCGGAAAAATCCATCTCATATATATTTTGTATTACACACAATGTCAAAGAACGTAGCTTGTCTGGGGACTAAAATACTTTCAGTTAAGAAACTATCTGAGGTGGTCGTGTTAATTTAGAAGTAGCAAATAAATAACATCTTTTGATTCAACTAATAAAACTCACCCTACATATTGCTATTTTCATTTGATCATTTCCATCAGTTTCTATTTTAGTAAAAATAAGGCTTTCAGGAAAACTACCAAGTACAAATGAACTTCAGAGGATTATGCTGCTCTGAACAACTGCTCTCTTGCCTTTCCAGTCCTGGAAGAATGCCAGTGGTCTCTGACACTCAAGGGCTACTGAGAGAGACAGAAACTAAGCTGGAAAAACACAATTCAGTCTGTGGTTACTAGGAAGTTAGACACTTTTTTTTCCCCCGAAAATTATCTCCATTTGCTTCAGATTCTTCACAGGCCTCCACTTAACACCCTCTCGCAGCACGGTGCAAAACAAATCTGTCAGCTGCAAATATGGCCATAGAAACTTTTTCCCCAATTACTAGGGAAACAAAGTGAACAGCAGAGAAAACACCTCCAGCAAGACTGTACAGCTCTGCTGTCATGTTCTGTGCAATAACTGTGACTCTCTACTTGATTTTCTTTGGCCCCTGGCTCAGGGGACAATTTGCTTGAACAAACTAGGAGCAGTCATATCACACCTACGAATCATCTTATGGCCTGTTCCCATTCATTGGCCTTTGGGTTCAGGGGTTCTCCATAGATAGTATCTCTCTTCTGGGCATTTTGGAAATCTGTAGGGGTGTGTTTTTGTTTTTTGTTTGTTTGTTTTGTTTTTTGAGACAGAGTCTCACTGTCGCCAGGCTGTAGCACAATATTGGCTCACTGCAACCTCCATCTCCCAGGTTCAAGTGATTCTCCTGCCTGAATAGCTGGGACTACAGGTGCCCACCACCACACTCAGCTAATTTTTTGTATTTTTAGTAGAGGCAGGGTTTCACTGTGTTAGCCAGGATGGTCTCGATCTCCTGACCTCGTGATCCACCCGTCTCGGCCTCCCAAAGTGCTGGGATTACAGGCATGAGCCACCAAGCCCGGCCCTGTAGGGATGTTTTCTAAATGCAGAGAGGAAGGGGATTATTGAAGCAACTGGAAGCCAAAACTGGGATTTAAGAGGCAGAATCTCTCAATGAACTGTGCTATGGCATGCATGACTTAGGACTGTCTCAGAGGACAGGAAGTGAAATGCCAAGCATCTGAGCCAAGAACCTTCCTTCATTTCACATAAAAATAAATGCACAGTATGTTTTTTATAGTTTTAATACACACCACACGCTAAACCATGCAAATTTAGAGGAAACTGCTACTTTTTCTTTGTAACTTTACTAAGTTATCATTTTGGAATATTGAATCTCCAACAGCAAGGTCCTTTCTGGTTTACTGTTGCCCATTCGAAGCATCTGTAGCAGTCATTTTTATAGCTGAAACATTCACAGTGATTCTATGTATAGGTGCAAGCATCTGACTACTTCATTAAGTCCTAAAAAGTCTTGCTATTCAAAAAGTGGTCGCGGTACAGCAGTACTGACAGCACTTGGGAGTTAATTAGAAATGAAGAATCTCCAGGCATGGTGGCACGCACCTGAAATCCAAGCTACCTTGAGAGGCTGAGGCAGGAGGATCACATGAGCCCAGGAGTTTAAGACCAGCCCGAATAACATAGCAAGACCCTGTCTCAAGATTTTAAAAGAGGGGGGGCAGGGGAGGAAGGGGCGATTGGTGCAGCTTCCATTTGGAATTTAAGGCATCATGAGGAGTGACAAAGGTCATGGTTGTGGTGGACACTTTGGCTTCAGAAGAGGCTCAGGAGGAGAGTTCCGGCCCTTTGTACCACATATCCCGTTTGATTTCTATTTGTGTGAAATGGCCTTTCCCTGGGTCAAGCCAACACCTGATACAGCTTCCTTCAATGAGGCCTTGCTGAAGAGCAGTCAGGACCCCAGCTCCTGATTCTACTGAGCAGGCCTCTTACCTTTCCCTGGTGACAAAAATCAATAATGTGATTGACAGTCTGATTGTGGCTCCAGGGACGTCTGAAGCGCAAATTGAAGAAGCTGGATAGGTGGGATCCTATAAAAAGAGAATGATCACTACAGGCCACAATGCAGCTGCCCCGCTGGTAATACGCAAGATTGTGCCAACGTTGGAAGCTGTTGCTCCTCTGGGAAGCAAAGTCGTGGGAAGCCTGAGAGCACAGGATCCTTCTGAAGTTTTGGCCGTGCCAACCAACGAAACTGGCTTTGAAATCAGTTCTTCTGATGCTACAGTGAAGACTGTCATTACAACAGTGCCACCAAATCTTCCAAAACAGGACCCAGAACTCCGTTGGATATCAAGGTATTGCAGAGTGCCTTAGCAGCCATCCGGCATGCCCGCTGGTTCAAGGAAAATGGTTCTCAGTCCACAGTTAAAGTTCTCATCAGACTACTGAAGGACTTAAGGTTCGTTTTCCTGGCTTTCAGCCCCTCACGCCCTGGATCCTAGGCTTACTAGGTCATTCATTATGCTGTGATAACACCAACAGACAGCCTTTGGCCCTAAACATTGTACACAGGTGTTGCTTGCAGATTTTGGGTGCAGGACTGTTCCTGCCAGGGTCCATGGGTATCACTGACCCCTGTGAGAGTGGCAACTTCAGAGTACACAGTCATGACCCTAGAACAGCAGGACACAGTCTGCTACACAGCTCAGACTCGGTTCGAATCCTCACATGGTGGCTTTAGGAAGATCCTTGGCCAGGAGGATGATGCCGGCCATCTTACTTCTGAAATATCTACCTGGGATGGAGTGATAGTAACACCTTCAGAAAAGGCTTAGAGGAGCCATTAGAGAAAAAGGAAAGAGAGGAAGAAGAGGAGACAGAAGAATCACCTTAAGGAGAGGAAGAAGAAAGCATGGAAACTCAAGAGTGACCTTCCCTTCACTCTCTTTCCTACCCAAGGGGGAAGACTGAAGCTTAAGCTAGGTGCTACTGCGCTTTATATGGTGGCAGACATTTCCGTGGGGTAGGGAAGATAGCAGGAAGGGAAATAAACTCTATAGAAGTGTCATTCCCCTGGGTTTTGACATTGACTTAGTAGCCAATACCAAATGTTGGTACCCTTCTTCATTATAGATGAATGGCATTATGACCTATGCCATCCATCTATAATGAAGGAGGATACCAACATATTTTCCTAATATTCTAGAATCCCCACCTCCTGAAAACGCCTCTCTTAACTCATACTTCGCTGTTGAAATGTTATGAACTGTTAAGTGTCTAGAATTTTTTTCTAAAAAAGTACTTCCAGTAGGAAAAAAGAAAAAAGAGAGAAAGAGAGAGAAAGAAAAGAAAGAAAAGAAAGAAAAGAAAGA
>NW_016804543.1:1211946-1227548 GCF_001698545.2 Rhinopithecus bieti | reverse complement strand
GAGGGAGGGAAGGAAGGAAGGAAGGAAGGAAGGAAGGAAGGAAGGAAGGAAGGAAGGAAGGAAGGAAGGAAGGAAGGGAGAAAGGCAGAATCTCAGGCCCCCCACACTGGAGCTGCTGAATCAGAATCTGCATTTTAACAAGATCCCCAGGAGAAGCTTGGCTCTAGTAAACTTGTACCCAAGAATGTATTACACATACTGCAATATGCATCATTTATTGTAAGTTACTTACTTTTATTTTTATTTTCTATAGATACTAGTTGAGTCACTATATAATTTTTAAAATTAGGTATACTAACAGGATGCATTATCTATTTATCTCATATTAGGATAATAAAGGAAACACATTAAAAATACTTATTACAAATCAGAGAGGCACCGACTTGAGAACTACTGAGTAAGAAACTATATGGATGCTGCCAGCTCTGTTTGTACCTTTATTTTTCTACACTATCCCTGCTCTGGAGAAACAGACTGCAAGAGAAGCAAATGTAAATTTTCCTCAACTATGATTTTTGTGCCCCAAATTGTCCTCAATGAGGCAAAGTGATGTTATGTCACTAAAATGTGGCATCTAATGCAACTTGACACTCACAAATGGAAACATCTGGAAATATATAATCCCTTTGAAACCCAGATATCAGTGTCTTTAAGGGAAAACAAATGCTCCAGGAGCACTTCCCTTGAATAGTCTTTTTACTTGATAAAGCATTCCATTTTACTGCCTCTCACAAGGAAATACGCCTTTGCTTTTATCAAAGAAAGTTTTATTTTGAACCAAAATAAAGACAAGATTGGATTTTCCCAGGATACAATAAAACAGACCTGGGTTCCACGTTCCTAACCACCCGATTCTCCCAAAGTGTCCCACCAGCAGCTCAAATGCATTTCACCTTCAAATTCGCACTCAGCATCTTCTTTCCTAAACGTACATTTTGTCCTTTGTTCCCTATTTTAGTTAATGATCTAAAGTAAGTAAAAATAAAAAACCACCCCAATCTCCTAGTTCTGCAATAATAAAATATCCTTCAGAATTAACTATGTGCCAGGCAAAAGACACATCGTCCCCCTGGTGGAGAAGCCCACAGACAAGGAAAACTCCTGGTCTGGTTACAGTTACATCATCTGGAATATTTAAAGTCCTCTTGGAATCCTCCCCCTCAATTGCTTCCCATAGTGAAATGTCAGGACCTGTTAACTTTATTTTTGTGCCAAGTGTCCATTTATTTACTCCATCAGCACCTAGTCATCTAACTAACCTAATTAGCTGCAGCTTAACTAACTAGAAGGTCAATTAACTGAAATCTTTTTTAATTCAATTCACAAGAAAAGAAGTTTTTCACAAGTCAGCAAGCTAAGGGCAAGTATATGGGATACCTATCATTTTTACCTGCCAGGCATACATTTCTGCTGCTTCTGGCTACAACACCTCTATTTTCTTCTGGGGATCTGTATCCCGTGCCCCTTCCCCGGCTCAGCACATGTTGTTTCACTGAGGTTGACCCTACTCCTTGGCACAAGAGCTGCACACAATCCAGCTTTGCCTACCACAGCAATAGGAGGGGCAGGAAGGAAAGGACTCACTGGGCCCAAACCAGCCAATGAGATTTAAACCAGGGACTATGTTGGAAGGATAGGAAATAAAGGTTTAATTTTCCACTGCAAATGTAGAGTAGACTACGTGGAGTCTATTTGCTTAAACAGGCAAATATCTTCCTTGAGAATCAAATGAATTTAGAGGAAGAGAAAAACCAAGGGATAGAGAAGGGCTGAGTCCTGGTGACACACTCTGAAGTTTAAAAACCTCTCTCCTGATACACTGTCACACTGTTATTGCTGTAGCCAGTTGGAGTTGGCTTTCTGACACTTTCAAAGAAAGTCTTAACAGAAATGTTTTAAATGTTTTTTTTTAAAATGCTGAAGTTTGAAAACAGCACTAGATACACAACTTTTTTTTTTTTTTTTTTGAGACAGAGTCTTGCTCTGTCACTCAGGCTGGAGTGCAGTATCACAATCTTGATTCACTACAACCTCCACCTCCTGCATTCAAGCGATTCTCGTGCCTCAGCCTCCCAAGTAGTTGCCACCACGCCCAGCTCATTTTTGTATTTTTATTTTATTTTATTTTATTTTATTTTTTTTAGTAGAGACAGGGTTTCACCCTCTTGGCCAGGCTGGTCATGAACTCCTGACCTCAAGTGATCCACCTGCCTCAGCCTCCCAAAGTGCTGGGATTACAGGCATTAGCCACCACGCCCAGCCTAGATCTACAACATTTTAACCACTATAATAGTCTAAGTTAAAAATTGATATTTTGAATGATGCCTATGGAATACTATGATATAATACTATGATATTCTGAGCAGTAAAAGAAATTCTGACCAATATGCCCCACTTACCAAACTAGAAAAATGTGCACCTAATTTTAGACTGTCCAGAGTGACCATCCTGAGAGTATCTCTTAGGACACTGGTGCCTTAAGAAAAAAGGGGTTTCAGAGCAAACACATGTGGCAAAGTCCGCATAATACAGCCCCCTCTTGGAAAGTCAAAATGTATGAAATAGCAAAAACCGCAATTACTTTTGCACCAACCTAAATGCATTAACACATTAAGGGCTCTGTAATGGTTTACACTGAGAAACCTGTTTTCCTTCTCTGACCACTTCACTTCCTTTTATAATTATTATTTTACTTATTTTAGCAAGAGTAAACTTTTAGCAGAACATTATGTTCAGGAAAACACTGAACTCAAAGGCCCACCAGCTCCATCTTAAACAAATTTCTGTTATTGTTCTCTCTAGTCTACTGCTATATTGAGAAAACTGTAAAAACCTTGAATTTCCAAATCTTAACAATTTAAATCTCATTACCTCAGCACATCCCAAAATAATATAGTTCCAGAAGTTATACTGTCAGCAGCATAGTACATTTATCAATTTTGTATTTGAGACTGCTGTGGGTATTTGTGTTTACATCTGAGCAAGAAGAAAAAGGTATGGCTAACTGGACTGAAATCATTCCAGGAAAATAAGTGCTTAAACCAGTTCCAACCTAATTAGCTTCTCACAGAAGCTAAAATCCTGCTTTATGCAACCAAATAGCCATTATTAAATCAAAATCCAAAGTGCTACATTTCAGAACAGAATAAAATTCAAGTTGTAGCTAATTACTCCAAAGTCAAAATTTAAATATTCTGTATTTGTGACTGAATTTGTGATTGACTCTAACGCTACTTGAGCTAAATCAAGTAGACAAGTATAGGTATATGAGACCTTTTTTTTAAAAAAAAAAAGTGATCTGGACATTCCTAGATCAGATGTTCTAACTTAGCACAGTGAGACACAGAACTCAAGGAATAAGCATCATTGAGAACTCTCAATGTGATACAAATCCATGTTTTAAATGTTTTGATGGTCAACAAAGACAGACATTGTTTATCATTTGTTCATTCTTGCTCGTTAGCACATATTAATTCATTTAGCAGAGAGGTGCTGATGGCATACTCTGGGTTAAGAACTATACTAGGTGATGAGCACAGAGCCTCCCGTCATGTTATGGGGGGAACTGTGCCTCTCCACCAACCAAACTCATATATTGAAGTCCTAGCCCTGAGTTCCTCACAAAAAGCCTACAGTGACCTTGACTTACCCTACATAGTCTTATACAATTAATGTATCCCTGTGAGATAGCTAGTGCCATCATCAACATCATCATCACCATCCCCATTTTGTAGATAAGGAGGCTGCTATGGTTTGAATGTATCCCAAAAGTTCACGTATTGGAATCTTGTCCCACAGTGCAGCTGTGCTGAAGGGTAGGACCTTTGGCAAGTGACTGGGTCATGAAGGCTCTGTCCTCATGAATGAATGAATGAATGAATGAATGAATGAGTTATCAAGGGGGTGGGTGAGTTGTCAGGAGACTGAGACTGTTGCAAAAGCCAGTTTGGCTGTCTCTTGTGAGCCCCCTTGCCATGTTATGTCCTGTGCCACCTTGGGACTGCAGAGAGTCCTCACAAACAAGAAGGTATTCATCAAATGTGGTCCTAGACTTTGGCCTTCCCAACCTCCAGAATTATAAGAAATACTGTTTTTTTGAGGCAGGGTATCACTCTGTTGCCCAGACTGGATTACAATGGCACAATTATGGCTCACTGCAGCCTTGACCTCGTAGGCTCAAGTGATCCTCCCACCTCAGCCTCTTGAGTAGCTGGGACCTATCACAGGCATGAGATACCATGCCTATTTTTTATTTTTAAAAAAAATTTTATACAGATGGGGTCTCCCTATGTTGCCCAGGCTTGTCTGGAACAACCATGTTCAAGCAATCCTCCTGCCTCAGCCTCCCAAAGTTCTGGGATTACAGGTGTGAATCACTGCGCCTGGCCACATAATACATTTCTTTCTTTATAAATTACCCAGTCTCAGGGATTCAGTTATAGCAACGGAAAACAGACTAAGTCAGAAAGGTTGAAAAACTTTCCTAAGATCATGTAACCTTTAAATGCAGAGCTAGGACTTGCACCCTTGTCCACAGTGCCCCCATACAACTGGGTTCCAAGGCACCTGGAGCATAAAATATAGCACAAGAATTGGCCATGTTTCTAAGAAGGCAAAGTGAGATTCTAAAGACACTGGAAACTTGAAATAGTGAGGGAAATGCCCACAATCATAATTTCCTGGAGGACCCTCAATGCCTTATTTGAAATGTGTACTGTCCTCTCACCAAAGAGGAATCCAGGTTAGCCTCTTTAGAGAGACCAAAGGCAGCCTGATCCAAGAAGACCAGCAGATGTTGAATTTTGACAGAGTATCCACATTCAGAACTTTTTTTTTTTTTTTTTGGTGGAGATGGAGTCTTGCTCTGTCACCCAGGCTGGAGTGCAGTGGTGCAATCTTGGCTCACTGCAACCTCTGCCTCCCAGATTCAAATGATTCTCCTGCCTCAGCCCCCAAGCAGCTGGGATTACCATCACGCCCAGCTAATTTTTGTATTGTTGTAGAGATGGGGGTTTCACCATGTTGGCCAAGCTGGTCTCAAATTTCTGACCTCAGATGATCCGCCCACCTCGACCTCCCGAAGCGCTGGGATTACAGGCGTGAGCCACCGTGCCCGGCCCAGAACACTTTCTTAAAGGAAGACCAAAAAAATGAGTAAAAGATACAGACCGGTTTTTTTTTAATCAGCAGAAAATCAATAAAGATGAAAATTGGTGCTGTAAAATGGAGCCAGATAACTAAACAAACAGAAAACAAGAGGCATTGAGAATCAGACTTCCTACATTCTGTAATATACTCAAACTCCTTAAAAAAAAAAAAAAAAAGTTATATCTAAGCCATAGCAGCTGGGGTTATTACTTTTATATAAACACTTAATAAGTGTCATACATTGCACTCAGCAGTGTGCCTTGAGCAAATTACTTAATGTTTCCATGCCATGGTTTAATCTATAGGACCAGCATCTACCCCAACTGTCAGTTGTGAGGATTAACCGAAATGGTGTATATAATGTGCTTTAGAATATGCCTGGCAGGTAGTAAGTGCTAAAAAAAATAGGAACTGTTCTCATCACCACCACCCGGGGTTCAACATTCTAAGGAGGATTTCATCAGCTCCATTTTTCAGATGAGCAAACTGAACCTTAATAAGCCATCCTCAGGGGTCAGAAAACAAAAAAGACTTAATCACAACAGTTCTGGCAACACCAAGAGTTGATTCTGGCTAAGCCTTCAGCTCATCCCCAGTCATACGTGGAAACAGCGACAGTGTGCTACAAATAGCAGATGCCCAGGTATTTCCTCCTAACTTATACTCCTGTGACTAACCCCTGAGCTGCACTACTCAAAGCAAGGTCCTCTAATGCATAATAAAACAAATGTACTAAAAGGCAGAAATCTATTAATTACAAGCAAAGACTTCCATAACAAAATACTGCAATTACTACTTACTACCTGGCTGGCTGCCTCTTTGAACAGGCTGAGATAATTGGTTTTCTTTGTATTTTATTTTTCCTACTGAATTACTTTTTTTGTGTATATGTATTAGCCACTACTACATTCAGGTACAAAGTGTGAAATTTCTTTTGTATATAAGGCTGCTCATGCTGAAGGGAATATTTAGTAAATTAGATGGGCATTTATTACCAAAAACTATGCAGGAAGGAAAGGGAAGAAGGTCCCCAAATTAATAATCATATTAATATACAAATGCCATGTGAAATCCCCTCTCTTCTATTCCCCTGAACAATTCTCTTCAACAGAGATAACTGATAAAGTGAAAAAAGGAGGGTCAGAGAGAACTGAATTCAAGGAAGAAAGACAAAAATGGGAAAATGAGTACAGGAGAAAGATGTATTTTAGGTGGGAGATTGTTGGAAGAAAGTTCAGGCCTGATTCAGACATCATCCTCATTAAATAATACAGATCCAATCTTGTGATAAGATAAGACTTTCAGGGAGATAAGACTTGCAGAGTTCACCTTATGGAAGCATATCTTAAGGATATGCTTATGCTTGGAACCTGCATTTGCTCCCTCTTCTTAGACTGCCTGTTCCCTGTTCTTGAAAGAGTCAATTACTTATTTTCCAGGTCTCATTCACATCCTTTTACTTCCCAGGACATATGATTTGAAATTATCAAGTTCATTCATCTATAGACTTTCTTTTTTTATTCTCAATAGGTATTGCTGGAGGATGAATGAATCTACAGTAGATGCCTAGACCTCTTTTAAGGAGAGATAAGGCACTGGAAAGCCATTTGATACTTGAATTGTTGGAAAATAAATAAAAAGACTTCATTTGCTGTGTAGATTCCAAGGGCTCTCAGTTCCAGCTGCAGGCCATGTTGGGAAGTCATCCCACTCAACATCCAGGACACTGGGAAAGGCCTCTGGGGTTGATTTGTGATGTCTGCCATGAGTGTAGCCAACAGTATAGTGCTTTACTCACTCTTTACTCATCCTGCATCACCTAGGATACTTTCCTTGTTGCTACCCTCCACAAGCAGCCAGAATGATCCTCCCAAAGGTAAGGCAGACACTATCACAGCACTTCTCAAAACCCTCCAACAGCTCCTCTTCTTATACAAGATAAAATCCAGTGGCCAGTCACCATCCATCTCCCTCCCCACCAAATGGGTTCCAGCTTCACTGGTGTCTTTGCTATTCTACAAATACAGTGAGCTCACTCCTGCCTCCCTATCTTAGAAGCATTTTCCTCCATCAGAAACATCCCCCTCCCGTAACTTTCTGCAGGTACCTATTAAACTCACCTTATCAAGGAGGCCTTCCCTGCTCACCCTATGTGAAGAAACCCTCTGTCTCCATCACTTTCTGCCACTTCATTCAGCTTTAGTCTTCTTTATAACAACTTCCACTTGAGACACAGTTTTTAAATTATCTGTTTTCTTCGTTCACCCTTTGTAGCCCCCATCCAATACCCAAACCCCATTAGGAGAAGAATTTTACTCTTTATATTCATGGGGCATCTCTGACACTTAAAACAGTAATTGATACATAAGGAGTCCCCATTAAATATTTGTTGAATGAATAAATAAATGTATTCCCCACTTATAATTAAAATGATTAAGGCCATTTTCATCTAAAGAATAGCTTAACTGCCCATGAAAATACATATCCATGAGCTTCATGTTCTGTTTCCCTCCTGCCAGATACCAAAAACAGAATTTCCTAACATTTGTGGCAAAATAAAAAAATGAAAATAAAAACACACATTTGGATTCTCAACAAAAATTAATGTATCTCACCATAACATACATATAATAGAGAAACAAGAATAGGGGAAAAGCCAAACCCTTATAAATTTTCCCTAAAGCAGTGGTTCTCATAATGTGATCCCTGGACTCAGCATCCAAAGCCCCAAGCACGTGCTAGAAATGCAAAGTCTTAGGCCGAGACCCAGACCTACTGAATCAAAAACTCTGAAGGTAGGGCCCCAGAAATCTGTGTTTTAACAAACCCTCCAAAACACGCTCAAGTTTGAAAACTACTCCCCTAAAGAAAACGTGAGATTTTAGAAACTGATTTTTAGCTATGTACAATTTTGATATTTTGGTTTGTACATTAAAAATATGACATTCCTTATAAGATGGTTGAGATAGCCTCTGAATAATCAATAGCAGCCCGGGTGCGGTGGCTCACGTCTATAATCCCAGCATTTTGGGAGGCCAAGGCGGGCGGATCATGAGGTCAGGAGTTCAAGACCAGCCTGGCCGACATAGTGAAATCCGGCCTCCACTAAAAATACAAAAATTAGCTGGGCATGGTGGTGCATTCCTGTAATCCCAGCTACTCAGGAGGCTGAGGCAGGAGAATTGTTTGAACCGGGACCCAGGAGGTGGAGGTCACAGTGAGTGGAGATCACGCCACTGGGCACTCACTCCAGCCTAGGCTACAGAGCAGACTCCATTTCAAAAAAATAAATAAATAAATAATAATAAATAGCAAGTTTCATTCTATCATTTGACCAAATTATAATTTTTAATAGTAACCATACATGAATTGATCTAATGTTTTAAATATTTTCGTAAAATCAAGCTTCGTATTCCATGGCTGCCCTGGATCTACTTATAAATGACACTGAACAACCACATCTGATTTCATCCTAATGTTGTGATTTTTTTCAGGTAGCAGTTCTGATAATTAGTAGGGATCAACAAATTAAAAAATGACTGTAACATGTCTTATAAGCAACCCTCAAAGGATAGAGAACGTGAATCTCTAACAGCCTCAAATCCAAAAATTTCACCAAACGTCTTTACCTGAAGCTGTTTCTTTAATTGCTTCTAATGAAATCGATGCATGTGTTAATCAAATATTAAGTGCAAATGTGAGTACTTCTAAGAGGAAGTACAGCTCTTCAGGTCACCAATATACTCCTTACACCCAATTCTTTAGAACATGAGGGCTGGGACCCCCAAATCACTTATTCAACCACCCCTTTTTAACACACTGGGGCCACCATCAGGGGGCTCATTACCTACTTGGAGACACAAAGATTACATCCACAATATGGCTTAAGGGCAGTTTCTAAAAACAGGATTACCAATATTAATTGCTGGCCTTGCACTGTTATTCACATATTATTTAATTTTCACAATAGCTTTGTAAGGTTTTCATGTATCCCCAGTTTACAAATGAAAAAACTGATGCATCAATATATTATCTAAAATTATCATAAGAGAAAAGCTCAAACTTGATTCCAAGTAGCGTTTTTCTTGAGACATAGTCTCGCTCTTGTCGTCCAGGCTGGAGTGCAATGGCACGATCTTGGTTCACTGCAACCTCCACCTCCCAGGGTCAAACGATTCTCCTGCTTCAGTCTCCCAAGTAGCTAGGATTACAAGCAAGCACCACCACACCCAGCTAATTTTTATATTTTTATTAGAGACGGGGTTTCACCATGTTGGCCAGGCTGGTCTCGAACTCCTGACCTCAAGTGATCCGCCTGCCTCAACCTCCCAAAATGTTGGGATTACAGCCGTGAGTCACTGCCCAGTCCCAAGTAGCTTTTAATGCAAGGTTCACTTTTTTTTTCTTTGTTCCTGTCACACATATGGCTCCCTTGTGCTTCCAAGACAGATCCCAAATAAAGGCACTTTTACTACAGGACTGAGAAAGATGTGACTAGGAAGGGCTTGAATAAGAACTTCATTTGCCAAGAAATGGTCTCTGGTGGACTCAGATTTTTCCCTTTTTTCTTCCTTGATGCTCAGAATCACAGCTGTACATTTCTAACAAAAAGATATATGAATCAGAGACAGCCAATATGAGCAAAAGAATAAAATAGAGGGGAAAATAGTAAGAAATGGCTGCACTGGTAGCCATGATAAAATTTTAATTTGAACATTTTCTGAGAACAGATTTTAGCTTATCAAGCGATATGCAAATTATATGCAAATCCCACACAATGCCTGCATATATTCCCCGATGCTTGTTTTATTTTTTTTTTTTTGCTCTCCCTAGGATGTGGCCCTTAGGAAATCTACCCCCTTGGCTCAGCACTCTGTTTGGAACATTTGCTATACTGAAGATGACAAATCTGAAGAAGGTTTCTGATCAGTATTCGGTACCTATGTTTACAAGCGAGCCCACTGGTCCCCTTTAATAGTAGCATTAAATTCAAATGTCAAGAGGAATTTATATACATATATTTTTTAAGTGTCAGCATATAAGGCCTCACCCTAGTCACAGGCAATCTTTAGCCACCCTGCTTCTTTAAAAATCAATGTAAAAACACAACAAACCACCTCTTGGATGTAGTCATTAGGCAGAAAGAGTTTCCACAGTGGAACCCAATACTGCCATAACCTTTAGGGACAACGTTGTAATTTATCATGGGACCATGTGCAGGCTACCCCAGAGACATCTCTCACATGGTAGAGGTGACACACACGGCAGTAAGGTGTCAATTTTATAACATATATGCAGAATCCGGGCCAGAAGCTATTAACTAGCCTTGCTGCCCTCCTCTCACTTCTTAGAATGAATTACCAAGCCCTCTCCTACCTTGGCCTTTTTGCTTGTTCTTTAAATGCTCTTGACTCTTCCACACGCCTTTGCCTCCTTCAGGTCACAGCCTTAAAGTCCCCTTCTCTGAGAGGCCTTCCTTAGCTAAAGAAGATAACCTGATTATTTTCTGTCAGGCCACCTGTATATGTACTACAACCACTGGTACTTATTTTATTTGTTTTACTTACTTATCTCCTTCAGGATGTGAACTCCTTGAAAGCAGGGACCCTGTCCCTCTTGGCAACCGGGATATTCCTAAACCTTAATGCACACTTATCAAATAAATAAATAAATAAATAAGCAGCTCCTGCTTTTTATTTCCACTCCCAGAAGCTTGGGCTCAGCATATGGTGGTGAGAAACCGTCTTCCTTAGATCTCTGAGATGCAGGAATACCCTCTGCTGAGAATGATGGAAGGTACCCGCCTTTATAGAATACTTGCAAGCAGAATCTGGAGCAGAGACACTGAGAGGATGGGCTGGGAAAGGCAGCCCACCCTCCACGTTCAGGAGCACCATGCTGCACTTGACAATCTGCCTCATTTGGCCTTCAAGGCATGATGCGCATCTCCCTACTGTTTTGGCAGGGGGTGGCTGGCTTTTGGTCTTCGCTGCTATACGTGCTTCCTGACTACTGAACCAGAAGATGAGCAAACCTGACAACTGCTCCAATGCCGAATAAGTTTAACTATAGTAATGAACACCACGAGGGCATCTGCTGGACGCAGGAGTAGGGTGTAAGTGAGGACCCATGACTGGCCAGTCAATTATCTATTCAAATGCTAGCAAGATTGCCCTGAACAACTTTTCTCCCTGATTAGAATAAAGACCCAATAAAAAACTTTTCTAAAAATATTTAAATATACTCCAGGTGCCCTTTCTCATTTCATTAGATGCACTACCCTTAGGCAATTCTACACAAGCCCAAGGCTTCAACTGCTCTTTCTCTGCTGATGCATCTTCCAGCCAGGACCTTTCTTCCTGAGCTCCTCCCAGAAATCCAATTGCCTCTTAGACACTGCTACTTGGGTATCTTGCAGTCATCGCAGACTCAAAATGTACAAAACTTGCCTAAGTTCACACTGATAGAAAGTGACAGGCTAATTTATAGTTTAGATGACACCAAAGAATATACACAGGCTTCCCAGTGTGCCCAGATGCCTCCACCTCATTGACGGGGATGCCTGTGGGACAGTAGGAGGGAGGGTGTCATTGTACCATCCTGCTTGGGTAAATGAACCTCAGGAAAATGAGTTCTAGATTAGTAATAGCAATGAGGATGTCAATAAAATGCTACCTAATCTCCCATTAACCCTGAGAACTGTTAACTTCAGTGTTAGCTAGGGATTTCTTAGACATGGATGGGCTTAAAGTTATTTCAAGAAATTCACTTGCTTGGAATTCAGTGAGTTTTTTGGGAAGCTGGTACAATCTGAACCACCTTTTTATTGCTTACTTTGCATTTTAAGGGTCTCAGTTAATGAAGTATCTCCTACTTCATTAGTGGGTGAGAAGACGAGAAAGATGACGGGGCATCACCAATCCTCTATTCCCTTTTACTAATCCTCATAGGAAAAGACCATCCTACAACATACTCCAAGTCCAGCTGGCTATCTGTTCTGCCTCATTTCTTGTATGTTTTAGTTCACCAACACGAACAGGCTTAGCTTTCCCCAGCCCTGAACAGAGCTCTGTCCTCCTTAGGAGATACCTCATTTGCAGTTCGTTTCCAGGCTTAAACTCATTCCAATATTCTTAGACACAGTTGTTACCAAATGAGCACCAGCCCCAGGTGTCAACTCAACTGCCATGCCAGGAAGGAGCATCTACCCTTTCCAGTGGGAAGCTCAAATCGGGCTGGCTGTCCTAGATTGCCTCCTTTCCCATGCTTCCTAGGGCGTTTCTAGACATTACCACTTGCCAGGTTTCCCCTGCCCTCGATCTTCTCTGTTCCTTATTATGTCTGTCCAGGGAGATTATTTTGAATTGAAAGTTTTCTTCCTCATCTGACTTGGCACCAAGAACTTGCACATTTTTCAAAAGTCAATGGGGCTTATGTAGTTTTTTAAATTTAGGATTGCTATGGTAGTCACTTCGGTTTTCTTTCTCAACAATCATTTTAATCAGTTCCTGAAAATTTCTGTGCATTCAAGTACATGACGACATAAAAATTCATTTTAAAAAAAAAGGCACAAGTAGCTAACACTTTGTAGAAATGTGCCTCTATGGCGAGCTAAAACTCTCTGCTCCTTTTCAGTCATCCTCTAGACCCCATCTCACCCCATTCTGCAGTAGATGTGCATTTCTCTTATTTACCTACCCTTCCCAATAATCCCTACTTTCCTTCTAGACTCAAGACACAGCTTTCTACTACTGCACAGAATCCTCCGTGGTTTCCCCAAATCCCCAATCAATTAAAAATGGCTCTGCCTGGCTGAATTTCTAGAGACCTTTGCTGAGGTTAAGGATCAGTCACAATTCATCTTATATTACTTTCACACAAATACAAGATAGGACAGAGATGCAGAGAATTTCAGAAGATTTTGCAAAAACTCTCATTGTCATGGTTTTAAGTCAAGCTATATTCTTATCAAGGTCTATTTGAAGAAAAATACAGTTTCTAATCTTATATTTGGGTAATAAAGGCTATTTTAAGTACTTTAATGTTTTTAGAGTATGTTAGCTTAACTGAGTATTTTCTCTGCCCTAGAAAATTGCACAAAGCGGTTAGCATTCAGTGGCATGCCAAGGCCCGCTATGATGTGCTTTTTGAATTCAATGAAATTCTAATTAAATACAGAGTATCTTAGTAAGCCCTCAAGAGGAGCAATACCAACAATACATTATCCCTTAAAAAGCAACTGTGAGCATTCACTGAATTGTATACTTTAAAATGGTTAAGTTTGTGTTATGTGGATTTTACCTTGATTTGTACAAAAAGAAATTGTACAAGGTGCAAGTCAGTCTAAACAACCTCTGATGGTAATGCTTCTTTATTCACATGGGGAGCAGCCATGACTATCACATTCAATTGCAGAATCCCTAATTTATGCCTTTGAATAATTCTCAAAAGCTAAGTCATAATAGATCTTGGATATCTTCACATACCCCTAGATAATCAGACATTAATGTGTCCCATTCCAAAGATTACTTGAGTTGGGAAAAGGAATTTCAAAATCAAATGACTACAAAAGTTTGAGCTCACTAATATGAAACGAACTTCTAAGTCTCTTGTTCAGACAGGGTTAATGTATAGGTTTGGGGCTAATCCTTCCTCTCAACAGAGAATCTGATGGAGCATTAGCATTAATGTTCTTATTGATTGGCAAAAGAAATTCTTATGGTGAAGATATATTTCCTTATCTGCAGTATATTTCTGTAGATGAAATGTGGTATCATATAAACCCAGTTCTCAATCCATGAGTAACAAATCCTTCTGTAAAGTACAAACTGACTGTATTTGTGAGAATATGCCTTTCAGCACTTTCTATTCAACAGCTCAGCAAACTAAGTTCTCCAATTAATTTTTTTTCTAATCAATGTAATGAAAACATTAGCACGTTTGCTACATTTTGTCAGGAAAACCACTAGTAGATGGCACACAGGCTAGTTTAAATTTCACTTTGCTTTGCAAATGGAATTTAAAACAAAATAATATTTATCAAATTGATGCTTCTGTCTGAAAGGACCAAAATTTATGTTTTAAAAAATGCTCTGAAATAGCAAACCATGGCAACTGTTAACATGAATGAGCTAAATCTGAGCAGAACTCTTAAAAGCCTCACTGGAATATTTAGCAACTATTCCAGAAAGACTAAGGCACCATACCATAGCCTCTGCCTTCCCTGAAATTACTCAGGCTCCATTCACTGACTTAACAAATGTGCGTCGAGCACCTCCTGGGTGCCAAGCACAGTGCTCTGAATCAGAAACTGTCGAAAATCAGCCAAAGTCCTCTCTCTCAATGAGCTGGCAAACAGCATCACAATTGACTGTGCCAAATAAGGACAGAGGAAGGCCTGAGGTGTTAGGAGTCCAGAATATCCTGGAGAGGAGTGAAAGATGAGGAGGATCCGGACAGGGGAGGGGAAGGGAAAGAGATGTGAAGGGAAAATGGAAATGGAAAGGTCCTGAGACAAAGCAAGTCTGACAGCATCACTGCCTTCCTGTTGACTACAGTGTAATGGATGAGTGGGTGGGGGGAACAGTATGGGATGGAAGTGAAAAGGCAAGCAGGAGCCAGAGACCACAGGACTCTCTCAGTCATGGTAGTAAGTGTCAGCATGTTATTTTAATTGCAACAGGAAGACACTGAAACCCTTTATTCAGGATGCTCAATTTGCTTTAAATCCTAGTCCTATAATTCCATCTTTCAGGACATAAACAAAAAATGTCCATACCAAAACCACCTGTGGGTTTCATTTATCATTTCAAGTGAACCACCGTCTTGGCATGGCAGTCGGATAAACTAAAGACTTGGCAAAAGATTTCGGGGAATGACAGCTCATTGATCAAACACAAATGTGTTTGCTGTAGTTACTATAGATGTTGTATAAACTTCTATTCCCAAAGTCTGACCAAACCTTAGATGTAGGCAACTTTTCTTCAATGCTGATTGGCAGGGCTCTAAGGTGTAATCTAAAAAGTGAACCTGCCATTTCACACTTCCAAATTAAACATTTAATGACTCATATGTTTCAAGGTTGATGCTATGCCACATAGAAGCACTTCATCAAGAAGCAAACTATGTAATCGAGATGGCAGAAGAGCACAGTGGCTCACATCTGTAATCCCAGCACTTTGGGAGGCCAAGTCAGGTGACTGTTTGAGCCCAGGAGTTTGAGACCATCCTGGACAACACAGTGAGACACTGTCTCTATAAAAAAAAAAAAAAAAAATTAAAAATAGTCAGGCACGGTTGTGCATGCCTGTAGGCCCAGCTACTTGGGAGGCTGAGGTGGAAGGATAGTCTAAGCCAGAGAGGTTGAGGCTACAGTGAACCATGATGAGGTCACTGCATGCCAAACTGGGTGACAGAGTGACATCTATCTCAAAAAAAAAAAAAAAAAAAAAAAA
>NW_016804543.1:1179465-1211818 GCF_001698545.2 Rhinopithecus bieti | reverse complement strand
TGTCTCTATAAAAAAAAAAAAAAAAATTAAAATAGTCAGGCACGGTTGTGCATGCCTGTAGGCCCAGCTACTTGGGAGGCTGAGGTGGAAGGATAGTCTAAGCCAGAGAGGTTGAGGCTACAGTGAACCAATGAGGGGTTCCTGCCATCCAAAATGGGTGAAAGGGGAAATTTTTTTCAAAAAAAAAAAAAAAAAAAAAAGTTGGCAAAAGAATCCCCGGAGAAAAGATAATTATTAAGCCACAAAGATAAAAGATATTTTATCTTTGGTAAAAAAGATATTTCACCAACCATGGATTTCACACACCCTCTCAAGTTTCTTTCTCAGTAAAACCTTTAAACTATATTCATAGCTGAACCAGAGGAAAGCAAGCCAATAAAATTAGGAGGTCACTAAAAATCCAAAGTCATGGCCATGTCAGTCCAACCTGCAGCTATAACTATGTGAAGAATATAAAACTGGCAGATAGAAAGAATGAGGCAATATTGGATAAAGTATCAATGTCTACACATTTTAAAGGCATCTCATCATCAAAGAGTATGGAATTGGACATAGTTCTACATATGTCCTATTTACCAAAATAATCACTCCTATAAATGTAACCCACCTCCTGGAGTTGAAAAATAATCTTTAGAATCAACCTGACAAAGCCAGCGCCTCTCTTACCTGAGGTTCAAGACAGCACAATGATTTACAGACAGCACCCAACCTGGCTTTTCCCCCCTTTAAAAGAAATCGATGGCATTTAAATATGGAAATGAATTGTTAATAAAGAGATGGTGTAAAGGCCAAGCGAAGAGGAAGGTCAGCTTTCATTGGGATAAGTATCCTCTGCCCTCTTGTAATTACCAGTGAGAAGCTCTTCTCTGCCTGAGAAAAAGAGATAGAACAGGCTCAGAGGAGCAACCAGGTGCTTGCTTCACTGATAGAGGGGAGAGACCCCTCAGAGATGAAGAAGCAGAGATGGGCTGGGAGATGCCACTGCCTCACTTAACTCAGAACATCTTTTTCTTTTGAAACTTGAATTTGGGGAGAAAGTGCCCAATTATTTCTTCTAGTTAAGGCTTGTGGGCAGTCAGGTGAGCAAGTGGGCCATTGGTGGTGGGGAGGAAAGAAAAAAGGAAGGATGAAAAAGTGAGAAAAGAAGACGGGAGGGAAGAAGAGGAGAATGATGGGAAGAGAGTAAAAAGCAAAAGAAGAAAGAAGAGAGAAAGAAAACAGGGGGAAGGACAGAGAAAGAACAGACAAGAGCTAGCATTATATTTCTTCTGGTGGCTCCCAGATAGACCTTGCCATTCTTCTCAATCAACCCTTCCCTTCTTTCTTCTTTTTCTTCTTCACCGAATTCCAGGATATCTGGGTAGGTGATGGGCATGAAGAGAAAGGAGAAATGGTAAATCCACCCAAGCAGGAAGGAGTAATTTCCAACTCTATCACCTATCTCCCAATGCCCGACAAACTCTGTGACCTCAGAGGGGCAAACCTGAGGTTTCATAAAAGTTAACAGAGGTTTTATAAGGGTTCTAATTTACCGGGACCTCAGAAGAGGCACAAGCCTGCACACCTGGGCTTTGGCATAACAGAAATTATGCTTAAAGCTAGCCAGTGATTTCCAAGTAAACATGAATATGTATATACACTACATCATCGTTCTCTTTTGGTGACAGAAATGTGCTCAGCATTCACATCACTCTCTCGGTTTTTTCCAAGTAATGAAAAGGGGCAACGAGAAAATGTGCA
Organism: Rhinopithecus bieti; assembly: GCF_001698545.2. NCBI lineage: Eukaryota > Metazoa > Chordata > Mammalia > Primates > Cercopithecidae > Rhinopithecus > Rhinopithecus bieti. The sequence goes on along the minus strand of NW_016804543.1, from coordinate 1,210,078 downwards.
GCTCAACACATTTCTTACACCAATCTCCAAAGCAAGGGCAGTCAGTGGCATGCCAGAAATGAAAACCTGCTATCTCTTTTTTTTCCAGTCCAATGCTTAGCACACTGGATTACAGAGCCTTCAAAAGTTTTAAGAAAACGTATCTTTGAAGCTGTCTTTTGTCAAGTCTCTGTCATTAAAAGTGAGTTGACTCACCCACCTCTATTAATACATCTGAGGTCTCTCTTCATCTTTAAGAGCCACTGAAAGAGCAAGATTGGAGGATAAAATATTTAAACCTCTTTTAGGAACATCATGGGTGAGTTTTGGGAAAGCAAAGATACCAAATTAGAGACTACAGGAAACATCAGTAGTCTTATGGCATTTCTTTGCCAACATGAGCTTCTAGCAATACCAGATGCACTTCAGATCAGCCTTTCCGTACCTTATCCATTAGAGATGTCTTTAAGCACATTGACACCCAATTTTGTCACCTTCATCAGAATATGAGAAGAGTGCTCATTTCACATTTTCATGTTGCATTTGACAAATTAAAACTTGAAGGTATACTTTTGTCAAGCAATTTGAAAAGAATTTTAGTAGCTCTAATTGATGTACAGAACTAGCCTCTACATTAATTGAAACATAAACTATAACTTGTGTAAATCAAATCATGATTGATACTTTCTTGCCTAGAAATGTCTGGTATGAATTAAGCTATGAGAAACACTGCATCCCAAACCAGTAACCTTACAATCAAAGCTCCTCCAAAAAGCTGACTTGGTGAGCAAATAGTGAAATGTGGCACATAAAGTCCAAGCTTTTGACTTCTGAAAGTTGTCTTTTGTAGACTACCTTGTTGTTAAAGAAAATATATTAAGAGGTTACTCCCCAAGATTTCACAAGCCTTTTGTAAAGGAATGGTTTTAAAAGCAAAATACTATAATAAGGCAAAATAGAAGGGAGACAAGCTATCAGTGAAAAGGCAAGCTTAAACTAGGTAAGTTTAGAAGATTCTTTATTTGGTGAATCATTTATTAACCTTACATTTATAAAGCACTAAGAAGTTTCTAGATTTGAGTTAACACTATTCTCTCTTTTGAAACTCATATACCCTATGAGGTAGACAATGCAGATAGATACAGTGATTCTCATTTTACACATGAAGAAACTGATTTTCAGAGACTAATTTGCCCAAGGTCACACAACAAATCAAGGTAGAAGCAAAACTTGAACCAATGTCTTCCAGTGTCCAGTTCAGCACTTTTCAACCCCTTCTTGACTAAGGGGTCTGTCTTGAATATACGCTTTCCCAATGCCTATTGATACAGACTTTATTCCACCTTCCCACCATTTCTCCAACTGTTCCTTTTTTCTCTCTGCTTACTCTCCTTGTTCTGTCCTCTAAATATAGACCTTCAACTGTTTGCCTTTTCTTTTTATACTCATCCCACTAGATGGGTCTCATCCATTTTCATAGCCTCCATGAAGACAATTCACAAATCTACTGGTTCCAGTCTACACCTTAAACTCCAGTGCCACATGTCCATTCAACAACTGGTCACCAAACACTAAGTGTGTTCTAGGTACAGTGTTAGGTTTTTGCAGATGATGCTATGAACAGGAGAATAAGTTTCTGCCTTCATGAAGCTTGCAGTCTAGAAGGGTTGAAATAATTACTAGTAAGAAACAATTACTATAAACTCTATTATGCCAAGGTTAAATAAAGAAGGACATCCAGAGGAAATGAGGTTGAAATTTGGAAACCAGATTTCTTTGAATAGACTTCAGATTTTAGTTTGGAACCACATAAACGTTTTACTCAAATGTAAAAAGGTTTTAGATAAATAAACAATCCTTAAAAACAGATAATTGTAAACTCCAAAATTTGAGTTTATATCCATAACAAGATATATCTACAGACAAAAAAAAACGTGCAAAAAAAACTATAGGCAATTCCCTGCTATGAGCTTAGTTTTGTCCCCCCAAAATTCATACACTGAAATCCTAACCCGCAGTGCCTCAGAATGTGAATATATTTACGTAGGGTCTTTAAAGAGGTTATTGAGGCAAATGAGGTCATACGGGTGTGCCTAATCCAATACGATTGGTGTCCTGAGAAAAAGAGGAGGTTAGGGCAAGAATGAGCATGTGTCCAGCAGAAAGACCACGTGAGGACACAGAGGGATGACGGCAGGAGTCTGGCAGACAAGGAAGAGGTCTCAGAAGAAACCAAACCTACTAACACCTTGATCTGGGACTCCCAGCCTCCAGAACTGAGAGAAAACAAAGTCTATCGTTTAAGCCACCTGCTCTGTGATACCTTGTTATGGCAGCCTCAGCAAATTAATACAATCCCCATATTGTAGACTCTCTGATCATGTCTCCTTCAGAACCCTTACCATATTGCAATTTATCTTTTATTTGTGTGATTTTGGATTGACATCTATCTGCCAGGCTATAAACTCCACGAGGACAGAAAGAGAGGGTGTTTCTCCAAAGTGCCTAGCAAATGGTTGGCTCTTGTGATGGTTTAAAAACACAGCCTAAAAATTCTGTGACACTCCTCCCATTGAAAGGTAGGGTCCATATGCCCTCCTCTTTAATTTGGGCTCTCAGACTTGACCCACAGAATATGACAGAAGTGATTTCTGCCAGTTTCCAGGTCAAAGGGTTAAAAGACTTCCAGTTCCTCTCTCTTAGATACTTAGTCTTGGTGCCCACCCACCATGCTCTGAGGAAAATGGGCCACACAGGGAGGCCATGTGTAGGTTCTGGCTGACGGTCCTCACTGTCAGTCCCAAACAATGCCAGCAACAACTGCCAGACATGTGAGTCAGGAATCCTTCCAGATGAATCCAGCTGCAGCTACCATCTGGCTGCAACCACATGAGAGACCCCGAGTAAGGAAAAAAAAGAAAAAAAAGCCATGAGTGATAATAAAATTGTGTTTTGTTGTTGTTGCTGTTGTTGTTGTTGCTGTTGTTGTTGAGACAGAGTCTCACTCTGTCACTCAGGCTGAAGTGCAGTGGCGTGATCTCAGCTCACTACAACCTCTGCCCCCAAGTTGAAACCAGTCTCATGCCTCAGCCTCCTGGGTGGCTGGAACTATAGGCACCCACCACAACACCTAGCTAATTTTTGTATTTTTAGTAGAGACAAGGTTTCACCATGTTGGCCAGGCTGGTCTCAAACTCCTGGCCTCAAGTAATCCGCCCACCTGGGCCTCCCAAATAAATTGTTTTAAGCCACTATGTTTTGGGGTGATTTGTTATGCAGCAACAAACCACCTAAATAGCACTCTATAAATATTTGCTCAATACAACACTTTCTAGGATATTTCTACAAATGTTGCCCCTAAATGCTTTGGGATGTCTCTGCAAATCTTAGCAAGTGACCATCACTCTACCTTTATTCTCTCACTGGTAGGCTCTCCAATTAAATATTCATTCAGGAAACTCATAGCTAGGAAAGGAATCTTACTGTTCAGTTTTGACCCTAAATACAGGCTAAGCTTTCAAAATGCAATAAAGACAGAAAGTCCTACAGAAAGAATAGCTTTCCAGGCCCCATTCCTTCTACTCATGAGCCAGTTTCTGTTCATTGTCATTTGCAGCAGACCCTGCTGTTTGTGGGCATAAAACATTCTGGTTGCTTGAGTGATGCAACATCACCCTGTCTTCTGCTTCCTCTCCCTGCCATACCAGCCTTAGCAAAGCTGCAGCCATCACCATGGAAACTAGCCCGGGAAGAAATTCAACATTCTTGGTCAAACCCTCTGTGCTGTCACCCACAGGGAGCTCTGGAAAGAGAGCCTTGTATTTGAGTAAAAATGGTTCTTTCAGATTCTAGGAGGTAATCATTGTTTCCCCCTATCAAGCTGCAAGAGAGAGAGAGAGAGAGAGAGAGAGAGAGAGAGAGAGAGAGAGAGAGAGAGAGAGAGAAAAGAAAGAAAGAAACTCTTTTATTACAAAGTGCCTTCCAATATAGTACTGGCTGTCTACCCTGTGGGAAGTACGAAAACCAGTCAGACAGAACCCTAAGCCCCAACAGTTTTTGAGCACTGGGATGATTCTACCACTAACGGAGAAGGGCAGAGATACATAATAGCTAAGCACAAGGCTTAGGAGCCAGAGAAACCTCAGTTCAAGTCCTGGCTCCATTACTCAGGACGTGGTAAGTTCATTCATTCATTTATGTATTCATTCAATAAGTATTTTGTGTGCACCTACTAGGTCACAGGTACTTTTGTTAAACACTGAGAAAACCCTGGGGTACAAAATAGACATGGTTCCTAAACATTTACCGCATGCCTGCCTCATACCACAGGGCACAAATTTAGCTGCTGGGAAAACAAAGGTGAACAAAATCAAGTCCTTGAATTTAAAGAGCTTTCACTCCAATGCTGGAAAAAGAGGAAGAAAAGTTAAAATAAAATAACATTATTATAAGAACCATGAAGTGGACATACAAAAAGCTCAAACAAAAAATAATAAAAAGCACCTGACTTTAGAACTGCGGTCAGAGCAGGCAATATTGTTTGAACTCTTTAAGTCCTGGCTGCTCTATCTGTAAAACAGGCATGCCACCGTACTGGGTTGAGGTAAGGGTTAAAATTAACCCATGTAAACCATGTTCACAGTGCTTGCATACACAGATATTCAGTAACTGGCAGTTATTGTTATTATCAATATGACACACGAAAGTGCCTTGAGTGACTCAAGGCATTCCTCCATGGGCCCTGACCCCTGAATGTTCCTGCAAAGAACACTAAGGCCTGAATGCCCTCTGCCTGGACCACTGCTTGGGGTTATGTTCACAGTGAACAATTTTGAGAGATGAGGTAATGTCTCCATCCAGGAAAGAGCAGGCTTGCAATACAAGAGGCAGAGCCCCCCGGCTCAGGGTTTCTCTGAGGCAAAGCAAACTCAGAATGTACAATCTCCACTTGGATCCCTTTGAATTACCCTCCTCAGGATTTGGGGAGCATGGGAGCCTACGTAAACATGATGCTCATGCCACCTGCTGTGCTGTGAGCAATAGCAGCCTTTATCTCTGACCCAAGAGTCTCATGTTGGCTGCCAGCATGCATGAAACTGTATAATAGGCTAAATTATTAGGTTGTAAGTAGGGTAAAAAAAAATCCGAAGCCTGATGGTATCTCTTAAGAATCATCAGTGAGCCTTAGTTTAGCTTTTTACAGATAAACCAAGTCCTCAATCATTTCTTTCCTGACATCACAGTCTCTTTTAAGGACAACTCTTAAGTGCCATTATCATAAAATGAACACACATACACACACACACATACACACACACACACACCCCACGACACCAACTTAAATCATCTGAAATTTCTGCTTACCATTGTCACCAAGCCTGGCAGTTTCTTCTGTTCCTTACTACAGGAAAAATAGCATAGATACCAATGATGGTGTTTTGCTCTCTCAGAAACTCAGAAGCAGGGACCACAGACACAGGTTTAGAATCTGGACAAAGGATGATGACAAAGATATAAGATGGGTGGGATGGGGAGAGGGGTAGAGATGGTGAGGGGGTGGGATGGCCAAAGCATCATACAAACGAAGAAGGTGGGAAATCTGTAAATGTGGTGTAGTATAGAGATTTGCTCTCAAAGTGAACACTTACCTAGGAAGAAAAACGACCTCAGACATTTTAATCAGCAATGCTTTGCAAAAAGGCATTTTGTAAAGGACATATCACTTTCATCAGATGGTAAATTGGTGTAACAATTTTCTGCATCCCACATTAAAGTAAAAAAGTACAAACAACAATTATAGTTTTCGCAGGTCATAAACATTTTCTTGGTCCCCTTATAGCATTTTCATCCTTCTCTCCAGGCCAAGATTTTGGTTTGTTTTGGTTTTAATAATACAGGTGTAAGTTCAATTTGCTATTTCTTGCTATATATGCCAAAAGCTCAGAATTTGAAATGCATTTTTAATTACACATACTGCTGGGAGTTTGGAAATTCCAGTTGGGCCAGCATTTGTCTATTTCATCTTGACTACAGAAATCAACCCTGCTTTCCTCTCTGATTACCACTTACTCCTAGGAGTCACGTGCACATTCCAGGGAAGGAAATGGCAGGTACAAAAAGACACATACACACAAGCACCACCGTTTCAGACACACGTTTTGTTTGTTTAAAAAAGAAATCACTTGGGGAAAGGAAGCAGATTTATCACTTCTCTCAGGCACTCGCCATGCTGTGGAATTATTTCATGTCAAAGATAATTGCATCAATGAAATATTTATGTGCACTCATTATATGAAAACACTTCATTTTATAACCAAAAATTTGTGCTGCTTAAGTAGAAAAGCATGAAGAGTTTAGGTTGTAGTACTCCTTCCGTTTTGGATTTGTACATTTGTAAATTTACTAAACCAAAGCCAAGGCAGCTGCGCATCTCAATTGAGATGTCCCTTGGAGCAACAGAGGTGTTGGAAGTGGTTTGTTAAAGTAGAGCTTTCAAAAAGTTTGTGTTACAATCGAAGGTATGTGAGACTCAGCTCTCTCTGTTTTCTAAGGCCTCTGAAAACAAAAAATTAGATTCCCAAAAAAAAAGTATTTACAAAACTAAACCATTCAGGCCCCCTCAAATTGTTTTAAAGGCATCCTCTTGTCCTCAACTTAGGAACTGATGTATCAGACACCATCTTCCTAGGACTGAGACACTGTATCAGATGCAGGACTAGCCTAAGGATCTGGGATAGTTTCACACAGAGAATGGTACAGGGACTGCTGTGTATGCTACAGGCCAGCTGACTGTAATCCCAAAAGGATTTGTGTAATCTCTGTTAGAAAATGCACAGACCTCAGAATACACAAGGCTGTGAACATAAATATATTTCATCCTGAGAAACTGCTCTGAGAAGGAAAATAAAAATAATAAATTATTCTCCATCTAGGACAGATTTATCAGTCACTTACCTTAATGTGCAGTGCACGAAAATGAGGGGAAGGGAAGAGCAGCCATTACGCCGACACAAAGGCAGACTATCTTATTTCACAGAGTGGTAGGAACAGTAGGGAACAGCAATTCCTTTCTTGCTACCTGACTCTGAAATTCCCAGCTCTTTAAAATCACTTAATTGCTTATCTTTGCAGGGAGTGTTTACTTCCTTTCTCAGTGTTCTCTCTCCCAAAGCTCTGCCTAAAAATTCTCGTGGCAGAGTTTCCAATAACTCTTCTTCATGGGACCCAAGATAAAAGGAAAGAATAAACCCTGCATTCAATGAGTACACATGGAGGGCCCATCACAGACCAGGCTTTGTGTTAAGTGCTAGGGGTTTTAAAAAATCAGTCTATGAACTGCAGCATGATTTAAAAAGCGTTTTTCCAAACTATGTCACAGTTTATCATGAAATCTTGGTTGCAGCAACCAGAAGTCAAATCAACTTGCTCAAGCCAAAAAGAAAAATATTGGTAAATGTTGTAGGTAGAATAATGGCTCCCCAAATATGTCCTCATCCTGCTCTGCAGAATCTGTGAATATGTTCCCTTACATGGCAAAAGGGACTTTGCCGATATGATTAAGTAAAGGACCTTGAGATGGAGAGACAATCCTGGATTTTCTGGAAGGACCAAATCACATGAATCTTTTAAAAGAGGAGGCCCTTTCCTGGCTTTAGTCAGAGAAATACATATGAAAACAGAAGCAGGTTCATCTAAATGACAGTGAAAGAAGTTAATACAGGACAAATAACTGAAAAGTCAAAGAGTTGTCTTCAAACCCAGTTAGATTCAATCAGTGGTTCTCAACTGAGAACAGTTTTGTCCCTTAGGAAACATGTGGCAATACCAGAAAACACGTCTGATGATCACAACTAGGGCTGGGGGAATGTGTCACTGGCGCCCAGTAGGTAGAGGCCGGAGATGCTACTCAACATCTTGCAGTACCTAGACATTCCCCTATAGCTTCAAGCTCAAAACTTTCCATTCCAGGAATCCTTCTTAGACAGGTGGCAAAAGCCTTGAGTTGATTCTGATTGGTCCAGCTTAGATGACCCTCTGATTCCTGAACTAATCACAGTGGCCATGAGGATGGAGCACTACCCTAAGTGCCCAAGCTTGTTCATCTGCCCTCCCCTAGGGCCAAAAGGGCTGAATCAGCTCCAGCTCCACATAAACCTACTGTAATAGCAGAGGTGGCCACCAAAAGCAAACAACATAAGAAAGATTTTTTTTCCCCAAGTTTCTACTACCATGGTAGATTCTGTCTAACCAAGCGGGCAGAGTTACTGTGGAAGGTTTTTATGAACATTCTATAACATCTTCCGTGCACAAATCCATGTACCTACACTCAGGACCTTGAATTGATTGGTCTGTGAATCTAGCTCCTGATAAGGTGTTCTACAAGGTCACAGTGACAGTGACATACAACTGATAGGCTATGTCATCTGTGGTTAATGTGACATCACACCGGTCAAAACAAACTTTTTTTTAAGAGAAAGCCAGGACCGGGCATTCTAACAGCAGAAGCAAGTTATGCAATATTGCTGGAAACATTTTGGCTGGACCTAAGAGAGAGCCTCCTAAGATGATGAAAAAAAAGGGTAACTGTGAGAACTTGTTGCAATTCCCTTCACAGAACATGTTTCCAGCACGAGATGGAGATGAACCAATCTTTGAACAGCCATATCAATAGACATTTGAGAAACAGAAATGACCTCATGCCCCAGTGCATATCCTACAATGTTGTACCTTTGCTCTATCTTTTCCAATCTACTTCTATCATACTTACTTTCTCTGCAAATCACAGGCAGTTCACTTTAGTTACATACTAGTAATGCACCTTGCCTTTAAGTTATTTCACATTTCGTGACTCTGGTATAAATAATCAAAGTAGCCTGTGATGAAAGGTGACAAAGATTTCAGAGCATGTCCTCAGATCAAATTATTACAGGATTCACATACAAATATATGAGCCTAGAAACTGATATAACACTGAAGACAACATAAAAACTGAGGTGAAAAAAAATCTTTTTTTTTTCATATGAATCTTCCAGAAATAACATATTTGTCACATTTGTATTCAAATTTCCCAAGTCAGGTATCACAAGGCATCCTTTACAGATTTCCATCTGGTCTTTCCAATTGGGCTGCAGTATTTTTCCTTCTTTTGTTTCCTTCCTCCCTTTCTTTCAAAAAGCACTAAGAGAAAAGGTCAATTCCCTTTCCCTGCCCTCTCTCTGCCCCTCACCCCAGCCTATATGTTGTTTTTCAGAACTTCTACCCAGTAGCACATAGCCCTACCAAAAAAAAAAAAAGACACAAAGCAAATGCCCTAATTGTTGAATACTAAAATAAGAAAAAAGTCATTTGAAAATAACTTTTTAAACCAAAACATTATGTATTCATAACAAAAGCATCAAAAGACACAGATAAATACAAAGAGATCCACAAACAGCAGTCTAGCTACATAAATGTAACCAAGACATTGCTATAGATTTATCCGAATTGGGCTTATATGGATATATATTACTCTCTCTCTCTCTCTCTGTGTATATATATATGTGTGTGTGTATATATATGGGCTTACCATATATAATTACATTTTTGTAGAATATGGATATCATACATTAATGTATATATATTTTTTAAATTAAAAATATTATGTATGGTTTTGTAACTTGCTTTCTACAATTTACACCAAAGATTGTGAACACTGATATATATAAATATTCATCTATAACATCATTGTTAATGCATAGTATTTTATTAGAGAAGTACCATAATTTATCTACTAAATCTCTCTTTTTTTTTTTTTTTTTTGAAACAGGGTCTCACTCTGTAGCCCAGGCTGGAGTGCAGTGGCATAATCACAGCTCACTGCAGCCTCAACCTCCCAGGATCAAGTGATCCTCCCACCTCAGCCTCAGCCTCCCAAGTACCTGGGACCACAGGCACACACCACCATGCCAGGCTAACTTTTGTATTTTTTTGTAGAGAAAGGATTTTGCCATGCTGGCAAGGCTGGTCTCAAACTCCTGGGCTCAAGGGATCCACCTGCGTTGGTCTCCCAAAGTGCTGGGATTACAGGCATGAGCCACTGCACCCGACCCATCTACTCAATCTCCTATCTTGTACAGTTATGATGGCAATGTCAAATTTTAAAATGTTATTATTCAGATGCATAAAACTAAATGCAACTTCTTAATTGTCTATAGTTTATTTAACCTTCCTTAAGAGCTCTTACCCTGACAGGTAGCGGAGTAGTGCTAAGTTATTGTTGACAGTATCTCAATTTCTTGTGGTTTACATGGAGTCTTTGGGTGAAGTCACTGGAATATAAGTTCCATGAAGGCAAGGATTTTTGTCAGTTTCATTTCCTACTGTATTCCCAGTATCTACAGTAGTACCAGGCATAGGGTAAGTGTTCGATGAATATATTTCAAATGAACAAATCCATCTCTTTTTTTAATGTGAACGGAAGTCCTCCCTACAATGACATCCAGGTATCTGGGAGGCTCAGACCATCTTGTGGCAGTAGGAAGAGGGGACCTGTGCTGGTCACTGAGTCCTCTGCTCTCTCTGCAGTGAAGTACCTTACCTGCCAGGTTACCCAGGGTATGTCCCATGGGCATTTGACACTGAAGCCTACCCTAGACAACTCGGCTCTGTTCTCCAGGCTTGGACTGAGTGCTACGTTCTCCCTTACCAATACCATCCTAATTTAACGCCCTCAAATTCTGATGAACCTCTGGGCCTCAGTCCCATCTCCCAACCAACCCTTGACTTGGCCCGTCTAGCCTGTACTTCTAGAATGTCATAACATGATCACTAAAGCATCCCCCGTGGTAAGTTCACAGGCTCTCTCCTCAGGACCTTATATATCTCCCCAAGAAACACGTAAAGCTTCCCTTTCGCACCAGGTGGGAGCCAAGGAAGTTCAGGATTGATAGATCTCTCAGGCCTTCTCTCTGCCTGAGCCTGATATGCTTTTATTCTTTTTTGTTTTGTTTTGTTTTGTTTTTTGTTTTGTTTTACAGACAGGGTCTCCCTCTGTTGCCCAGGCTGGAGTGCAGTGGTACAATCTCAGCTCACTGCAACCTCCACCTCCCAGGTTCAAGAGAGCCTCCCACCTCAGCCTCTCCAGTAGCTGGGACTACAGGTGCACAACACCATGCCTGGCTACTTTTTTGTAGAGAATGGGTGTCGCCATGTTGCCCAGGCTGGTCTCAAACTCCTGGGCTCAAGCAATCTGCCCACCTCAGTCTCCCAAAGTGTTGGGATTTCAGGTGTGACCACTGAGTCTGGCCATGTTCCTAAACTTACTGAGCTGCTGTTAACCTCTCTTGGTATGGGACGGCCCTGCAGTGTAGCCTTCCTAGAGTTTCAGAGGCAGTGAGACCAACACCCTATTGCTTTTAACTAATACGTCTGCCACCACTCCCAACATACACTGGAATTCTGACTCAAAGGTATAAGATAACACACACACATATATATTTAGTTACTTGCCTCCCTTTCCATCTTCCTTCTTCTCCCAACTCCACTGGGCCTGAAGAGCTGGGCTCCATGTCACTCCACCTCTTCTGGGGCAGGGACTTCCCTTACTTATAATATATCATCCAAACCAGGATGCATTTGAGAGTAAAAGGGGTGCTACTGATAATTAGGTCAGGACAAGGTACATGAATTAGAGCTGTCCTAAGCAAGCTAGTAAGTGTGGTCACCCTAGTTACATTAAACTTGACATTCAAGTTCACTGGGCCTCATTCTTGATATGCTAATGCAGGCTTAAGGGATTTAGAAAATCTTATTTTGGTAGATTTTTTTTACTCCTTCCTGCCTTCCTGCTTTAAGAATCATAATCCCTTGAGGCAAATGGATGCCTCTGCATGTTGGGAAAGAAGGTCATTTACACAGAAACGTAAAAGAGAAAAACATATTAATATACTTGAAAGTACTACTCCTCTTATTTATGCTACTCCAAATAATGTGACAATGAACATTTATGAAATTAAATCATTGCACACTGCCTCAGTTGGTTTCCTTAAAATGGCTGTTTCTATTTGTATGTTTTGTTTTGTTTTGTTTTTTCAAGTAAGCTTACACAGACTTGATTTCTAATTCTGGAGGTCAATTAAGGAATTTGTAATTCCCTACTTTCCAGAGTGTGTCTCAACTCTGGGTTCTTGGCTATCCAGTTTCTTCTTCCTGGAATGTCCTCCCACATTCTCACTCTGCCCTTAAAACTCTTGCTCTCCACTGTGAAGTCTCTGCTGCTGACCTCCTTCCCTCCTTCAATCCTACTATTCGGGGTCAGTTGCTCTTTCCACAGTGTTCTCACAGGAGAGCAACTTCCATGGCTTAAAAACTGAGCCAATCTATTTGTGTGGCAATCTTGAGAGGTAGGTGGAATATTTCTACTTTGAATATCAGGAAACTAAACTTGGTATGTCATGATACAAGTACTCCAACCACAGGTGATTTGTCACTGTCCACCTTACCTGGATTTGTTTAGGAATTAAATGACGTAGTGAATGGGAAAACTCCAGGAAACAGATGAGAAGCTGGAAAATAAAAAAAAATTACTTTGGGGACCAGGCACAGTGTCTTACACCTATAATCCCAATACTTCGGGAGGTGGAGATGGAGGCAGAGGTGGACACATCACTCAAGCCCAGGAGTTTAAGATCAGCCTGGACATATGGCAAAACCCTGTCTCTGACACACACAAAAAAAACATTAGTTAGGCATGGTGGCACGCACCTGTAGTCCCAGCTACTTGGGAGGCTGAGGTGGGAGGATTGCTTGAGCCCAAGAAGTGGAGGCTGCAGCGAGCCATGATCACACCACTGCACTCCAGCCTGGGCCACAGAGCAAGACCCTGTCTCAAAAACAAAAAAAAAATTACTTTGGACTCATCTTCTTTCTACCTGGTTGTTAAACTCTGTGATAACTGACTAAATTCTATCTAAGTCATAAAATATTAGTGTGACATGAAAGCCTCAAGAAATTATGAACAATGTTAGCAGAAGTTTCACATGAGCAAATTTAGCTCTCCATAGGCCCACATTTCTGTAAAGGAACAAAAGAATCACCATGTGAGTTTCCAGCCACTTCTGTTTCTAGCAGTGAATACTTGGGGCTGGAGGGAACTTGAATGCTACCTTTGATTTTTATAGATACGAGATGTAGGTATCCATTGTTCTAAAAAAAAAAAAAGTCACAAATGAGAATTTGGAGCTCAAAGATCACTGAGAAAGAGCAATGATATTAGGACATCCCCCATGGACTTAGGTTGCCTGGACTGTCATCATACAGGTCAGAAAAGGATGTCAGGAAGGTGCAATGGAGAACCTGCCTTAGAGTCTGAACCGGTGGCCAGGGCTCAATAAAATCCAGATGAACTAAGAAGAGACACAGTTCAGGTCAGAGTGTGGCTAGGAGTGAAACCCCTTGTGGCACTGTGGGTACACCTCGGAGGAAGTGTGTGTGTTTATAAGCATCTTGTGTCTATAAGCATATTGATGAAAAGAGCTACATCACCAAGATGCTCCAGTCCTGGACTTTTCATGCAGAACATCCAGTATCTGGAAGGTGTTAAGAGTTCCCCCACCCCAAGGTAGCTCCAAAAGAAAGCTGAGAATCTCCAGAGGCAGAAATAACAGCAAGAGGCATCTCTAGACACCTCTGCCTACAGAATCTCCTCAAGCAGCAGTTTTCAAAGTTTCAGGACTCATTTATACTCCTCAAAATTATTCCTTTCCAGTCCTTTCCCTGCTCATGGTGTTTGTCACGAAGGGGACGGGGTTCTATAGATGTTGTATGTGTAACGCATCTAGCAACATCAGTCAACATAGATAATAAACTGGGATCTGTGTTTCCTCTAAACATATGCTCCTCTTAAACAGTACATTCTCATTAACTTCAGAAAGTTAACAACAACAAATGGCAAAATTAGTAATTTTGGCATGCAAAAATGCACATGATAATCACAGTTTTGGTGGAGAACTTATGCTAAAGTGAGAGTGATGATCTTAATCATATAGGAGGGTCTCATTACAGCCTCAAGTATTTAATCTTTAGTGAGATTCAACACGAGTGCAAGAGAACTTTGTATGGAAATTAGCATGTTTTGGGATTGGAAAAAGTAAAAATCTACTAGGTGCACCTGTGAACATACACATTTCAAAAATCCCATCAATTGCATACACATACATCATCATTTCAAAGAAACCAACTTAATACTCCAAGGAAAGCATTGACAATGATATGCCTGAACAGACAGGTTTAATTAGCCCAAACACTGCGTGTCTTAAAAAAGACAACACATGTCCTAGAGCTTTCTTCCACCTCAACAAGGATTTATAAAAGCACATGTGTTTGTATATAAACTCACACTGTCCTGTGAAAATTACCATGTAGTCATGGAGAGGGATGCTAACAGAAGTGGTTACCACAGCAACAAAACTCACCACCACACTAAAGATGTCTGATTCTGTTTCGTCTCTCAGGTTCTTGTCAGAATGGCTTGCTCAAGTTATCCTTCAGCCGTCTAGAAGACGGCCCTTTCAGCATGGGACTACCATTATTCTCAATCACCTGAGCATAGCCATAACTTCACCTGAGTATAGCCATAACTACAAAGTCTTTGGGTAGGAAATTTTACTGGATACCTGGATCAGATAAATCTATACTGCCCATTAGAATGGATGCTACCTGAAAAGAGGGCTTTTCCCCTGTTTTGCTCATTAGTGAGCCTCTGTTATGTAGGATAATATGTTATCTAGGATTATAACACCTAGTATGTGCTCAACATTTGTTAAATATATGAATGATCACTGTATTAGGCTGTTCTCATGCTGCTCTAAGGGCATACCTGAGACTGGGTAATTTATAAAGGAAAGAGGCTTAATTGGCTCACAGTTAAGCATGACTGGGGAGGCCTTGGGAAACTTACAATCATGGCAGCAGGGGAAGCAAACATGTCCTACTTCACATGGTGACAGGAGAGAGAAGTGCAGACCAAAGAGGGGAAGAGCCCCCTCATAAAACCATCATATCTCGTGAGAACTCACTCACTATCATGAGAACAACATGGCCAAAGTTGCCTTCATGATTCAATTACCTCTCACTGGGTCCCTCCCACAACATGTGGGGATTATGGGCACTACAATTCAAGAGGAAATCTGGGTGGAGATACAAAGCCTAACCATATCAATCACCATGAAAAACACAGCATAAATTAAAATCCCAGCTGAAATCTATTTCATTTTTAAATCACAACACCCAGGATTTGAGTCAAAAAAACTCAATTTTTCAATATGCTCAAAAGGAAACAATTCCAAATGAGATTCCTTTGCAACACAGTTTGATTCTGCATCCATTCCAGTTATAATTAAGTCATTCAACTGAAGCAGGAGAATACAATGGTTAAGTGCATGGACTCTGGAATCATAATGTCGGGGTGTGTAACCAGGCTCTATCTCCTTGTAGCCTTGAAGGGACCACCTGACTTCTGTGTACCCCAGTGTCTCCATCTGAAAAACAGGGAGAGTAATGGGATCTATCTCAAACATCAGCTATTATCATTTGAGCACACACTATAGCCACAAAGATGAATAAAACATCCTTGAGTTCTTATTACAGCACCACCCACATGGTATTATATATCTTGTTACATGTCTAACAAGACAGCAGGGGGACAGAGGAACAATTATCAGACAGTCTTCCATTATCTCAACTCTGCCAAACCCTGGTGGCTGGGGCTCGACAACTTGGTCATTGAGAAACTAAGGCTGGCAAGTAGACATGTAGACTCGCCTTTCAACATTCCCTGGCATAGCATGGAAAAGAAGAAATGCAAGGGACTTGAGTGTCACCAGGCTAACAATGCTGAAAGAAAGGAATTAGTGCATCTCCTTCTTCACTTTGCCAGATCCTGGAATAAGTAGCAGTACATTCCACTCCAGCCTACTTAAAATGGGAGCAGCACAGCCTTAGCCGATGATCAAAGACAAAAGATCTGGAAGTTAGAATTTCAAGACTCTCCAAGCTGGTTGCTCCAATGTTAGAAAAGACTATGCATAACAGGAAAAAGGTGGAAATTCAAATTCTCAAAACACTTGATTCCAGGTAAGTTAATTCATCATAAAAATAAAGGAAAGAAAGGGAAAAGAGAAACTATTATTTAAAGGGTTAATAGTCTAGTTGCTTCTCAAGTATTTTCTGAAGCCAGTTTAGCAGGGAAAAGTAATATATATGAACATATTCTTGGCAAAGTGAGTATAGTAAAGAAATATAAAATTATGCAAAGACTTGTTGAGATTAAATGAATTACTGCTGCATATGAATCAGTCTTTTTAAAAGAAGCTATACAGTATAAAATAGACATAGTCTTGTCATTGATTAGATTTACATTTCCATCTTACTTAAACTATGCCACCTGGAGAATAAGATAATTCAATGCTTTTTCATATAAAACACCTTGGCTTAATATTTCACAATGAGAAACTCTGATTTTGAATTAAATTATGACAAAATGGAAGTCTAGGAGAATAGAATATTCAGCGTACGGGATGCTAACCATTCAATCTGGTAAAGATATTGAGTCTCTGACAGTGGATAACTATTGCAAAAGTACATTTTCCTACAGATAAGAAGTAGATTCAGAAACTCTACCAAATCTTTGAAGATCACACAGCAAGGTAGACATATATTGCCCTATTTTTGTGGTTATTGTTGAGGTATCAAGTTTCTGCAGCATTCACAAAGCCCGGAAATCCCTAAATAATGCCATCCTCAGTTCACTGGTGATATCTCAAAAATGGCTAGAGAGAATTATTTTCTTTTATACAAACTGATCCAAAAGAAAGCTGTAATTTCTCTAGGACACCATCCACAAGCGCGCTATAAAGCACAACTTCTCCACCAGGGTTCCCAGAAACACTGATGCCCTCAGCTCTTGGGGGCCTGTACAGGGTTTCAGGCACCTGGGGACCTCAGAATGGTCTCTTATCCAAAAGCATCTTGATAGGGCTTCAAATCCCCAGGCAAGTATCACCATTATCTGTTACAGCCATGGCATGCAAAAGACGAGAGGCAGAATGGAACGGATAAAGGCAGATGTATAAACAGGTTGAGTATCCCTAATCCAAAAATCTGAAATCCAATATGCTCCAAAATCCAAAAAATTCCAAAATCTAAAACACTTCTGGTCCCAAGCATTCCAGATAAGGAATATTCAACCTGTAATTCCACACAATGTTAACAGGAATTTGGAATAAAACAAAATATATGGGATGGAGAAAATTCTGTGGCCAAATACGTGTAGGAAGTAGTGAGACAAAGTAATATAAATTTCTTCACTGTAGGATTTATAAAAATTCTTTAACATGCTGATAGAATATGTTAAAAGATTATGATACTGCTGTAATTCAACAGCTTCTTTGACAGCACACTTATTTAAATGGAGTTTTACCAGAGTTCGGAATTCACAGAACACAGTTTGAGAACCACTGCTTTACACATTTAATTTGTGTTACCTGATAAAAGGACTTCAATAAACATTTGAATTACAATCGATTTGTTATATATATAAACAGGGAGTTATCCTATTTATTTGTTTGTTTTTGAGGTAGGGTCTTGCTATGTTGCCCAGGCTGGCCTTGAATTTCTGGGTTCGAGCAATCCTCCAGCCTCAGCCTTCTGAGTAGTTGGGACTACAAGTGTGTGCCACTGCCCTGGCTCTAAGGGAGTTACTCCAAATGAAGCTTCCAATGAGGAAGATATTTTATGATAAACTGAATGTAACCTGGGAGATGTGAGGAATATATGTGAATGGCGTAAATTAATTCTGTCATTTTACTTCTAAAATATTCCAGATGCATTCACACATTGCTTGTTTCCTTTCCTTTTGTTTCAATCAATGAGTAATTATGAGTGCCTCATAATTACGCTCTACGCACTGGAGCACCCAGTCTCCCTCAGAGAGACAGACAAGACGGATCAACAAGGCAGGCAAGATGGAGCTTCTATTTTCACGGAGGCAGACAGACAACAGGAAAGCAGATATATATTATTCAGAAGTGAAAATTATGTTATCCTTTTTTTTTTTTTTTTTTTTTTGAGACGGAGTCTCACTCTGTGGCCCAGGCTGGAGTGCAGTGGCGCCATCTTGGCTCACTGCAAGCTCCGCCTCCCATCAGCCTCCCGAGTAGCTGGGACTACAGGCGCCCGCCATCGTGTCCAGCTAATTTTTTGTATTTTTAGTAGAGACGGGGTTTCACCGTGTTAGCCAGGATGGTCTCGATCTCCTGACCTCGTGATCCGCCCGCCTCGGAGGTGCAGGCAACCTCAATAACATACTACATTGTCAGAATAGCATTTTCCAGATTCAGGAAAGGTCTGGAAGTCTGGAAGTCTGCTCTAAGGAGGTGGCATAGGAACTGAGTCTGGGAACACGAGAAGGAATCAGCCAAGAAAGATCTGGGATAGGAGATTCCCATATGAGGCAAATGACAGGCGCAAATGCTTTGAGATGGAAATGAGCTCAGGGAAAACTCAGAACAGGACGATTGGAGCTGGAGCACCCTGTGAGACACAGAAGGTGGCCTAAGATGAGCTGGAGATGCAAAGAGGGACAGACCACGGGGGATCATAGAGCCCATGGTATGGAATTTGGATCTTTGTCTGCAGGAAGCTGCTCAGCAGTTTTCAGTAGGAAAATGCTATGACATGATTTCTGTTGTTAAAAACAGCTGCTGCTGTGTGGGAAACAGCAAGAAGAAAAGCTGAACAGATGAAGAGAAGTAATTCACCCCTAAACATGGTAAGTTACTTCCTCAAACCCCAGGGCCTAAAATTCCAAATCCTGGAGAAATAAGTCAAACTTTCAAACTAGATAGTCATTCAGCTAAGCAAAGAGCAGGCGTTCTGTGGCACAGTTGAACTTTTACCCTTCAAACAGTATTGTCAGAAGAGATACAATCGTCCCAAAGAAATGATGCAAAAAAAAAACCCACATTTTTTAAAATATCATTTTGTCTAGGGCACCACTATTCTTAACTTTTTTTTTTTTTTTAACTCTTAAAGGAACTTGGGGATAAAACTTTTTTAACTGCCTAAGCACTATTCCTCTAGTAGAACTTGAGTGTGTAATGAAGCCAATTATTTTTTAAAATAGTAAGGCTTCACTTTGATTCCTAATCAATACCCACATGACATCTCCTCACAAAATGAGCATTTACTGTGTTTAATAACTCTTGAGATTAAATAGAAATGACATGCAGTAAAACCTGATTAATTCTGACCCGATTAAATCAAGTTTTGCAAAAATTTGGACCTGGCATGGTCTGAATCTGTGTTCTGCATTACCCAATAAAAACAAACCTGTCCTACAAATTAGCAGTTAACAAAAAATGGAACGGGGGGGATAATGTTCACTCTGAAGAAAACAAGCTATCTAGAAGTATATTCATACAGGATCAACACACTAATTATAAACTCCTTATCTATGCATGACAGCAAGTCACCCCAAAATCTCTATTACATTATGTAAGCATACATTGATGTTGCCTGCACCTACATTAGTAAACAAACTATATTCATTTAAAAATATTTCCTTGTTGAAAGTTCTCAATGACTTCAGCTAACAATACAGTTAGAATCAAAATTTGAGGTTGACTAAAATCACATGAAATCACTATGTATGAACATTTTGGGTATAATACTATGCACAACAGACAATATAAAACATAAAACATACATATTTTATACAGTCATTTATAGAATTGGTTTTATCTGAATGTCTAAGTGGACTAACTTCCAGCCAAAGGTTTAGAAACAACACTGAATCTAACTCAGGGAAGAGCCAATGCCAATCCTGCTTTACTAAACATGACAACCACTACTCAGCAAGGCCAAATTCCTTGAGCAAATGTGTGTTTGCTGACTCTGGAACCTATCTTTGAGGCTCCCCATCGCTAATGAAAGTGAACTCTACTTCCTGACCTTTTCAGCTGTTCTGGGAATCCAGCCATAACCAGAGTCTCCCAAGAGAATCTCTGAATCTGTCTACCGCACAGCACTGCAGACTAAGCAGCAAACTGGACTAGATTTTAAAACAAGCAGGTACCAACAAAAGGCAGAACATTAAAATCACCACGTAATACAATCCTGCTACCACTGATCTTTGGTTATGTAAGTAGTTCAGAATGACTTGATTGAATAAAAGATGCTGTATTACTTTCTTTCTGTCACTAAACACTTTGGTGTTTCAAATTAAAATTGAACATTTTAATTTTCAATTAAAATTAAAATTTGGCCACACATACCAAGAGTCTAATTACATTTCTCAGCATCTGTCTTTCTTTCCAGGCCAAAAGAAAATAATATTTATGAAGAGCAGATTGAGACAAAATATACTGCTGTGGAATTGGTGAATATCTCCATTACATCATTTGCCTTTTAGGTAGTTTATCAGTTAGGAATGCTTTTGGCTGCAAATAAGAGAATCTTTGCAAAACAGTAGCTTAATCAGTTAGTGGCTTATTTATCTCACAAAATCTGGAGGGAGGTGATCCCTGGGGTTGCTTCAGCTCTTCAACAATGCTGTCAAAAAAAAAAATGGCCCACCATTCTCAGCACGTGAATTTTCTTCCCCAACTCTGTCACCTCATTTTCACAAGATGCTACTGCCTTTCCAAGCAACAAAGCTTCATTCAAAGCAGGAAGCAGGAGATAGGGTCAAAATGACTATCTTCATGAGTATCTGTCATTTTTACTGAGAAAGGGAACGTCTCCTACTTCCCCTCATGTCTCATTGGCCAGAGCTGGGTCACATATACAACTCTAGACCAGTCACTGTTGTGGCACAGTGGACTGACCAGATTGGCTTAGACCAACCGTGATTCACGACGTATGACCTGGGACAGGCCTGCTTTGTCTGAGATCAAGTAATTGTGCTGACTAGACACAAAATCAGGAGTCTGTTAGTGGGAACAGGTGATGCTGCTGAGGAGATAAGGACAGCATTGTATCCCACAAGTGTTTCCTAGAATGGAATGATCTACAGATAAACAAATGAACAAATAGTCGCTAAAAGAGAAAGGTAATAGTTCATTTTTGTTTTCTCTATAGGCAAAACATTGTGAGAGGCTGAAGTGTTGTCAGAGCTGTAGAATAGAATCTGTTACTGTCTAACTCTCCCCACCCACCAGGTTTTTTTTTTCTCCTTTTTAATAAGCGAAATGATTACCTCCATGGCAAGTTTTGCCAAATTCAATGAAAAAAATCACAATGAATCAAGTTACCTCTGGAGGCATCTTCTAGCCCCCAAATTTAGTGACTGGATAACTCAAAAGGTAACCACGGTGCAACAGGGCATTTCTTCTAGTTTCCCTGAAGGGTGAACAAAATGTCCTTTTAAAACATGTAACTCATACCCCATGATTTAATGAGTGGTATATAAGTAAAAGGCTGAACTTACAAATACTCTCAAGAGAGAAACCGTGTCTTCAGAGTATAAAAGCTTTGGAGCAAATATGGGAATGCTGTTTGCCATGTCAGACATACATAAAGGGAATTTTCGTGTTATGGCTAAAAACACCATCACACAGTCCACCTTAAAACTTGGCTCCAGTTGGGTTAAAATAGAATTCTAACAGCATTGAAGGAAATCTACGGCCAGGCATGGTGGTTCACACCTGTAATTCCAGCACTTTGGGAGGCTGAGGTGGGTGGATCACTTGAGTCCAGGAGTTCAAAACCAGCCTGGGCAACACAGTGAAGCCCTATCTCTAAAAATAATAATAATAATAATAACAATAATAATAATAATAATGATAAATACAAAAAATTAGCTGAGCATGGTGGAGCATGCCTGTAGTCCCAGCTACTGGGGAGGCTGAGGTGGGAGATTCACGTGGGCCTGAGAAGTCGAGGCTACGGTAAGCTGTGATTGTACCACTGCACTCCAGCCTGGGCGACAGAGACTCTGTCTCAAAAAATTAAAAAAGGAAGGAAAGAAGGAAGGAAGGAAGGAAGGAAGGAAGGAAGGAAAGGAGGGAGGGAGGGAGGGAGGAATTTACATTATCATGCATAAAGTAGCCATTTTTAGTGCTTTAAATAATAAATGGTGCTCTTAAAATTCAGCTTATAAGCAAGCTGTGCTTATTTATCCCAGGATTTGAAAACAGATACTAAGAAGTACATTAAATGTGGATAGTAGCCAGAACTGGAATAGAAGGTATAATCTCCATTCTTGCTAAGTTTACAAGCACAGGACAGAATGAGGTTCCAAATTTTAGAAACTGTCATGTAGAATATTGTCAGAGGTGATTATTTGTGGTTCAGATATAATATTGGGATACTGAAATGTCACAATTAATTCTATTTTAAGTATTATGAACATTTTTCCCCTTTAAATTATATAGCTTCTTGGTAGAAAACATTCACGTATCAATTTAGCAAATTAGTCCCTGCTGAACTGTTCAGAAACAAAACGAATTCAATCTCAGCATAAAGAAAGGGCATCAACCTTAGAGAGACAACAGACTCTAGAGAAAAAAAGCTCCTGCCTCTTTTCAATGTCTCTGTGCTAGGATTGCAGTGCAGGTGTTCTGCGCTTAGGCAAAACACACAGACAAGCCAGATTTGGCCACTCTACTTTACAAGATGTGAAGACTTGCAAAGACTTTGTACACAAACCCACTTCTCATTAGACTGATTCTTGGGGATACTGACAAGCAGTAACTAGTAAAGAGTACAACCTCATCCTTCCTGCCACACTTTCCAAGAGCTCCATGTACTCTCAGGATTAGCTATGCAAGAAAGGGAAATAAATGGTTTCTGAATCATTTCACACCAGCATCCTGCCCCAGACTCTCTAACATCAAGCTGCTCTCTACTACCCTCTAGAGGATATCAGCATTACAACAGTAAAGACGAAGAAAGACTGCTCATCACAGCAAGGCACTTACCTAGAAAACAAGAATGTGAAGTTGAATAGAATGAGGATTCCTTCACTATAATATACAAAACTCTTTTGCGACTTCTGTTTTTAGTATCAACTATCATAACAAAATTATGCAAAAATCCTGCTACAGATTATACATCACAATTAGCAAAAGTTATGCATATCTTCCCTCATTCCCCAAGTCTGATCCACTTCCTGGAGTTCGTACTAACTCAAAGCATTAAACTATATGCTAAGAAGTATCTTTAAGGTCTGGAAAAAAAAAAAAAAAAAAAAAAAAACTATGACTCTGATTCTTGAATTCACTGATGACAAACTCAAATGAGAAAAATGAACTAGCTGTAAAATATCAGGGAATGATGAGGACTGTGGCAAACTGAGGAATCTCCTGCCCCATTAATGGAGTAAGAATCTATTAAGTTCTTGCTCATTATCTGGACTCAGGGTTCCAAGATCACTTGTTTTTTCTGTCATTGTTGTGGGATTTTTGTTCCTGTTTGTTTCTTCAGATGGAGTTTTGCTCTTGTTGCCCAAGCTGGAGTGCAATGGCGTGATCTTGGCTCACTGCAACCTCTGCCTCCCGGGTTCAAGCAATTCTCCTGCCCTCAGCCTCCCGAGTAGCTGGGATCACAGGCACCCACCACCACACCCTGCTAATTTTTTTGTATTTTTAGTAGAAATGGGGTTTCACCATGTTAGCCAGGCTGGTCTCGAACTCCTGACCTCAGGTGATCCGCCTGCCTCAACCTCCTAAAGTGCTGGGATTACAGACGTGAGCCACCACGCCCGGCCATGTTTTGAGTTTTTAAATGAAAAGCCAAAAAATTAATTGTATGTGAAAATTTCTGTATTTTAGAATGTTTGAATGACCTCAAAACACTGTACTAAGAAAAACAAATAATGACAATATCTTGAGGATTTAGCCCATCAGAGCAGACATTTCTGTGCTAAGATTTATCTGTCAGTGGCAACTGCGATCCAAGAAAAAACCAGAGAAGGAAACCTCATCCATCTCTTGCACAATGAGAGTCATCCTATCAAAAAACCATCTGGTTTATAGGGACAGATGTAGCAGATGTGGTAATTTGAAGACTGTTTAAATCTTCAGCCAGTCCCTTCCTTGGATGTTTTATCTTAATCTTGAAACAAAGTGACTATATTATATGGCATATTAAGGAATAAATAAATCACTGCAACCATCCAGGCTATTTCTTCCTCGCCTGCTCAGTCCAGAAGCACAGAAGATAGTCAGATGGACACTTCCAAGAGGGGATGGAAGCAATGAAACCACCTTCACATGTTTGTAGGTGGCCATGTCACTACAGCTGTTGTTAATCCTCTCCTAGGGAAGGGCAATGCAGGTTTGCTGTTTAACATCTAAATTCCTGCTCTAATTCCGAGTGTTACTTTTCTCCATCTTGGGTCTGATTTAAACTCCAATCTACTCCTCCTATCAGTATAATGTCCCTTTCTGAGGTCCATTTATCTTTCTCAAAAAGAAGGACATCGTCTCAGTCCATTTTTCCCATAGCTGACAGACTAGGGGTTGGAGAAGAGATTTAGCAGATGAGGATACCAACTCATTTTTCATTTGCAGGTTAAAAACATTGTCTTGGCTGGGTGCAGTGGCTTACACCTATAATCTCAGCACTTTGGGAGGCTGAGGCAGGAGTTGGGAGGAAGGCTTGATCCCAGGAATTCAAGCACCCTGAGCAACACAGGAAGACCCTACCTCTACAAAAATTTAAAGACTTGGCCAGGTATGGTGGCACTTGCCTGTAGCCCTAGCTACTTTGGAGACTGAGGCAGGAGGTCGAGGCAGCAGTGAGCTGTCATCACACCACAGCACTTCAGCCTGGGCAACAGAGTGAGACCCTGTCTCGAAAGAAAGGAAAGAAGGAAGGAAGGAAGGAAGGAAGGAAGGAAGGAAGGGAGTGAGAGAGGAGGAGGGAGGAGAGGGAGGGAGAGAGGAGAGGGACGGACGGAAACTGCCTTTATCTTGTTATATTCTTTATACTAACCTTCATAATCATTAAGTCAAATCTCTATTTCAACAGCATTGAAAAGTCTTTAGTGGACAGTTTTCACTCAAAATATAGACTTGTCTGAAGATCTTGAAGGAGCAGAATTGTTAAAATCTAATAAAATGGGCCAGTCCTCTGGAATGTGTGGCATGGATATTATTATAAATTCCAGAGAAGTAAATACCAGTATCATAATCCATAGTAAACAGCCAGAAGGGGAGGGGAGAAGAGGCGAGGAGAGAGGAGGAGAGAGGGGAAGGAGAGAGGAGGAGGCGAGGGGAGGCCATGGGGAGGGAGAGGAGGCGAGCGGAAGGGAGGGAGGAGAGTCCGATGAGAAGGGGTAAGTGGAGAGAGGGGAAGGAGAGGGAAAGGAAGGGGAGTGAAAGAAGGGGAGGGAAAGGAAGGAGGGAGGAGAGGGAAGAAAGGCAAGGGAGGAAGGAAGGGAAGGAAAGGGCAGTGGAAGGAAGGGAGGAGGGGAAAGATAAATCCTAAAATTATCCTATAGATCATTACAATTCACATAAAAGCTTCTCTCTATTAAAAAAGAAAGTACATACCTATGCATACAATTGAGTTACTTGAGAATCTGGCAAAACACCCTTATTGATTATTTAATAATAAATTACTCCTGGCCGGGCGCGGTGGCTCAAGCCTGTAATCCCAGCACTTTGGGAGGCCGAGATGGGCGGATCACGAGGTCAGGAGATCGAGACCATCCTGGCTAACACAGTGAAACCCCGTCTCTACTAAAATACAAAAAACTAGCCGGGCGAGGTGGCGGGCGCCTGTAGTCCCAGCTACTCCGGAGGCTGAGGCAGGAGAATGGCGTAAACCCGGGAGGCGGAGCTTGCAGTGAGCTGAGGTCCGGCCACTGTACTCCAGCCTGGGCGCGAGAGCGAGACTCTGTCTCAAAATAAATAAATAAATAAATAAATAAATAAATAACTCCTGAAAGAAACACAAAGATAAATTTAAATATCTATGAATGTCATTTAACCTCTGAAGATGTTTCATCAAATACATATTGCAATCACGCTGTATTCCTAGCATTTAATTTTTTCCTTGAAAATGAAAGAATAAGAGCCATGTAGACTGCTTTGTTTAAAATTTCACTTTATAGATTGCTGTCTGCAAGTGTTCTAATAATAGACAAATGGAAGCAGAAGTTACATATTTGGGGGGGTTTCTCATTTTAAAAGTGGATAAAGCCTGTTTTTAAAAGTGTGTCTGTGTGTCTGTGTGTGTGTGTGTGTGTACAGGATATCAACAGAAAACGTAAATATTGGAGGTGATTCCTAAGGTTATGCAAGATGGTGAGACCTACATAAGAACCAATAAGATGAGTGAGATCAACAAGATTCCATTAAGTTGATCTATCATGTAATGTTGTCAACAGATCAAGGCAATCTGAAGCCCCCACAACTGGTCAGACAGCAGTGAATCTGGTATTCACGGCTCTTGCTAGGGATCCATCCAGCCTAGTGAATGATCCTTGAGCTAGTATAAAAAGGCAACCCCCAGGCCCCAGAGCAGCACCTCAGTTACCATTATTATCAACAACCTACTGAGGACAAAAAGAAAAGCAACATGTGCTGACCAAGAAGGCTCCACAATTAAAGATTCTCTCTCTGCTAATTTTCACTTACAACAAAAGAAATTTGACAATACACATATATTAACATTGATGTCTGCTGCCACTCATTAAATGTTTAGAATGTGCCAGGTACTGTATCAAGCAATTTACAGGCACCATGTCAATAACTGAAGCCTCTGTGAGGAACATTCTTATCTCCAGAGTCAGATTTCATAGAGGTCCATAGAGATGAGACACCCTGATCAAAGTTCTACTCTCAGTGACTGATCAAGCTGCAATCTGAACACACGTCTTCATCTCTAAAGCCACTGCTCTTACCTAAGACACTCCAACAATTAAATCACCTAGACACAGAATTTTGAGGAATAACACTGATATTTTTGAAAGTAAATTCAGAGGGCAGAAGGTTCATTCTCTGTTACCATCATTCAGATCTCTTATGGTTTTCTATGGGTCTTGCCACAAGGGCACTTTCATTTCTATCTTTCTATCATTCTATTTCCAACCTGTAAGAAAAGTTCCCAGCAAAAGTAGCAGCTTCACCTATCTGGGATCTTCCAGTGGTAACTTTTAGATCAATGGAGCTCCAGGTGACAAGAACAGAGACTCCTTTTAAAAGAACACTATTTGTATTAGTCAGGGCTCTCCAGAGAAACCGAACCAATAGGACATATATATAGATATATAAGAAGAAGTTTATTTATAGGAATTGGCTCACATGACTGGCTCACATGAATTTGCCAAGGAGTTCCACAAAATGCTGTCTGCAAGCTAAAGAACCAAGTAAATTGGTGGTATATTTCAATTCATGATGGTATAAACTCCCAATCCAAGGCAGAAGGCTTGAGAACCTGGGGTCGGTGAGGGTTGCACTGGTGTAAATCCTCCAGGCCCGGAAACCAAGAGCTCCAATGTCCAAGGGCAGGAGAAGATGGATGTCCCAGCTCAAGAAAAGAGAACAAATTCACCCTTCCTCCATATTTGTGTTCTATGCAGGCCAGCAAAGGACTAGATGATGCCCATCCACATTGGTGAGGGCAGATCTTCTTTACTCAGTTTATTGATTCAAATGCTAACCTCTTCCAGAAAAACTCTTATAGATACACCCAGAAATAATGTTTTACCAGCTACCTTGGAATCTCTTAACCCAGTCAAGATGACATATAAAATTAACCATCTCACTATTAATTTCAAAGACAACTTCATTCCTAGAATATCACAAACACCTTTGTGCCCACCAGCCAGAAATGATTGTTAATATTGTCACACTTGCATCAAGACTTTTAAAATGAATGGATATGGATGGACGGATGGATGGACAGATGGACGGACGGATGGATAGATGGATGGATGGATGAAAAAAATCCACTCTAAAATTAGTGAATAAAAGCAACTTCTTCCAGTAAAGAACAAGTCAATGCTTGGAACTAATTAATTTATTCACCAGGTATGCCCTAAGTTAGAATCCAGCAATGTGCTAAATACTGGGGATACAACAGGGAGTAAGACAATGATGTAACACTGTTCCAATACAGGGAAGCAGAGAGCACTGTGGGAACATGACAGGTGGTAGCTCACTCACAATCACTGGCTGCCATATGGTGCCAGGTTTCCCAATACTTCCAAGAAGCAGAAAATAAAGATCTTACATGGGTAGGTGGCTGGAGTCAAATCACAAAGGCCCAGGCTAATCACATCAAATTACAACCAATGAAAGGTTTTAAATGAGGAAGTGAGATCATTAAATTCTACTTTATCAACATTACTTTACCAACATGGGTTGGAAAGGGTGGAGATGGAAGCCTGAAGTTTCACTTAACCAATTACTGAAAACAACACACACACACCTCTCTACACACACACACCTCTCTACATGCACACACACGCCATTAGCCCATTAAACCCGCCTCATTAGGACTCCTAAAATCAGATTCCACATTCCCTTACAATATTCTAACTTGAAAATAAAAACTCACTGTAGGCAACTAGTGCTGTCAAAGTCCTCCAGTTTTCCTTCCTCTTTGTGCTAATGGCTTTAGGCCACATCTCACTATAGCAGCAAAGTGTTTAAATCACAGGTTTGCACTGACAGTGGCACTCGTCCCATCAATATCCTTAGAGAAGACTTATACAGGCATAGCTCACAGATATTGTGGGTTCAGTTCCTGATGACTGCCATAAAGTGAATATTGCAATAAAGCAGGTCACGCAATTCTTTTGGTTTTTCAGCACATATAAAAGTTATATTTAAACTTTTGCCATCCTCCTGCCTCAGCCTCCTGAGTTGCTAGGACTATAGGCATGGGCCATCACCCCAAGCCAATTTAAAAAAAAAAAATTTGTGGAGATGAGGTCTCACTGTATTGCCAAGGCTGCACTCAAACTCTTGGCCTCAAGTGATCCTCCAACCTTAGCCTCCCAAAGTACTGGGATTATAAGCTTGAGCCATCATGCCCAGCCACAAAAGTTCTCAATGGCCTCTAGAATGGTAAATTGTTTCCAGAAAGTTTTCAACTTACTTTTACCAGATCCACAGAAGAATCACTATCTATGGCAGCTATAGCTTTACAAAATGTATTTCTTAAATAATAAGACTTGAAAGTTTGACTCCTTGATCCATGGGCTGCAGAAGGGATGCTGTGTTAACAAGTATGAAAACAACATTCATCTCCTTGTACATCTCCATCAGAGCTCTTGGGTGACCAGGTGCCTTGTCAATGAGTAGCAATAACAATACATTGAAAGGAATCTAGCTATTGTAGAAGCTACAGCAAGGTATCTAGGAGATCAAGCTAAGATAATTGATGAATGTGGCTATACTAAGCAACAGATTTTCAGTGTAGATGAAACAGCCTTCTATCGGAAGAATACATTGTCCAGGACTTTCCTAGCTAGAGAGAAGTCAAAGCCTGGCTTCAAAACTTCAAAGGACAGACTCAGTCTCGTTAGGGGGTAATAATGTAGCTGGTGACTTTAGGTTGAAGCCAATGCTCATTGACTATTCTGAAAATCCCAGGGCCTTAAAGAAGGTGCTAAATCTACTCTGCCTGTGCTCTATATATGGAACAACAAAGCCTGAATGATAGCACAACTGCTTACAGCATGGTTTACTGAATATTTTAAGCCCTTGTTGAGACCCACTTCCTCAGAAGAAAAAAGATTCCTTTCGAGGTATTTTTACTGCTGCTCATCGATAGTAGAATTACTATCCCCATTGTACCACTGCAAAAACCAATGCTTGGAATTGTTAATGAGCTTGCCAAGGGTCACACACCCAGTAAATTGAGATATTAGGATCTGAACTTGGAAAGCCTGAATCTGAACCCTTTGTTTCTAACAGCCATGCCTACTGCCTCTTCCAGGGAAGGTGGACAGGGCAGTGATAAGGGGGTCTGGCTGTAGGACCACACATTATTTTCACATTTTACTGTTAAGGTATCAGGAAAACTCCAGTGACAGTGGGGAGAAAGGATGGAAAACTTAATTACTGTTCATTATTTTGCATCAGTTAAGAAATAATCTACTCTCTCAACTGTTACCAACAGACATTCTGAAAACTTCAGAAAATCTCTATCTCTGTAAAACCACTGCTTTCAGCCACTAAGGTCAGGTCATGAAAAAAATATGTATTAAGATTTAAAATTTTAGGCACATAGTGCTAAGTAAATAAAATCCAATTATAAATATGTGACCCCATTTTGTATGCACACACCCATAAACACTAGAAAATATAAACAAAACTGTTCAGTCATTATCTTTGAGATCACTATTTTTCCTTCTTTATGCTTTTCTATCTTTCCTAAGTGTTTCAGATTTACTATTTTGTAATGGGGAAATATGATTCAATGGCAGCTTTGGGGGAATAGTAAGAAGAGTTTAATGCCACTTGGGCTGTTTCTAAAATGTACATTTTGAAGCTCCTTCTACAATCATGCAAACAACATCAAAGACTATGGTTATGACCACAGAGAATTTGATCAACTGTGGAACTTGTAATTCAAGGAAAATAAAAGAGGTTGCTATTGCTATTATTGATTTTTTTTTTTTTTTTTTTTTTTTTTTTTT
>NW_016804543.1:1160693-1178924 GCF_001698545.2 Rhinopithecus bieti | reverse complement strand
ACGGTGTCAGCCAGGATGGTCTCAATCTCCTGACCTCATGATCTGCCCACCTCGGCCTCCCAAAGTGCTGGGATTACAGGCATGAGCCACCACACCTGGCCTATTTGCTTTATTTATTAAGCTACAACATTTGATGAGCACATCTGATGAAATAAAAAGTTCCTGTTGTTGGCTCCTTCAGTTGTGTCAATCTTTAAAATTTATGAAAGAACTTAAAAACCTAATATGGAGTAATTCTATCTTCCTTGAGCTACAATTTGCAGAGATTTTAAAGAAGTCACGTTGAGAAGACTCATTTTAAACCATGCTTCTGTACTGGGCTAAGTTAATGGCTTTAATGCTGAGGAATATACCCTAGGATCACACCATGTCATAGACATCAAAGGACGTGTTTCATTTGTGAATAAAATTTATTGCACATCAGCAGAAAGCTTTCAACAAGGAGATTCACACTCTAGAAAATCTACAGATGTGGAGACCCAATCCAGGCTGCAGACAGTTAATCCCCACGACCAATTTTAATCACCCATTCATTCAACGAATAACTAATAAGTGCCATGCCCTGAACTAGATATAGCCTAATGAGGACAGCACAGAGGAGGTGCCACCTTGACAGAGTAGGATGTTCGGAATCCACTGGAATGCAGTCTAGAAAATGAATACCACATGGCTTTCATCGCCCTTGCTCACTCACACGGGGATGTGATATTTAAATAAATTTATATCAAAATGCTTAGAATTCTACAATATTTAACCCTGTATCAAGTCCAAGAAGAACAAAGGCTGTTCTTCAAAGGTTCCTGTTGTTGCATATCAATAACAAAAACAATAGCCACAGCAGGCCTTACTCTGGAGCACTTTCAATGCATCAGGTACTCTGCCAAATATTTTACATCATTATTTCATTAATTTTAAGAAAAAAATTCTTAGAATTCCTGTGCCCATGTTTTGAGACAGTGTATACATCTTTATCCCCATTATGAAAATCCAATATACCCAGAGCCTGCTTCTCATTTTAATGAACACTTTATTATGCAGAGCAAGGAAGGGCTTCAGAACCAGACACATTAGAATGTGACTTGGGGCTCCACCATGAATGTGTCACATGGGCTCTGGGGCACGCTCTGTGGTGTCTGAGCCTCTCTGTCCTCATCCCTGGAATAAAGACCCCAGTTGCTTTTCCCAGAATTCTTCAGAGGATTAAAGGAGATACTGTGTGTGAGAGAATGTGTCTGGCCCAGTATCTGGTGTGGTGCACGCACAACAGCTGACTTTATTCAAGATGCGACCCATAGTCACACTACTTCATGCACTCTCAACCTTTGACTGAATTCCATTTGTATGAATTGTCCTAAGACTCATATCTGATTTCCACAGGATTCTGCTGAGCTGGTAACCTTCTCTTTCCCTGCATCTGTGAAAACCTACAGCATTTGTCACACAGTCAATCAGAATGTAGGAATCAGGCTTAAGAAGATGCTGTTAATTGAAGAAACCTGCTGATCAACAATATGTCTGGGAAATGTTTGTAAACAAACTCTGAAACATCTGTCCACATAAAAGTCTGAAAACAGATATGAAAATTAGCTTTTGAAGAAAGGAGTAAATGGGAGGCAGGGTTAAATAAACTTCATTCTATCAATTGCTTAAAAAAAGAAAGCGACCCTACATGCCTTCTCTCTGCAAAGATATCTGCATATTTTCCTGGATGCTAGATACGTCTAGGCATACAAACATGATTCATACCACATCATCTCATTATTATCACTCTTGAGTTCACATGTTAAATAATTGAGATCCTTGTTAAAATAAACAATGTATCTTTTTTCCCGTGGTGATAATATTCATATCCTAATGTTAAAAGTTCAGTCCTTTCAAAATCCATTCATTTGCTCAACTTTATATCAAGCTTTTACTATGTGCCTGGTACTATAACGTGAGGATATAGTCTAGAAGATTCCTACGTGTTTGTCCACCAAGTTCTTTATATTCCACCATCTTCCTTCTAAATCATCCAAGAAAAATGTCTCTGAAGCAGTCCTCATCTCTGTCAGTATTTAAAATATCTAGGCCACACATGGTGGCTCACGCCTGTAATCCCAGAACTCTGGGAGGCCAAGGTGGGCAGATCACCTGAGGTGAGAAGTTCGAGACCAGCCTGGCCAACATGGTGAAATCTCATCTGTAATAAAAATACAAAAATTAGCCAGGCGTGGTGGTGCAGGCCTGTAATCCCAGTTTACTCAGGAGGCTGAGGCAGGAGAATTGCCTGAACCCGGAAGGTGGAGGTTGCAGTGAGCCGAGATTGCTCCACTGCACTCCAGGCTGGGTGACAGAGCAAAACTCCATCTCAAAAAAAAAAAAAAAAAAAAAAAAAAAGTCTAAAAGAAAAGTTTATTCATGTCACTAAGGCTTTTGTGAAAGTAATTATTTTTTTTCTGTCTCTAGGGTATATGTAATACATATTCATTTTTTGTGTTAGTTCTCAAGTCTTGAGTGGAACACACTTTAATATAATAAAATAAAGTGTGGGAAAAATTAATTTACACATAAAGATAATACATATTCACCAAGACACCATGATTATGTGTGGACTTTGTTATTCTACTACTTAAAAAAAAAAAGTGAGACCTGACATTCCTTCATTAGACTACTAATAAGGGGATGCACTTAGGTGTTTTGTTTTGTTCTTGGTAATGACAATTTCAAATTGTTCACTATATGTCAAATCAGTTTTTAGGAAGGGCCAAAAGCTTCATGGGTATCTCCCTAATAGAGAAAAGGAGTGAGAGCTAACTTTTAAAAAGTGCTTCTAACAGTTTGTTCATGGCCAGGTTTCTTCTAACTAGTTTTCACATTTCAGAACTAAATGCCCCAGATCAGAGAATTTTAGGACCAGAGGAATGGTATAGAATCTATAGATCACCCAATGTCTCTCAAAATGTATCACAGAGAACTGGTTTGCATAGGTCAGACGATGTGACTCCAGAATTTGAACCCCATTACTGGCTTATACCTCCCTCCAAGGGCCCAAAAGTATAACTGGCACATAGTAAATGCTCAGGAAATGCCTGCTGAATCAATGAAATGGGGAAGTCAGCATAACAAGAATAGGGTGAGAAAGATTATGGTGGCACTGTTTTAAATGAGTAAGTCTGGTTAGAATGAAATCTTAAGCAGCTGACCAGACTGACGCAAAGGTTCCAATCGTATGGAAACAAGCTTAAGAAAGAAGATTGAATGAAAGAAAGTGAGATACAGACTGTATTATGCTACAGGATCCTAACTTAAATGATAAGAAAGACTCTCAAGAAATGTTTCTTTTCTGTTTTTTGTTTTGTTTTTTAATAAAAGGTAAGAAAAAGGTGCCAAAGTATTTACAGTGAAATCTCTGAGGGGTGGGATTATGGACAACTGATTTTGTTCTACCTTTTCAAAAATTACATTAACATATACAAAACAAAATTTGCCATCTTAACCATTCTTAAGTGTGTAATTCAGTGGCATTAATTACATTTACAACGTTGTACAATTATCGCTACTATCTATCTTTTTCATCACCTGGAAGAGAAATTCTTTAACTATTAGGCAATAAATTCCCCATTCTGTCGCTCCCTCCAGCCCTTTGGCAACCTCTAGTGTCTCTATTCTGTCTCTCTGAATTTGCCCATTCTAGATCTTTCATACAAGTAGAATCATACAATGTTGGTCCTTTTGCATCTGGCATATTTCACTTAGCACAGTGTTTTCAAGGTTTATCCACAAGTGATTTTTTTGGAAAACTATTTTCGCATATTAAATTATTTTTTACAATGGAAATGTTACATAGAGGGAAAAGAAGGTTTTGTGTCTCAAATAATGAGTAAGACACAGAGAAACGGGAGCAGGAAAAAGAAAGTATCTCAAGCAGGAGGAATGAGACACGCAAAGGGGCACAGGGCAGAGGACAGACAGTGCCCCCAGAATGGCACAGGGAGCAGTGTCAAGGATGAGTGGCCGATAAGTCAGACTGCACCTCTGAAATCAGCCTAGCAGACAACACATGAGATATTACCAAGATCATCTTGCACAGTTCTTACCACATGATCCAATCCACTGACAAAAATACAGAGCATTTTACTTACAATTGGAAGCCCTAACTTTGCAGGCAAGCATATTTTGCATGAGTTGGCAGGTTACAAATGAACATAAGACAGCATCTGTCAAGTCCCTTAGGGAAACCAGGCAGAACCAAATGTAATTCCTTACCTGAAAAACATAAACACATAGCACATATTAAAATTCAATAGGCAAATTTTATGTCTTTCTTAGTAGTTTAAGCCACATGTTTAATCAATTCTTTTCCTCATTGCAAGTTGCCTATGGCAAGTGGATATTGAACTCTTCCCCCCACCCCCCCCTTGAGGTAGAGTCTCGCTCTGTGGCCCAGGCTGGAGTGCAAAGGCACAATCTTTGCCCACTGCAACCTCAGCCTCCCAGGCTCATGCAATCCTCCCACTTCAGCCTCCCAGGAGATGGGATTACATGTGTGCACTACCATGACCAGATAACTTTTTGTATTTTTTGTAGAGACAGGGATTTGCCATGTTGCCCAGGCTGGTCTCAAACTCTTGGTCTAAAGTGATCAACTCACCTCAGCTTCCCAAAGTGCTGGGATTATAGGCATAAGCCACCACATGTGGCCAGATACTGAATTCCTTTTTTTTTTTTTTTTTTTTTGATGGAGTCTCGCTCTGTCACCCAGGCTGCAGTGCAGTGGCGCAATCTTGGCTCACTGCAACCTCTGCCTCCCAGGTTCAAGCGATTCTCCTGTCTGTGCCTCCCAAGTAGCTGGGACTACAGGCACCTGCCACCTCGCCCAGCTAATTTTTGTATTTTTAGTAGAGACGGGGTTTCACTATGTTGGCCAGGGTGGTCTCAAACTCCTGACCTTGTGATCTGCCTGCCTTGACCTTCCAAAGTGCTGGGACTACAGGCATGTACCACCATGTCCGGCCCTGAATTCTTAATTCAGTGCATATTTTTCCCTGATTCAAGACTATTTTGATGTAAATGTTTCTATATAGGATGATAAATGCTCCTGA
Organism: Rhinopithecus bieti; assembly: GCF_001698545.2. Lineage (NCBI taxonomy): Eukaryota > Metazoa > Chordata > Mammalia > Primates > Cercopithecidae > Rhinopithecus > Rhinopithecus bieti. The sequence continues at coordinate 1,173,840 of NW_016804543.1, read as the reverse complement.
TGCAAGTATATGGAATCACTATATCAAACATAACTCAGAAATAACTATATTACTGACAGCATAATTAATCATTTCCGGGACATAACAATCACATAATCAAATGGACCCTAAAGTCCCACTTGAAATCTCATCCAACCCCGGAATTCACCCGTCCTCTTCTTGGGTATCTATCCATTCACTCAGCACATCTAGTGAGCACAAACTATCCTTGCTGATGACATGAAGGGGAAAAACATGATTCTAGCCATCAAGAGCATCATAATATAATGTAGAAATAAACTATATTCAAGCCTCTTCCCTCTTCACTGGTGAATACCTGGAAAATAATTATATTACTCTGTACTTCCTCTGCCTAGTCAGTCACTCACTCAGTAAGTATATTCAGAGCATTTCTCTGTGCTAGGAATATATAATACAGTAGCAAACAGAGCCCCATCTCTGGCCTTGGGGAACTTACAGTCTAGTAGCAAATACAGATATTTTAGTATAAGTACATGTAATGGGAGGGTCAAACAGGGTGATCTAGTCTGGGCTAATGAAAGATGCCTTGATGAGGCACATTTAGACTAAGATCTAAGCCGGGTGTGGTGGCTAATGCCTGACATCCCGGCTACTCAGGAGGCTGAGGCAGGAGGAATGTGTGAGGCCAGGAGGTCAAAGCCAGCCTGAGCAACAAAGTGAGACCCTGTCTCAATCACCTAAAGGATGAATAGGAGTTAAAGGAAAGCGTCATTTAGATGTATGAAAGTGGTTCTCAAACTGTGTTCAGGGGACCCTCTGAGGAGTCTTAACACTTTTTCAGGGGATACATAAGCTCAAAACCATTTCTTAATAATGCAAAGATGTACACGTCCTTTTCACTCTCATCTTACAGTTGTGTTTTCCAGAGGCTACAGGCCTGAAGGCAGAAGCAGCGATGAGAACCCAGCTGCCCTACATTAAACCAGAGATGGCCAAACATCTAACAAAATTCCACTCTTCTCACTAAATATTTAGTTCTAGAAACTATTTCTTTAAAAAATGTTACTTATGTTAATACATAATCGGGATATTATTGTGATTTTTTAAATGAACTAATATACATTTGTAATTTCTCAATTACCATTTCTAAAAAGGTAAATATGCAGGGAATAAAAGCTCTTTGTGTCCTCAAGTATATTTAAGAGTCCAGACCGGGCATGGTGGCTCACGCCTGTAATCTCAGCACTTTGGGAGGCCAAGGGGCGTGGATCATGAGGTCAGGAGATCGAGACCATCCTGGCTAACACGGTGAAACCCCATTCCTACTAAAAATACAAAAAATTAGCCAGGCGTGGTGGCGGGTGCCTGTAGTCCCAGCTACTTGGGAGGCTGAGGCAGGAGAATGGCATGAACCCAGGAGGCGGAGCTTGTAGTGAGCCAAGATGACACCACTGCACTCCAACCTGGGCGACAGAGTGAGACCTCATCTCAAAAAAAAAAAAAAAGAGTCCAGAGGGGTGAACTGTGGACTTGAGTTAAGTGATGTGTTGATACAGATTCATCAATAGTAACAAATGTCCCACAATAATGCAGGATGTGAAAAAGAGAAACTGTGGGGGAGGAGGAGAAAGCATCCATGGAAACTCTACTTTCTGTGCCATCTTCCTGTAAACCTAAAAAATAAAGTCTAAAAAGCTCTAAAAAATAAAGTCTATTTAGGGGGGTGGGGAAGAGTCTAAAAGAACGTCAAGACCAAAAAGTTTGAGAACCACTGGCTACAGAAAGGCAGAAGCGAAGCCAGTGGGTGAGGCGGGGATGGTGGGCAGAGAAGCCAGTGAGCCAAATGCTGGGAAATCAAGACTCAGGGTGCCGGTGATTAGGACCAGAATGTGGCTCTAAAGGTAGTTTTTAAAAAGATATTGCTTCACAGCATTCCTGCAGAAATAGGACTCCTCTCTCCTTAACTGAGGATAGCTAAGAGGCACAAGGAAAACCTAAGGGTCTCAGAGGCAGTCAGGCTCCAAGCCTGGGCCTGGTGCTCCTCAGTAGCCAAATTTAGACATGAAGATTTTTCAGGTTTGCTCTTATCTTATTCCTAAAGGAATTAAGGTGTAGTTGCTGTTGTTTTAATATCTATTAGGTAACTCAAAAATTGCCCTCAAAGAGTTGCTGAGAACAGTGGCGTTAAGCCGGCCCCATGCCCACTTTCTTGTGTGTCAAGTAGAACACTAAAACTGTGAGCCACAGGAATATTCTGATTCTCAAATTCAAGTCTTTTGGGGATGATTAATGCAAAGCCCAGGGTAGGATATGGGCCTTTAGACGTTCTGGCTCTGCTCTAAGATTTTCTAAAACTGAGCAGGCACCCCTAGAGAGTCCCTAGAGGGCAGGAACAGAAATCTGGAGAACCTAAAAGGAGTTACATGTGTGATGAGGAGGTTGGGAAAATGGGCTTTTAAAAAAGGGAACAAGTACTAGGGATTTAGAAATACAGAGGTGAGAAAGGGATCTTTAATGATGCTTCTCAAGTAGAAATGCATCTCCCTCTAGGACAAAATCTACCATTACAATCAAATTAACAAGCTAGATGAACTGTAGAATGAGTTCATAAAGTTTACAGAAGACCTCACAATATACTTCCTCTAAACAGTGATTTGATTTGTTTAGCAAATACTGGTTCATACACATTTTAGAAACATATGCAATGTAATTAGTGACTATGGGAATCAAAACTAGGAGAAGTCAAATTTTTGCTGGGTAAATCAGAAGTTCTCCAAAGTAGTCAATGAATAGCCTGCATGTCCCTCACTTGAGGTAAAATGCTTACTTTGGAGTCCAGTCCCAGATCTACAACACTAGAATCTTGGGTTTCAAGAATATGTATTTTTTACAAGTTCCCCGCAAGGTATTTTACATACACTGAAAGTTGAAAGCCATCAAGGGAAAGCAAGTAGACCCTGAAGGAAGGGCTCTTACATATTAACTCTTCTCAATCAACATACGAAATATAGCACTACTTGAAATTTTTGCAGGAAAAGAAAGAATATTACAGTGGGAGGTGTCATGGGACATTAAAATAAGTTACCAAAGTGGCTTGAAACCTTCCTTTATATAAGATGCACCAGGCAAGTGATTCAGCCTCTCTGAACCTGCTTCCTCATCTTTAAACCGGGGATTAAAAACAGTTTCAGCAATTTGTGATGAGGGTCCACCCAGCTAATGTGTTTATTGTGTGCACATGTGCCTGGCACTGGGCAAGCGCTTGGTGAGTATAAGCTATAATTATTTGGAGGAAACATCTGATTAAAGCGGTAAAACTAGTCCTGCATTCAAAAGATGAGAAGGGTATCAATCCCATTTCTGCCCTTATCCTAGCTCAGAGACCTGAAATAAATATAAAGATCCTTCAGCTGGAGGCTTCTCATGAAGAAACAAATTGTGCTGCCCCCTGCTGGGCAATGGTGCACTGACAGAAAGAGCCTAGAGAAATATTCCGGGCATCACAGCCAGCCCGCAGCATTCCCATTGTGTGGCAGGGTGAGCTTCAAAGAGCACACGGTGTCACTCCCTTGGTCTGCTTTTGATGTCTCTTTTCAATCTAACATTATGATGTTGCACTGACCTTCGGAGAAAAGTGCACTGTTCTACACGGTTCTGATAAGCCGCTTTCTAAAACACACTTCCTGGATGCTGGCAGTATGTACTTCTTACCAAGAGCACAAGACGATAATCTTGTCATTTAATAGTGGCCTTAGGAAAGAGAGAGATGACAAAGGCAGTTTCCAAATGTCACTGAAGAATGGTCTTTGCAAGCATCACGGAGTCAAATGTGTGTGGTGTGTGTGTATATAAGGATGTATGTGTGCAGATTTACATATGCATGTGCATTCCACATATATGTTCTCTCTCTAAAGAAAATATATTAAAACTCTACACTCAATTTTACAGTTTAAAAGGTATACAATAATTAGAGTCAAAAGACTTGATCTCCATCCAATTTTTAAAAATCTCCTTCTGGCCGGGCGCGGTAGCTCACGCATGTAATCCCAGCACTTTGGGAGGCGTAGGAGGGCGGATCACAAGGTCAGGAGATGGAGACCATCCTGGCTAACACGATGAAACCCCGTCTCTACTAAAAATACAAAAAATTAGCCGGGCGTGGTGGCGGGCGCCTGTAGTCCCAGCTACTCGGGAGGCTGAGGCAGGAGAACGGCATGAACCCGGGAGGCGGAGCTTGCAGTGAGCCGAGATCACACCACTGCACTCCAGCCTGGGCGAGAGAGCGAGACGCCATCTCAAAACACAAACAAACAAACAAAAATTTCCTTCTTTATTCCATTATTTTACAAACACAGAATTTCTTACGGAAGAACTTTTTAAAAAGCTATTTATCCTTAAAGATATCTTCTGAGATTTTTTTGTTTTTTTGGAACCGGGGTCTTGCTATGTCACCCACGCTGGAGTACAGTGGCGCAATCATAGCTCACTGCAGTCTCGACTTCCCAGGCTCAAGCCAGCCTCCCACCTCAGCCCCTCCAAGTAGCTGGGACTACAGGCACAACTCACAAGGCCCGGCTAAATTTTTTTTTGTATTTTTTGTACAAACAGGGTTTCACCATGTTGCCCAGGCTGGTCGCAAACTCCTGCACTCCAGCAAAGTGCCCGCCTTGGCCTCCCACAGTGCTGGGATTACAAGCGTGACCCACGCACCCAGGCAAATATATCTCTAAAGATACTTAGAAGCAGCTTTAAGATCAGATTCAAAACTCAACTTTGTTGTTTACTTTAATATGGTGTTAGGTAAGTAACTTAGCCTCTTTAAGGTTTAATTTTCTTCTATAAGATAAAGAAATGCCTACTTAGGTTTGGTGTGAGGAATAAATAAAATAATGTATGGGAAAGTGCTTTATAATGGATAACCAATCAAATCAACGTAATTTAATGTCAAAAGTAATGACATAATTAATCCAAAATGGTTGTTCTCCACAAAATGTTAAAAATAATCTTGTAAAATTACATCTATAATCTCAGAGGTACAATTCCTAAACATACAGAAGCAAGCTACTAAGGTTATGGTGTCACGCAGGCATGTATTTTTGGTTGAGGACAAGGCCTTGATGTGTGTTCACAAAGACTTTCTTCTTGATTAAACTTTAGTCTGGTTCCTATGAGCCCTCTTTTTTGACTAGGCCTCAACCTTAACCCCTGTCCTGTCTTTGGCCAGAGAGCCCAGTCTTAGTAAAGAATCCTACTCAATCATATCCCACCCGGACTCCAATCCTTGACATCTTATCATCTTGGCCTGCCTTCAGCAAGAATCCTGTTAGGCCAGTGTAGCCAAAATCCCCCTACCTCTGATAACTCCTCTTAGTCATTTTCCATCCACTGACCTCCCCTCACCCCCGCCCTTGCTCATTAGCTCTAAATCCCACTTGTCCTGTCTGTATTCAAAGTTGAGCCTGATCTCTCTCACTATTGTAATACCCCTATTACAGCAGTCCTCAGTAAAGTCTTCCTGACCATTTTAACAAGTGTCAGAATAACTTTTTTCTTCAACAATGTCTAAAAGAGAAATAGGGAAAGAAGGAGGGACTTATGTCATAGTGCAACACCAAAGATGGCAGAGACCGAGATAAGAAAATCTGGAAAGATCTGTATAATCTGAACTGAAACTGACTGCCCAAGAACCATAGGGATGCACTGCAAATACACACACTCAGCTTACTTTGTGAGACGTAAACTGTCCAGGCTCGTCAGAATTTGTGGTATTATAGACACTCTGCCATCATCAACCCAATGAGAAAGCTGAGAAAAATACTAATATGAAGCACTCTCCTGCATATTATCTCACTAAATCTTCACCAAAAACACCTATGAACTGGGTATGGTTATCCCCATTTTATTGGTAAAGTAACTAAGAGTTTAAAAAGTAATCTGTCACGCCTGTAATCCCAGCACTTTGGGAGCCCAAGGCGAGAAGATCACCTGAGGTCGGGAGTTCGAGACCAGCCTGACCAACATGGTGAAACCCCGTATCTACTAAAAATACAAAATTAGCCAGGCATGGTGGTACACGCCTGTAATCCTAGCTATTCGGGAGGCTGGGGCAGGAGAATCGCTTGAACTCGGGAGGTAGAGGTTGCAGTGAGCCAAGATCACACCATTGCACTCTAGCCTGGGCAACAAGAGCGAAACTCTATCTCAAAAAAAAAAAGTAATCTGTACCCCTGTTATGTAGCTGGCAAGTGAAAGAGTCTACACTCAACCCCAGGCAAGTTGATTCCAAAGCCCATTCTTTTAATCACCACACAAAACTGCCTCCCAGGGAGCAATATCCAGGAGAAAGAAAAAGTAAAGTTGAAATACTAGGAAAAGCAAAAGGACCCAGAAGGAGCGAACCACCTAACTTCAGGATCATAGGCATGGGAAAGGACCACACAGCTGCAGGTACATGCTGTAGAGAATGTTTGACTGAACACAATGTCTAACAGAATGAATAACGTATTCTACCCTCTGCATTAGTTATAATCACACAAAATCTTTCTCATTGATCTTAGGAATTCCCAAAGAACTGTCTTCAATTCCCCATCCACATTTTCTGTTTGCTTGAAATCTATCACATGATAGATATTGCTATAATATAGTGACTTTTTACCAATGATTTTAAAGGATAAAAGCAAAATCCACAATTCCTTATCACTGAGAGACAGAATTTTGATCACCGGTACAAAGAGTGCACTGAGCAAGTATGCCAGGCTCTGATGTAAAAACAATGGCACGTTTATGGTTAATTTCCATCCTCATTCAAGTGATGTAGGAAAAAATAATGAGCTAATTACTGAAGAAAGAAAAAAATAACTATTTAGAACATCTAACAAGGACTTACAGGGCACAGGAAAACTCATTCACCCAATTTTATGCTCACTCACTTGTTTTGGTCCCCAGATTTCTGTGTATAACATCACTTTTCAAGAGCAAGAAAGTTATTCCACAAGCTTTTGAAACAAGTATGTTATTAGATGTATTTCATGATTCACTTTTTTGATGTTGAGCCTGCCTTTTTACCACTGCCACTTTCAAAGGTAGTGTCTTATGGAAAATAGTTTCGTGTAAACCAGGTTTTCCCCTTAAAGGCAGTGCTAGTTCTAGGCAGCTAAAAGAACTAAAGCCTTGGAGAAGGCCCACAGGGTTTTCAAAGAGTTTATTCTCACTATTTCAAACAAATATGCCAAGTTACAAATGAACATATGGCAACATCTCAGCCAACTAGTTTGGATTACTGTCCAAATTGGAGACTAAATCTTGGAGGTTAAACTTATTTGGAGTAAGTATCAGCTAGTTTTCTATGTTTAAAAGGAAGTTATCTTTCATATAAAGAGGTGAGAAAGGGATTGGCCAATTAAATAACTGTTACACCACAAGTAGTTTATTTATTTATTTATTTATTATTTTTTATTTTAATTTTTTTTGTCCCACCCAGGCTGGCATGCAGTGGTGTGATCTTGGCTCACTGCAACCTCCATGTCCCGGGTTCAAGCGATTCTGCTGCCTGAGCCACCCTAGTAGTTGGGATTACAGGCGCCTGCCACTGGGCCGAGCTAATTTTTTTGTACTTTTAGTAGAGATGGTGTTTTATCATGTTGGCCAGGCTGGTCTTGAACTGCTAACCTCAGGTGATCTGCCCACCTCAGCCTCCCAAAGTGCTGGGATTACAAGTGTGAGCCACTGTGCCTGGCCACAAATAGTGTATTTACATTATATAAGTTAATGCTTACAATTCACCCAAGGAGGTAGTTAATTCTGACAATCAAAGAGAAAAAGTTTAGAAAGCTTAATTCAGACATGTTCAGGGTTGTATCTGACCTGATCCAACCCATACTCTTTGCTCTATACCTTTGGTCTCTGATATCAGAATATTCACTCAAGCATGCAAAAGTGTATTTGAATTAAAAATCACTATTTTGTATAGAGTAGTTCAGGGGCAAGGAAACAGTGGGGGTGGTAATTAGAATTCATTTCTTCTAGACAGTCTGTGATAGGATTCAGCATCAAGTGATAGGAATTTACATATAGGCATATAAAATGAATAAGTCTTCTAAGAAAATGTAAATGAGACCCAAGGATACAACTATATACATTTATGGCCTTCAGGAAGATTAGCGTAATTCTTTAATATTTTCTCATGCGACTAATGAAACTAACTTACACACAACTGAGTAAGCCTAAAAAAAATTCAGGCAACAGCTAATCTGCAAAGTTACCACTATTATTAAAACAAAATCTTATTAACCTCATGCCAACTCATTTCAGATAGTTCTAATTTGAGAAAACTTATCCTGGAGGCAATCTTATGCATTATCATGCTGTAATATAAACACTGAATAATCTAAACCTAGATAATTCAAAATCTGTCATTTCTGATCACTTACATTTCAAATTCATAGTCTTTATCATTTCTTACTTCTGAATAAGCTGTCCCTTTAAGTCTTTAAAATAATTCCAACTTTCACAATGAAAGATTCCAAAGATTTTCCATATCTGGGAACAACTACACAATGTTCGTGAAGTTAAAAATTATCTCTCTTTTCCAACTTAGTTCGCTCTGTAATTGATCCCCTCTTACAGAGAAGAAAAGGGACAATCTGATGTAGTTTTCCACTAGTGGATCCTTGAGAAAAAAATAAGGAGTTACAGACTAAACTCTTTTTTTTTTTTTTTTTTTTTTTTTTGAGGCGGCGTTTCGCTCTGTCCCCTGGGCTGGAGTGCAAGTGGCCGGATCTCAGCTCACTGCAAGCTCCGCCTCCCGGGTTTATGCCATTCTCCTGCCTCAGCCTCCCGAGTAGCTGGGACCACAGGCGCCCGCCACCTCGCCCGGCTAGTTTTGTATTTTAGTAGAGACGGGGTTTCACCGTGTTAGCCAGGATGGTCTCGATCTCCTGACCTCGTGATCCGCCCATCTCGGCCTCCCAAAGTGCTGGGATTACAGGCTTGAGCCACCGCGCCCAGCCCCAAGACTAAACTCTTCTAAAGATGGCCAGCAGGGGAAAAACTGTGCACCTTTTTACACAGCACAAGTAAGTTAAATGGTGGTGCATGTTGGTGTGGATAAGAACAATGTTCTCAAGTGATGGGGAGCTAAAGAAAAGAGAAGCTGGAAGATTTCAGTAAAAGTTGCATGTACTAGTAAATTTAGAACACTGTAAATATCTCATAAAAACATGAGTAAAGGTCATACTTCTCATGGGGACCCTGCTTATTTAAATACAACTCCGCCCTAAGACAGAACAACAGGAGCATGGCTTTATAAATGATACATGTTCATCCCAGCCTCCGGCTCCTGGTGTTAGCGGAGGTCTCTCCCATAACAAGTCTTTCATAAGCATCTCTATACATCCTGAGATATGTCCTTTGCCAACTGTACACACTCTGAAGTGATTTATGATGCCACAGTCTCTTCCTGTAAACTACCTTTATGAAAAATTACAGTCCTATTTCCAGATGACATATTCTGAAGTCATCAGGAGACAGTCTTATCTTCAATACAGAGTGTTCAGAGAATATAGTCAAAATGAAAGCTATACAGTCTCAACTAAAACAACATAATACCCACATACATAAACACACCATCACACAAGGAGGATACTTTATTACCTATCCTTGATGAAAAACAGAATTCCTCTGGGAATGAACTTATATCTGAACCCATATATGAAATGCCAAATTTGAAAGCATTTTAGTTAAAGAAAATAACTCAAATACCATACTGAAATAATTCTTTTCAGACACTTAAGAAAACATACTTTAGAATCTCATAATCTATCACAGCTTTGGGGTGCTACCTCCATGCCGGGAGGTTTATAAAACCACTTAAGAGCCCTTCTCAAATTATGTAGCTTTCCATTTGCTAATTTTTAACCGCAACTTGGAGAGAAAAATATATTTGATTGTCTATGTTAAGTCTTTTAATTTTTACTGAGTTTGAGAGCACAACAAGCACTGACTTATAACCATTCCAGAGACCAAAGCTGGAGGCCAGGGAGAGGGCTTCTATAGAAAAGAGGTTTTCTGAAATTTTAAAATAAAGAAATTCCATTGTAGCTATAGAACCAGTGGTTCGTTTTTTCAAAAATGTACCATAAATTAAATTTCTGGCCGGGTACAGTGGCTCACACCTGTAATCCCAACACATTGGAAGCCCGAGGCGAGCGGATCGCCTGAGGTCAGATGTTCAAGACCAGCCTGGCCAACATGGCGAAATCCTATCTCTACTAAAAATACAAAAATTAGCTGGGCACGGTGGTGCACGCCTGTAATCCCAGCTACTCAGGAGGCTAAGGCAGGAGGATCACATGAACCCGGGAGGCAGAAGTTACGGTGAGCCAAGATCACACCATTGCACTCCAGTCTGGGCAACACAGCCAGACTTCATCTCAATAAATTATTAATTTCTATAAATAGAACCATACCCTCCTAGTGACTTAAACCATCTTCTCAGAATATTTCTGTTTGTGCAGGAACTACTAACTGCTTCAACTTTTAGGTTTCTCAGCCACATGATTTAAAGAAAGAAATCCTAAAATAAATTACTTGAGAAATTAAGTACTCATTTCTGCTTTCTCTGGTTTATAAAGTTGAGACATTCATTGGTTTAGAAAGCAAGACAAACTTCAATTTTAACTAAATGATATCACCTAATTTCCCTTAAACAACAGAGACACATAATCTTCTGTAGGGAGATACTTCAGAGCATTTCTTCTCTTTCCAGAAACTTCCTTCAGGAAAAGCTGGCTTGAGAGACCCATTTCTGTGATGTCACAGCATCTTACATACACAGAGCTCTAAGGCACCTCAAATCCTAAGGTCAAATTAAGTGGGTTCTAACCAAAACAACAACACTCACTGACTTCAAAGGTCTGTTGACTCGAGGAGATAAATCTCCCAGTCCTAGGTGGGTCTTTTCAGAGAGGTACAGAAAAGAGCCCAGAGAATGAAGCTGTTGAGCCAATCACCCTTCCACAACAAGACACAAAGCGGAGCATCTGGGGAGAGAAATAAAGCTTACAAACAAAACTAGGGGAAAGGAGAGAGAGCAAGGTCATTCATCCTTTTCAAAGATGCTTATTTACACTGTTGATTTTATTATATTCAAAATCACCCAAATATTAGACATGCAGTCTGACTGCTCTTTTATTTTAATCCCTTGGAACTCATTTCTGAAAATGGCACTCCTGAAATACCTGAAAAAAATGTCCTCTTTGGTCCTCAGTGAGCCAGACTTTGCAAACTGCCCACACGTTCCCATTATCACATTTCACCCAGCCTGCAGCATATTTATAATATTTTAAGTAAATTAATTTCCAATATATATTCCCAAAGTAGCAGTTCTCAGCTTGGTGGGGAATATCACACCCCAGGGGACACCGGGCAACGTCTGAAGACATTACTGGTTGTCACAAATGGGGGATGCTACTGGCATCTAGTGGGTAGAGACCAGGCATACTGCTAAATACCCTACAGTGCACAGGACAGCCCCTACAACAAGAAGTGTACAGCCTGAAATATGGCAAGGTTGAGAAACTGTGAGAAATCAATTAATAATATTTTTGTTGCCTTCATTCAATGAGGGCAGTGTTTCTCAAAAAGGTAAACTTTCTGACTCCAAACTCTTTACTGACTCCAACACACACCTCCAAGAATTCTGAAAAATAGGCAAATGTTTACCTAGTCCCCACATTTTAAAAATAAGATACTCAAGGAACATATATGCTGGTGAATGTTAGAATTCAAATGTTAAATCCATCTAATCCTTGTGAGCTTTCTCATGTATGATCTCATACATATTTTCTTTACCATGGCCCCAGAAGGGAGAACTGTTAGGCCCAGTGCAAAAAAAAAAAAAAAAAAGAAAAGAAACTGAAACTCTGAAACTGAAGGAAATCAAAAGCAACTCGTCTCGAGTCTCCCGATGGGTGAGCAGGAGAGCAAGGAATCGAATCAAGTCCCTAATTTTAGTGTTCTTCCTTTCAATACATGATGCCCTCCTCCAGGACAGTTTTTAAAACATGGAACTGAGCTGCTAAAATTGTAACCATCTCATCCAAAGCCACATATTCATGGATGTCCTTTAACCCGCCTAAGTGTCAGTCTCCTTATCTACAAAATGGGGATGTGTTGTGAGGAATAGAGGAGATAATGTTCCTTACATCTGTGCTTAGCACAAAAGAAGCACTCAGCTAGAACAGGCAGCTGCTCTTGTTATTCTTATTAGTGGGATCTCAGGACAATGTGTGTCATTATACCAGAACAGTATTTGAGCAAGCAACCAAAAGGTTGGGACAGAAAACCCAACGCACACAAAAAAGCATCTACTGCAAAATACTATCTATCTCAGCCAGCAGCAGTGGGTGGGTGTAGAAGAGGCTGATTTCAAGTTATATGGAGCACAAGACCGAACAAACAGAAGTCTTCGACATGTATTTGCATTTATTTCCTTTCGTGTTATTAAAAGGCATAAGAGAAAGGTCTTGATTTCAAAGTCATAGGGCAAAGCTGGGGCTAACAAATGTGTGCTCGAATGTGAAATGTGTTACAGTAAAACTGATAGACTCTATACCTCTTTATTTAAAGAGGTAGTGAAGAGATGAGAAAGACTCAAAAGGGGGCCCATTTTTATTTGAAATTAAGATTCAGGGCTCTAGAATTAGCCTGGATTCAAATTTTGGCTCTAGCATGTAACTAGCCCTGACTAATAGAAAGCTACACAACCTTTCTAACCTTCAGTTTCCTTGGCAAAAATGGGAGAGCACAAAAGTATTTCCTTCATATAACAGAATTGTGTTGGGAGTCACATGGTACAATGCACGTCAAACTCTCAACACAGATCTGGCATACTGCACATGGAGAATAAATGCTAACCATTGTTACTATGATTGTTGTCATCATTGTCTTCGACCTCCTCCTCCTCCTCTTCCCCCTCCTCCTTTATAATGTCCAGCTCTATGTCAGGCTCACAGGAGGTTCACAATAAATGTCTGCTGATTAATAATTGTTTAGAACACACTAGACACTGTTCTAAAAGGTAGTTACTACTATTACTCTCTTTTTAAAAGGAAGAAACTGGGGACCAGAAAGGGTAAGAAACTTGCCCAAGGTCACACAGCTAGGAAGTAACAAAGAGGTAATTTTT
>NW_016804543.1:1147090-1156926 GCF_001698545.2 Rhinopithecus bieti | reverse complement strand
GTTTTTTTTTTTTTTTTTTTAAGAGACAGGGTCTTGTTCTGTCACCCAGGCTGGAGTGCAGTGGTACAATTATAGCTCACGGCATCCTCAAACTCCTAGGCTCAAGCGACAGGAATACAGGAATATAAAAGATAGGAATACACAAGAATACAAGACAGGAATACAGGTACACACCACTATGCCCAGCTAATTGTTTTATTTGTTGCAAAGATGGGGTCTCACTATGTTGCCCAGGCTGGTCTCAAACTCCTAGCCTCAAGTGATCCTCTTCCTTTGGCCCTCAAAGAGATAGGGTTAAAGGCATGAGCCACTGGCCCAGCCTAGAGTTATAATTTGAGCCCAGGCCATCACCTGCAAAGCCTCTGTCCCTAGCTACCACACGACACTGCCTTACGATAGAAGACAGGGTTTAAGGAAGTTCTCAGCAACATAAAATCTCAACTGATGAGACCCATCTGAGAAGGAGGGAAAGAAACCGCACTCCTGAGGTAGCCAGTCAGAGGGAGGCTTCCTAGAAACTTCTTTGAAACAAGGGGTAGAGGTAGACAAGAAACAGTCTTTGCATGCAGTGTGCTTGTTTGCTATTTTAAACATATGTAGCGCCCATAGATGGACAGGCGCCCTGAAGACAGAATCAGAGATCCCAAACACTGAAATTACACAGATATCTGAGGATGAAAGAAGCGGGCCTTTCCACAGGATAGATGCAGCTAAACAACCTATGTGATCTGGAATTTTCAAGTCCTCTTGACTTTCACCAGGCACGTTCAATTTCCAGAGCACCCTGGGATGTACTAGGCAAAAGATGGTATGTTTAGGGAAAACAGCTCTCAGACATCACAACTTAACATCCACACACCTTTGCCACCTGATTGTGAAGTAAATTACAGGGGAATAATTATCAGATACGAGATAAAAATGAACGATTCTTGTCCTGTACAACTAAAGAGGACAAATGGAGTCAAATGAAGAATACTGTTAGACATTTTTATAAAGAATAAATTATATTTCCAACAGACCTAGTACCAGTCTTGTCAAGTAAGGACTCTTCAGAACTGCAGCAAAATGTTAAATTCCAACAATGTTAAGCCATTGCCTATAGTAATTACATGAGGTTTCATTTCTAACCTCTCCAAATGCTTTTATGTCTGTCTCTTTTCTAGTGGCAAATGCAGGGAGGTTAAGAGGAGCAAGCCATTTTGTTTCAAGCCAGCCACAAACCAAATTCACAATTCTACAAAAGAAGTCTTTATTCCATCAGCCAGCGGGTTCCTCATTAACCAGCCGAGAATGAACCTAGAATGCACAATTTCGTGTTAATCACAGAAAACAGATGCCCATGATGGCTGCAGGTAAAACTGATTGTTTTTGCCTCTCAGTACCACTCACTAGGGAATGTGATCTGTTTCATCTCCACCATCCCTTCAAGGATTGCTGAGCTCCCAAGTGCTTGTGAAAACAAGTCAGGTGTGGGGATGGTACTGTGAGAAATGAAAAATGGTCTTGACAAGACGAAAAACTGCATTTTCCATCTCGTTCTTAAATGGGCTTAAATAGACACAAAATGGGGACTGCTTAACCCTTCCATATCCACACCTCAATAGAGCAGACTGGAGTAAAAGCCTAAAAAGTTTTCAGGAGGTCAGCAGGGTGGTGGTGGGAACTGCCTCATTTTTATTTCACAGTAACTCACTATCCAGGGCTCACAATACCCCAGAATGGCTGCAATTCACCAGGGATCAGCCACTTCCATCACCCAGGGCCTGCCAGGAAGGCAGTCTATGAACAATCACACCTCAAGCAGTTCCTTTCTCCCTCCAACGAGAATCACAAATGCCTCCTGGAAGTGGGTCCCACTAACAGTTCAGCTCCATGAACACCCATTTCTTCCTTCTCAGATTCTGAAAGTCTAAACAGTTGGTTAGAGACTGCTGATGATACAGGAGATACCTGCAGCAGAGGCGACTTGCAAGGCACTAATTCATTCTCCGAACACCAGCCTCTCCTAGGAATCTCATTACTGCACAGCAGGTGGACAAGTGAAGTACAAAGAATGGGAAGGGGGAAAAAAAAAAACAGGAAGAAAAAATGCACAGATCTCCAAAGGATGCCATCATTATTTTACTTTATAATGATCCCAAGAAAAGGGTGAACTACTCATTGTTCATTTGTTCATTCACTGGAGAATCATAAGCAGGGCCTAGGGAGACAAAAATGCTATCAGTAACAATAATTACTTTGTTTCTGTTTGTTTCTTTAGTTATATAACATGGTTGTGTTATTATAGGTTAGGCACTCTGCTAAGTCCTTTATATGATTTTCTCATTGAATTCTTACAACCACCCACTGGCACAGGTACTACTGTTTTTCCTGTTCTATAGATGAGGAAACTGAGGTCCTAAGAAACTGAATATCTCATAGGGTCACACAGCTAGTAAGAGGCTCAGAGGGGACTGAAACTCTGGTCTGCACAGTAATTCAAACAAGCATCAATCTACCACTTCCAGAATGTGGTCTAAATGCAGGCACAACTTTATGTACAAGGATATTCACTGTAGCATAATCTGAAACCAATAATGGAAACATCTGTTTCCCAAACTAGGGATGGTACATTTTTTGAACCATCCCTACTACTTTCGGGAATAGCCATTCAGGCGGATATCTGCAGTGCAAGAGGCTCCCTGACCCTACTCTTTTCCCTCCTGAAAGCAGTGATAAAACCCCCATGTGGAATTATCCTTCCTATGCTAGTAGGAAAGTCACATTCATATCATCAAGGATGGGAAGTTGAGACCAAGAGAGTTCTGTACAAACAGACCTTGTTAAAATAATTCTATCTTCCTTCATTCTCCCTACATAATTCAGTTACTTTTTCAGAATTGTCTATGTTCAACCAAATATAAAAGTATCCAGATTTTGCCACTTCCTTAGAGCTACATTTCCATATAAGGGTTCCCATGTCACAGAAGACTTATATTACATAAATTTGTAAGCTTTTCTCCTGTGACTCTTTCTCATGGTGCTTTAATTCTCAGGCCTGGCTGAAAAAATACTAGGAAGGTGAAGGTAAAAGTTTGCCTATCCTACAACAATGACATTTATATAGCACACATCACTTGTCAAGCACTTTTTATATAGCAACTCATTTAATCCTCAAAACAACCCCAGAAAACTGAGGCATAAAGAAATAAAGTAATGTTCCCAAGTCACAAAGCTACTAAGCACAAGGGCTAGATTCCAACCCAGACTGTCTGAATGGGGTATCTGTGCCCATAAGCATTTCCCTACACTAATCGTAACAAAACAGCACAGTCTCCTAGGTGGCAGCATAGGCATATTTTATATGGCACATGTGAGAAAGAAAAGAAAGAAAAGAAAGGAAGGAAGGAAGGAAGGAAGGAAGGAAGGAAGGAAGGAAAGAAAGGGAGAGAGAGAGAAAGAAAGAAAGAAAAGAAAGAAAGGAAGGAAGGAAGGAAGGAAGGAAGGAAGGAAGGAAGGGAGAGAAAGAAAATCCTGAGACCAGGCACAGTGGCTCACATCTGTAATCCCAGCACTTTAGGAAGCTGAGGCAGGAGGATCACTTGAGCACAGGAGTTCAAGACCAACCTGGGCAACATGGAGAAACCCCATCTCTACAAATAAATACAAAAATTAGCCAGGTGTGGTGGTGGGCACCTGTAGTGCCAGCTACTGGGGAGGCTGAGGTGAGAAGATCACTTTACCCTCAGAGGTGGAGGTTGAAGTGAGCTGAAATCATACCTCTGCACTCTAGCATGGCTGACAGAGCAAGACACTGTCTCAAAAGAAAAACAAAATAAAACAAACAAAAAAAACCCTCATTGTTCAAAAAAATTATAGTTTGGGTATTAATACGGTCTATGGTCTTCCTTTTCCTTTTATGATCAACATGAAACCCTTCAATACAGTAATCAAAATTTCCAGTTCCGCACCCACCCACCCACCATAAAAAAGAATGTAGATGTGAAAATGGCATGATACTTAATGATCAAGAGATTCTCAGGTAAAAATGTAATGCAAGTCAGCATGATATTACTTATGGTTGTGATTCATTCTCTATGCTTCTCCCTCTTCTGTCCACTCCCCTCTCCCCACTATTCAAAAGGAAAGGAAAAGCTGAATGTGTAGCTTTGACATTGCAAGGGTTGCTGATATTCCATTTTACTATGTTTGCTGTTTTCAAAAGAACCAACATTTTAGAAGAAAAGGAACATCAGTTTATTTAATTTGGTTCTTCACTTTTTACTCTAAATCAAAGTTCAATTTACCTTAAAGTTTTAAAGAAGGCTGACAACTAAGGCCTTTTGGAAAGATCACCTCACTCTACAGAATGCTTAGGGGAATAATTCATCAAAAGCAGACAGCAGACATCACCATCCACCATCCACCATAAATCAGCTTCCCTTTTTTTTTTTAAGGCATCCTCTTTAGAATACAGTGAGAAAGTCGTGTCATTTAAGTTGACTTTTTGAAAGGAATTTCAGAAATTATTTTAGTTTCTGGAATAAGCATAGGTGTAAACACACAGATTCAGTACATGCCTGAAGCTTGTTGGTTTCTCCTAGATATTTAAAAACAGAACCTCTTGTTCTGTCCTTTTTTACTTGGCTCACAAAGTGACATGGCAACAGACTATGTATTAATTTTCTGGGGTTTCAGCACTGAACCAAAAGATGGCAGAAAATGGAAACAATCATTAAAGAAATTATAGGAACTAAATTAAGTCAACCTAACAGTGAGGCTGATTTTATAAAGTGCCTGTGCCCCAAGGTAAGGAATGAATCTTTCCCATCATAGAAGTCAGTGGATGGTCCCTAATGTGATGTCCTCAGTGCTACAGAATTTATCTAATATTATCTGACTTGCCTGTTCCCATTGAAAGTATAACATATGTGATTGACTGTTACAGAATAAAAACATTTGGCAAAGACAATGAATCCTACTTATAGGTCTGGTTTTCGGAATGAACCTTTACCAAAGGAGGGGAAAGGCTAACTGATCCCATGATCCTATAACAGGATTGCCATTAAGCACTTTGATTTTTATTTGAGGTAAAGCCAAGCATTTGGTTGTGGCACTGGCAGGGACAACTATAAAGAAACCAATGTTCGATGGCTCATTAAGCTCCAGAGTCCCATTAATGCCCTTTATAAATGCCCTTTACAAACTTAGGAGAGGTGTACTATTCCACCTTACATAATAAAGACAATTGAATTTTAAAACATTTAAGTAATGTATCCAAAGTCATTTAGCTAGAGAATTGGAAGACTTAGGATTTCGGCCCAGGACAACCTAATACCAAATCCATGAGGCTGTGGTGCCTTTCCTCTAGCCTTAAGTTGCTTTGAGAAGTTTTGAGCTCCTGCTCTTTAGAAATATTCAACCAGAGGCTACATGGCCTTTTGGAATTAATTTTGCAGAGAACGTAATCACTGGCTGGGGAATGCTAGTGATTCCTTCCCCCATGACATCTATTGATTTTTCCATTACATGAGTCTTCAACATGGGTTGCCATTTTCAGATTTCTCTGTCCTTCTCAATCTTGCTTCTAAGCAAGGCAATGATTCTTCCTATATAATAGTCACTTTCTGCAATATCTGCCTAAATTTTTAAAACATTTGTGAATCCTGGTAATATCACCAAAACATCTGCTGCCCTAACTAAATAATTTCATCTGATTATCCCAACCTTGGTCTCATCTGTGGCTTTCTTCTCTCTGCTTATTAAACTGAGATGCGTAGGCAGGACTGGAGTATCCCTAACATTTTCCTGCTTGTTTATTTAACAGCTAAAGATATTTACATTTGCCTTCCTAACATATCTGGTTCTAATTAAACCTCACAGATTTAGCACAGCTCTTTCTATATATAAGGCATGGGACAAGTCAACAAACTAATCTTCAAAAAAACTTCATTTGGGTAAAGTGGGGGATACCCTCTTCAACTCAGAATTTGGGAATTTAATAAGCTAAGGTTGCATTCAATGTAGTATATTATGTAGAGCAAGGGAGGAGTCCCAGTTCCTGGCCTGGTGGACAACAGCTAGAATATACCCAAGCTATTGTGATTCTTTCTGGGTACCATATTTTAAGAGGAACATAAACTAGATAGTATCCAAAGAGGATGGGGATAATAGAAATTCGAAACTATGTTTCAAGGGATTCTACAGTTATCTCAAGTAGTATCATGTTAGGTGTATATCTAAAGCAGTGTTCCTTACATTAACTCAAAACATGAGTTGAATGGGATACACAAAGGAGAGGACAGGGAGGGGAGGGGAGGGGAAGAAAGAAGAAGGAGAATCTCATAGTCCAATAGTGTGAAATGATATGTGGGGCTGGGTGCAGTGACTCACGCCTGTAATCCCAACACTTCGGGAGGCCGAGGTGGGCAGATCACAAAGTCAGGAGATAGAGACAATCCTGGCCAACATGGTGAAACCCCATCTCTACTAAAATACAAAAAAAAAAAAAAAAATTATGCGGGTTTGGTGGCACTCTCCTGTAGTCCCAGCTACTCAGGACTTGAACCTGGGAGTTGGAGGTTGCAGTGAGCCGAGATCGCGCCACTGTACTCCAGCCTGGCAATAGAGCAAGACTCCGTCTCAGCCAGCAAGCCTGGCTAATTTTGTATTTTTAGTAGAGACAGGGTTTCTCCATGTTGGTCAGGCTGGTCTCAAACTCCCAATCTCAGGTGATCTGCCCCCTTAGGCCTCCGAAAGTGCTGGGATTACAGGCATGAGCCATGGCCCTCGGCTGCAAGAATTATCTTAATCACAGTCATTATTATAACAGAATAAGAGGCCAGGTGCAGTGGCTCACACCTGTAATCCTAGCACTTTGGGAGGTCGAGGCAGGTGGATCACTTGAGGTCAGGAGTTTGAGACTAGCCTGGCCAACCTGGTGAAACCCCCATCTCTATTAAAAACACAAAAATTAGCCAGGTGTGGTCGCCGGCACCTGTAATCTCAGCTCTCAGGAGGCTGAGGCAGGAGAATCGCTTGAACCTGGGAGGCAGAGGTTTCAGTAAACCGAGATCACACCACTGCACTCCAGCCCAGGTGACAGAGTGGGACTCCATCTCAAATAGTAATAACAATAACAGAATAAGAGAAAGCACACAGCCTGGGGATAAAAGATGCTTGGGTTCTAGTCCAAATTTGGTTGGTAACAATCTACCGTCTTGGGCAGGTCATATCGCCCTCTCTGAGTTTCCATTTCTCTCTCTTTTTTCTTGTTTAAGTGCATGGTCTAGATTATGTGGCAGGAATGACTGAATCATGACACGCAAAATCAATCTGCACACATGTTCTGCTTGGCTAGCATGAACTCTCCAGATCATCAAGTCTACCTCTCTATTTATCGATAATCACCTATTCACATATTTAACTTGCCTGTCTGACCCGGGCAAGGGTGTTATCCCCCAAGTTCTATAATATTTCTTACAGATCCAAAAATATATACAGTATCTCTTTCTGACTCAGCCACAGTTTAGTTTTTTTTTTTAATAAAGACTTTAGGCTAGGGCATCGGCTCATGTCTGTAATCCCAGCACTTTGGGAGGCAGCAATAGGCGGATCACTGGAGGTCAGGAGTTTGAGACCAGCCTGGCCAACATGGTGAAACCTCGTTTCTACTAAAACACAAAAAATAAAAAATAAAATAAATAAAGACTTTACTCAAAGCATTTTCAAAATTCTTGCCATCCTAAATTGGAGAATAGTTTTATAGTATTTAGAAAGTTCAAAGACATTCATCCTTCCACCAAGAAAGAACTCCCCCCAAATGAAGCTCTGACATTGTTATTTATGTTAGGAGGCCATTGTTTTGGACTAATCTCCTGCACTAGGCCCCAACAGAACAGACCAAACCAAAATGGGGTACTCATGCTAACGTTCCATTCACCAAAACAAAACTAAGGTGTCGAAGCTTAGAAGAAATGACAAAAGACATGACAGCCAAATCCCCAGGCAGTTCTAGCTGGCATGAAGGGAAATCACCTCTGCTTTAACCCTTATAAGAAAAGCAATCTGATGTAGCTTAATGTAAACCAAGCCACTTTTTGTATTATGCCATTTCCTTGTTCCTGGTTTAAGCTATCCTATAAAAACTGACCATTCTGCCAAGCCCAATGGAGTGCCTTTTCTAAATCTTTGGATGACACACTCTCCAATTCATGAATTGCTACTAAAAGCAAATAAGATCTTTAAACTTAATTTGTTGAAATTTTGTGTTTTAACACAACCAAAATAGGCAAGCATTCAATTACTCCTGGCAACCCTTTACAGAAATTGCTTAAAAAATTACTTAAGAAGGCTGGACGTGGTGGCTTACACCTGTAATCCCAGCATTTTGGGAGGCTGAGGCAAGAGGATCACTTGACGTTAGGAGTTCTAGACCAGCCCGGCCAACATGACGAAACCCTGTCTCTACTAAAAATACAAAAATAAGCCAGGTATGGCGGTGCCCGCCTGTAGTCCCAAATATTCAGGGGGCTGAGGCAGGAGAATTACTTGAACCTGGGAGGCGGAGGTTGCAGTGAGCCAAGATCCAGTCCACACCACTGGACTCCAACCTACACGACAGAGCAAGATTCAATCTCAAAAAAAAAATTACTTAAGGATATTGGTGCCACCATATTAAATTCAAGAAGCAGTAAAGCAAAGGTTGCTTGTCAACGTTTTTCTTCATTGTTTGGCTTCACTAAAGCACCAAAAAAAAAACTATTGAAATCAAACAGCAGAAAGTTAGAATGCTTTCTAAAAAACTAATCACTCCTGCAAGGCTCACATAACAACAGCCAGCTATGGGTAGAATGACTTTATTCACATCTATTAATAAATGGCAAAGATGAAATGCAGTAGTGGAGGCCCAGATTTTTCCAGCTGCGGTAGAACACACAGGAGTCCCGGTTTGAACCTTCCTACAATTTAATTTTTAATATCTCTGCTTTAGAAAATACTACATTGGCATTACTTTAAAGAAATCATTATCTTTTAGCAAATGTGAGAAATGTGTTTAAGAAGATAAAAACTGCTCCATATAGAGAATAATATTTTCCCTTTAAACTCCAGGGACAAAGTAAATTTTCCAGCGTCATCTTACTGTAGCCCACCAGGATTCTGACAAGCAAACCCAGTGCTAAGAACTCCTTGAAACTTGAAACCAGCAAAGAACCTCTTGGTAACTTAAATAGATGAATTTCAATTTTAAAGCCACTGTGCCTGAACAAAAAGAAATGCCTTTTAAAAAAACACTGCAAAACTTGAACTCAATATTGGCTTTCTTACTGAAGAAAATAATAAGAAAACATTCTTTAAAAGCTGTCAATCTGCTTTTTTCTGATGACAAAAATAATGAGTAGACAAAACCAAATGATTACTTAGGTATATAATCCTCATATATGCATATAATGGGGTTTTACTTGGTTTTCTTTTGATCTTTTATAAAAATGAGCTCACACTGCACATGCACTTTGTACTTCCTACTGAAAGTTCATAAGCACAGCAGGGCATGATGTTGCGTACCTGTAGTCCCAGCTATTCAGGAGGCTGAGGCAGGAAGATCATTTGAGCCCAGGAGTTTTAGGCTGCAGTAAGCTATGATCGTGCCACTGCACTCCAGTCTGTGTAACAGACTGGAGAAAATATAAAATAAGAAAAAGTAAATAACTCTAAGAAAAAAACATAAAATAAAAATAAAGTTCATCAATATCACAAGAAGCCTCTTAGAAATAAACAATCCCAGCCCCATCCAGGTACAAGCTGCAATTTCACAGCATTTCAAGGTGATGGGCATGCAATTGAAAAATGAAGAAGCG
>NW_016804543.1:1139234-1145157 GCF_001698545.2 Rhinopithecus bieti | reverse complement strand
AAAAAAAAAAAAAAAAAAAAAAAAAAAAAGAAAAATGAAGAAGCCCTAGCCGGTAAGATACTTTAAGGAGCACCATTCCCTATTTGACTTTGATGAGAAGATGTGGATGTTGATAACACATGTCTCTGGACACCAAGGAAGTATAAGTGTCTACCTGGGTTTAAACATGTGCCTACTATCTCTATGTAACAGTGACTGTTAAAAGCAAGCAAGGTGAAAAGGCATCTTCAAGTTCAGGTTTTGGGATAGAGAGCGGCTAGAAAGAGTTTTCCTTTGTTGCATCACTTCCCCAGTAAAGTAGCTTGAATTATCACCAACGAGATAGCCTCTCCTGTCAAAACCTCCAACTCACGTCACTGTATCCAGCAGGGCCCTTGGGCAAAGATGTTCACTTCTAAAATTCACCTTGTTGCAACTCAGAGATTTACGTGCCACCTGGGAGGATTGCTATCTTGGGCCCATGACACTATTACTGCTCTCATGAACCTTATTACTGAGAGGACAAGAAAGGTGAGAGAGGCAGAAGAAGACACATCACTGGCAGAAACTGCTCTGTCTGCTTACCATGAGTTTACTCTAGACTCCTGCCTGTAGAAATGCAACCAGTGTGTCAAGGCCTATGTGGTCATTCAGCGTTTCTCAGAGACTCTATGCCTTCTTCCAGTTCCAGAGACTGTCTCATAGAAAACTAACATCAGAATTCCCAGTTTTTTTCATTCAAATTGGTCAAGCACACTAATTATTAAAAGTATGAAAAATGCTACCATGTGTTCGTCTTTTACTTGCCTTCTAGGTGCCGTAGGGCATTGGTAATTTAAGCTCCCATCCATCCTGCCAGGTGCAGAAAGAAACTGACACAAGGAAACCTACTGGCCAGCTCTTGTTCTGATAATGTCCAGCAACCCTTAATAGGGGCAAGGTAGTCTACATGCCTCAGTTTACTCTTGTGTAAATGATACCTGTGTGCCTCAAGTGTTTCTCAAAGTATGACTCACATACCATGGGAGCTGAGGGACAGGTATGAAAGATGCTCTTAATATAATAGGCAATGTGAGCATTAGAAAATATTGCATGTTTGTATACAGGTGTATCCTTTTTTAGTAAATATTTTTTATTTATTTACTTATTCATTTTGGGATGGAGTCTCACTCTGTCACCAGGCTGGAGTGTGATGGCACGATCTCGGCTCACTGCAACCCCTGACTCCCTGGTTCAAGCTAATCTCCAGTCTCAGCCTCCCGAGTAGCTGGGATAACAGGCACACGCCACAACACCTAGCTAATTTTTTTTTTTTTTGTATTTTTAGTAGAGACGGGGTTTCACCACGTTGGCCAGGATGGTCTCAACCTCCCAACCTTGTGATCCACCCACCTTGGCCTCCTGAAGTGCTAGGATTACAGGCGTAAGGCACCATGCCCGCAAATTATTTTATCTTTGAAGAACATTGCTGGGCAGAGCACGATATTACAGATTACACCTGTAATCTCAGTGCTTTGAGAGGCCAAGGCGGGCAGATCACCTGAGGTCAGGAGTTCGAGACCAGCCTGGCCAACATAGTGAAACTCTATCTCTATTAAAAACACAAAAATTAGCCAGGTGTGGTGGCACGCACCTGTAGTTCCAGCTACTCGGGAGGCTGAGGAAGGAGAATCGCTTGAACCCAGGAGGTGGAGGTTGCAGTGAGCCGAGATTGTACCACTGCACTCCAGCCCAGGTGACAGACAGTGATTCTGTCTCAATGTCTCAAAAAAAATTTTTTTTAAAAGAAGAAGAAGAAGATTACTCAGCAAACATGAGCTTAGATGGTAGGTGAATGTGAGCAGGGAAGTCCTAAAGGTGTTCCTTAATCATTTCAGGTAGTACAGTACCATGGGGAAGTGAATATCTCTTTACAGAACACAGGGAAACAGACATATTTTATTTCATCATAAATACAGAAAATTTTACAACTGTGTAATATAAAAGCACAACCACAGTTTACATGTCTGCAATTTGTTTAAAACTAGCTATCAAAATAATGTATAACCAGCCTTCTCCAAATGTGAATAATAGCTATTTGCTATTTAGCTCATATTGTTTTATGTTCTGCTAGCATTAGAAAGCAAATAAGCTAGAGTCAGCACCAAAAATGTTGAAACCTTTAATAAAAAACAAAGCCTAATGGATTTAATTTTATTCAGTAAGGCTCATCATTATTTGACTCTCCTTCAGCCTAACCCAGGAATCCCCAACGCTATTTGGAGCATGCTATGAGAACCACGGACTAACTGGAGTCTGAGGTCCACTCTATGATGCTAGATCATGTAAGACCTTAATTTATGGTTTGACTATTTTAAAAGAATATAACCTGGCCGGGCACGGTGTCTCATGCCTGTAATCCTAGCACTTTGGGAGGTTGGGGGGGGAGGGGGTGGATCACAAGGTCAGGAGTTCGAGACCAGTGAAGATGGTGAAACCCCATCTCTACTAAAAATACAAAAATTAGCTGGCAGTGGTGGCAGGTGCCTGTAATCCCAGCTACTCGGGAGGCTGAGGCAGGAGAATTGCTTGAACCTGGGAGGCGGAGGCTGCAGTGAACTGAGATCACACCACTGCACTCTAGTCTGGGCAACAGAGCAAGATTCCGTCTCAAGAAGAAAAAGTAAATAAAAAAGAATATAACCTACTAGGCCCAATCCCTTCCTTGTAGGGGCCAATTTCCTCTTTCCTCATTAAAACAGGGACTTTATGAACTTGTGTCTCCCTGTTAACACTGTCAGACCATGGAGAAAAGCCATCTTTCTTTGTCTCTTCTGCACTGATTCTGGGGAGACTTGAATACAGCTGTCCATCATGAGCCCCTGGCTTTTTCACCACAGGAGTGGGCATGGGACCTGGGATGGCCAATCACCACCAATGTAGGCAAAAGACCCAACTGAGCCAACGTAGTTCTCTGCAGAGAACGATCATGGTGCTGGAAGGGAGAGACACCTCTTTCCCTGGGATCAGAAGGACGTAGGCCAGGAGCTGCCACGTGGAGAACACTTCGTGAGACTGAAGGAAGCAAACAGGGAGCAGAGAAAAGGAAAACGAGACAGCGTAAGGATAAGCTTCATAAACCAGGAACTAACAAACTTCAGGCTCACTGAGGGCAGTATTACAGGTAAATGAGTCTAAGTTTGGGATAAGACACGTTTCCAGGGACCTGGTTTTATGACCCAGTTCCTGATTACTGCACAGGCTGATGAGAATTTCTTGCATTTACAAATGACAGAAAAGATGCACAGAAAGCAATTAATAGCATGTGAATTTAATAAGAGGAAGCAATGGGAGGAGACAGGAATTGAAAGACTATCAAATGAAAATTACCAGGAGGCACAGAGGTCATGAGGTCTGCAGAATGGGTGAAGACACAGACTCCACCTCACACCAGCCTCCTCTTTGCTCTACCAGGGACTACTTTTCTTATCTGGTAAATGGGAAAAAAACTCTGCCTGCCTGGCAGGACTGTTGTAAGAAATAAATGAAATCATATGTATAAAGTATTCATAAAAGTACCTGACAGAGTAGAAAAAGAGCTCTCAAGTTCTCACCAACCCTGAATCACTATGACGAAGGAGTAATATATTAAAACAACAGCCAACACCCCCAAAAGATTAACAACCTTAAGAGTAGGGGGTCGGGAACCATGGCTCATGCCTGTAATCCAAGCTCTTTGGGAAGCTGAGGCAGGAGGATCACTTGAGCCCAGAAGTTCAAGACCAGCCCAGGCAACATAGTGAAAACTCATCTCTATAAAAAATTTAAAAAGTAGTCAGGCATGGTAGTGCATGCCTGTAGTCCCAGCTACCCAGGTGGCTGAGGCAGAAAGATCACTTGAGCCTGGGAGGTGGAGGTTGCAGTGAGCCATGATGGTGCCACCACACTCCAGTCTGGGCAACAGGGCAAGACACTGTCTCGAAAAAAAGAAAAGAAAAGAAAAAAGAGTAGGGGTGGGATCACTAATAGGTAAACTCAGAATATACTGGCATAAGGTCTATCCATATCACTCTGATTGTCTGGCTGTGATGCTAATATATAGACCTTGGAATTCTAAGTTACAGTCTCCTTGTTTATGATCTAGAAGTTCACAAGCCTACCTTCTGGAGAACATGGTGAATTCAGAAGGAAAATGTAACTGTACTTTAATTTGCTTTCCTTGGGTCTCAGACTGCCTTGATTCGGGTGTTTATGCCTTAATTACACTTCAGTCTTTCATTTTAATGACTTTTTAAAATTTGATATAAAGATTAACATTTTTATATCTCATTGTGTTTTCCTTTTAATACAAATTACTTGTGGTTGCTGAACAAGGTACAAATTAGAATAATTTCTTCCTGGGAACGATATAAAGGAGAATTCACAGGAAGAGAAAAAATTCCAAAGGATAAATAGGTTTATTACAGAAATTACACACTATAGATTCCCATAATGCTAACCATCCCAGTAACTAAGTGGCACATGGGCATTTGTTTTCATAGCCCCAGATCCTCTAGCTAGTTAAAAATAATAATAATAATTGCTAACAATAGGTTTTGTTCTAACATTGGGTGAAACTTTTCCTTGTTATGAATTTCTGTATCTGACATATAATTCCAGCTAAATCAAAATTCTGTTTTACACAAGCAAAAAAGTCCTGAGCAGGGTGAAATGGTAGTTATCATCTTTGATGTTACTGTCAAAGGCACGGAAGATATTTAATACCACTGTTGTCTCTACCATCTCCCTGTGATGTTTTTTGCCCATGAATTTATTGAAAATGTATTTGAAATGAGCAAAAATTGTGTCCTGTATCCGTCTTGGATAATGAGTTTCTGAAGTCCATCTTTGTTATATATTCAAAATCTTCCTGGGGCAAAATCCTCCTTATTCTGAATGTCCAAGTTTTGGTGGAAAAGAATTCATAATAAATGCTTGCATACTTTCCTCATAATCCCATTAGCTTGTGTCCCCTAAAAACTCAGTCTACCAAGCTTTTGTTCACATAGTTTATGGATATACTGTGCACCCATTCTTAACCCTGACATTTCACATCTGCTTGCCTAAGAGAAACAGCATACACAAAATGTTTTCCCATTTGGTGATAAACGAGTACATGGAACATAGAGATCACAAGTGATTTTTAAGTAAGAGGAAAACAAGAAATTCAACCAAAGAGTCAGTTGGTACTGGGCATATGCTCTGTGCCTAGCAAGGGGTTCTAAGATACACTATCTCACCTTGGGCAGTAGGGAGAAGATTTTGATTTCTGTCTTCACTATTGATTGCTACATGAGTCAATTAGCCTTTCTAAGCTTCAGTTATAAAATCAGGATAAAAATATTGTCAACATCACGGGATAGGGAAACGAGGCAATGTATATGAATTTCACAGTACCCAGCATATAATAAGAGCTCAATAAATATTGGCTATTTTTATCATCATCATCATCATTCTTATCAACCCAAAGTGCCACATGAATGTAACCTACAGATTGATTGATCTCAAATGCATTTTTTTAATTCTAAAATTTCTGAAATCTTGTGATATAACAAAGTATTTTCAGGCTGGGTGTGGTGACTCACACTTGTAATCCCAGCACTTTCTGAAGCCAAGACAGACAGATTCCTTGAGCCCAGGAGTTTCAGACCAGCCTGGGCAACATGGCGAAACCGCATCTCAACAAAAAAATACAAAATACTTTGCCAGGCAGGGTCATACATGCCTGTAGTACCAGCTACTTGGGAGGCTGAGGCAGGAATATCATTTGAGCCTAGGACATGGAGGTTCCAGTAAGCCTAGATTGTGCCATTGCACTCCAGCCTGGGCAACAGAGCAAGACCCTGTCTGGGTAAAAAAAAAAGTGCTTTTTTCTCTTCTCACCCACTCCGCCAAAAAAAAAAAAAAAAAAAAAAAAAAAAAAAAA
>NW_016804543.1:1109574-1139103 GCF_001698545.2 Rhinopithecus bieti | reverse complement strand
AAAAAAAAAAAAAAAAAAAAAAAAAAAAAAAAAACTTAAAGTATTAACTATGGTTATGAAATGTAATACTATAGAGTTCTTTTTAACAGTGTTTTCTGGTCAAGCGCAGTAGCTCACACCTGTAATCCCAGCACTTTCAGAGGTGGAGGTGGGTGGACTGCCTGAGCCCCAGGAGTTCAAGACCAGCCTGGGAAACACAGCAACACTATGTCTCTACCAAAAATGTAAAAAATTAGGCGGGCATGATGGCGCATGCCTGTAGTCCCAGCTACCTAATGGCTGAAGTGGGAGGATCATCTGAACCTGGGAAGTTGAGGCTGCAGTGAGCCATGATCACATCATTGCACTTCTCCCTCAGTAACAGAATGATACCCTTTCTTTAAAAAAAAAAAAAAAAAAAGTTTTCTAATTATTCTTTGATGAACTTAAATTATTTGCAAAACAAAACATTAAACAAAATTTTGTCATAAATCCTGTACTTACTTAGTGTGCCCCAAATCTAGTCAAATAAGTAACTATAAGACATTTTTTTGTTGCCCTTCCTATTTAGTTTGCGATTTTTGCCCCTCCTCTTGAAATAGCTCATTCTCCTGTCTTCTACATAGGTGGTACAGAAAGTATTTTAAAAATCAATGTAGCATTCTTTACTACTTGCTGCATGAAACACTACTGGCAGACAGTTGGGTTTCTTTTTTTTTTTTTTTATAGATTCTGAATGTTTTATCTTCCATTAATTAAATCCTACTCTCATTTAAAAAAAAAAAAAAGCCACACAAATATTAATGTCCAAAAAATGTGATTAGGTGAGAGAATGGAAGATATATTTCCAAAAATTGTTCATAGTCTCTGAGTCCCAGGAAACACAATTTTAAAAAATGGTAACCCTTATTTAAACACATAATAAAAGAGATCTTGTCAAATATATTAAATTATAAATTGGACATCAGTTTTGTACAGGCTGATTTCTAAACGGTAATAGAACACATCTGGGGTGATTTTCTGGCTCTCTCAAATATTTGGTTTTCCAGGCAGCTGCAGGAAATCTCTGGGCAGACATACCACTACAATAATTAATGCCAGCTTTCAGGCATCCTAGTGAAAAAGAATTCATGACAGCAACAAAAAATGGTACTCCCCCCCACAACACACACACAGAATAACCACGAATTTAATGTAAAACATGAATCCACAGGCCTCCAGCCTGGAGCAGCTGAAAGACATTTGTGTGATTCATGAACAAAGAGTCATTCGATCTCTTTCATCAGACTTTTCTGCATCTCAGCCACTTTTGTTTCTATCCATCACTGGCTGCTTCATTCATATCCTGGTTATGTCTGCACTGAACAGTGCTCCCTATTTCTATTATACTACAGGTTCCAACAAGGAACCTTCTTCTACCCTCTCCTTGCTTCCGTCTTGCTGGAGTTCCTGAAGGGCATCGGGGCCTAGCACAGCATCTGGAACATAGTAGATACTCCACCAAGGCTGTGGGTAGATGGACTGTAGGGTAAGTGAGCATGTGCATGAATAAAGAATGTATGAACAAAACGCAAACGGTGACAACCCAAAGACTTTCTGAATTCTGAAATTATATTTATTAAGGGAAATATTCGGCTTCTGAGAAGCAAACATATCGATAATGTGCTCACTAGCTGTGTGACCTTAGAGAAGTTCCTTAGCCTCTCTGGGCTTCAGTTTTCTCATCTATAAACCTGAGACCCTAACAGTGCCTAAACAAACCAGGTGGTTGCTGTGAGGGTTAAATTAGTCACCATGTGTGACGTACTTAGAATAATGACTAGAACAAAAAAAATACTATGTGCCAAGAAAAAAAAAGTAAGTACTGGCAAATAAACATCAGGTTCATTATCACCATTTTACTAAAATAAAGGGGCTATATTTGGCATAAATACCAAATGGACTTGAAAACTATGCTCATGGCCAAGTGCGGTTGCTTACACCTATAATTCCAGCACTTTGGGAGGCCAAGGTGGGAGGATCACTTGAGCCTGGGAGGTTGAGGCTGCAGGGAGCCGTGACTGTGGTGCCACTGCACTCCAGCCTGGGCAACAGAGTGAGAGTCTTATCTTTAAAAAAAAAAAAAAAAAAAAAAAAGTAAAAGAAAAAAGAAAAGAACAGGGAAAAGAAAAATATGTTCAGTCTCCTACAAGATGAAAAACAAATGGACACAGCTAGTTTTAAATCCCACCTATTTGACTGCAGTGCTGTGTAATTTCTGGACCTCTGTGTAAACAATTTGTAAACGGAATTATCATAGTTCTCATCACATATGTTCTCTGTGAAAGATTAAATTAAATAATATCTATAAAAAATTTAGCAAGAAAACTGGCATGCAATAAACAATCAATAATTCTAACAGTACTATAGTGCTATTAGAGAGTGTGGTAAATCATGATTAAATAGGCATGCATAATAATTTATATGTTGGGCATCATTTATTCACACATCAAATACTTAATGAGGACGTACATCATATTAGGCCATTTTAGGTACTGTATTCTTTAAAGCCCCACAACAGCCATGTGATATGTAGCTTACAGCACTAACTTAATGAAGAAAATATTAATTTAAAAAGAAAAGTTCAGACAGGCGTGGTGACTCATGCCTGTAATCCCAGCAATTTGGGAGGCCAAGGCTGGCAGATCACCTGAGGTCAGGAGTTTGAGACCAGCCTGGCCAACATGGTGAAACCCCGTCTCTACTAAAATACAAAAATTAGCTTGGCATGGTGGCAGGTGCCTGTAATCCCAGCTACTTGGGAGGCTGAGGCAGGAGAATCCCTTGAACCCAGAGGTAGAGGTTGCAGTGGGCCAAGATCACGCCATTGCATTCCAACTTGGGCAACAAGAGTAAACTTTGTCTCAAAAAAAAAAGAAAAGAAAAGTCTTTTGAGAAATGTAGGGAGGGATCAAACAGAAGATAACACTTGTTGAATATCCAGCACATTCCAAACCCCATATAGGGCCCTTTACATATGCAATCTGTTTCCTCACTCCACACCCAGAAGATGGGGACCACAGTTTCAATTGTACAGGTGAGGAAACATGGCAGTTAAGCAACTTGCCAGGACCACTCGGGTCAAAGAGACAGAATTTAAACTCAGATCTACCTGGCTTTATGACTCTAGATTTCTGCCCAACTTCTTAATATTTGCCAAACAGAAAAATACTAAGATAATTGAAGCCAGTCAAAATATGTCTTCACTTTTAATGATTTTTAAAAAGACAACTCTCATCTCAGATCAAGTTCCTATTAATAATTTTCCAAAGATTCCAATGTACTCCAGAGGTCCTCAACCAGGAACAGTTATGCCCCCCAGGTGACATCTGGCAATGTCCAGAGACAGTAATGGTTATCACAATTAGGAAGGTGCTAGTGTCATCTAGGGGTCAAGACCAGGGATACTGCTAAATATCCTACAACACACAGAACAGCTGCCTGCTCCCAAACCCCAGACAATGAATTGTCCAGTCCAAAATGTCACCAGTGCATAGATAAAGAAACCCTGTATCAACCCACAAAATGAAAATTTTTTGACTTTCCAAAAGTTGTACTTTACTTAGTCATGCTCTAGAATTCCACAGGAATAACCACTTAGCCTCACTCATTTTTTTTCTTTACTATGGAGTTTATGCTTCAGTACACATTACTGCCAATATGACCTCTTCCATCACACCCGGGGCTCTGGCAGTATTAATGTGAGTGGTCCTCTTCTCCATGTAAATGTGCACAAATGGAATATTCTGGTCTCAAGAGAACATAAGCAGGTCCCCAATTTGCTTCTGGAAGGACTCAGCCTAAGGTAAGAAGAGCCAGGAGGGGACTATATCAGATGCCATACACTAAAGCACTCAACATTTTTCCAAAAACAATTCATCTCCAACCCAGCAATGCAGTTTTCTTTGCCTGTGGGTTCTTGCATAAGGAACTGTGAGATTATTTAAAAGTAAACTTTAGAAAGGTAAAGTTGAATCTCAGAACTTTCTAAGACTAAGAATTGCACAATCACTTGATAGATTTATCTCCTAATTTGATAGCCTCTGCCCCTTCCCAGAAAAACTCACCTAAAGATTTATAGGTCTACTTGGATGAAAAGTTCTCCCATGGGAACACAAGGCTTCTTTTAAAGTCACAGTCTAATAGTCTAATGAATTTTATTCACACCATGGAGAGAAAGATCTTGATTCCTTAAGGTCTCCAAAAAAGATCAATCTTTGGAAAATGACAAGTATGTTATTAAGCAAAAGCAGTAGCGAGTAACTCTAACCTTTTTCTGACCAGTTAGTTCCTGCTATCGATTACATGTGATGGGAACATTTATTATCATACAAATAACAGCACTAAAAAAGAAAAAAAAAATGACACTTGTAACACAGTCCTTACTTTCCTAACACATTTGACAAACTTGAAAACGGGGTGGTCCTGAGATTTGAGACCATGCTGTCAATTTTTTTTTGGGGGGGGGGGGGCGAGGCGGAGGGGACATCATCTCACTCTGTGGCCCAGGCTGGAGTGCACTGGTGCAATTATGGCTCACTGCAGCCTGGACATCGTGGGCTCAGGTGATCCTCCCACCTCAGCCTTCTGAGTAGCTGGGGACTACAAGTATGAACCACCAGCCCTGGCTAATTTTTGTACTTTTGTAGTGATGGTGTTTTGCCATGTTGCCCAGGCTGGTCTCAAACTCCCAAAGTGCTGGGATTACAGGAGTGAGCCACCATGCCCAGCCTATACTGTCATCTTAAGATACACTGATTAATTTAAGTCAATGCTTAATTCTAAAATTACCAAGTTGGCCTAAATACTTGCAAAAGCACTGAAGATGATTTAAAACAAAAGTTCTATAACCACAGTACTAAGGAGAGTCCAATGGCTAACAACGAGGTGGAAAACTATTGAGAGAAGAGCCTTGGAGAGCTAACTTGAATATGTATTCACAGAAAGTCTCAATCCTCAAACTCAAGATTACACAGGGTCAGAAAGGGTTAATAGCTGACTCAACGTTTCCTCTTTGAGTGAATAATCCATTTTTGAAAAAAGATTTTAACATTAAAAATAAATCATTACTTTGATCCAACAGATGAATAAGCCCCTTGTACAGTTTATGTTCATTTGCAGACTTGATTGTAAAAAACGTAGAAAAATTAAGAAAGGACGGCCACCACATTATCAACCATGGTTTACAGAAGGGGGCTGACGAGAGAGGAACAGAATCTAGCCCACATGGGGCAGAAGAAGGGATTTGCACTGCTTATTGTATACTACGTGACGGCCATGACTAAAGGTGATTTTTCTACTTTATGTTTCACCATTTTCCCTATTTTATTTTTAAAAAGTTTGGATGGGCTGGGCACAGTGGTTCATGCCTGTAATCCTAGCCTGTTGGGAGGCCAAGGCGGGCAGATCACCTGGGATCAGGCATTCGAAACCAGTCTGGCCAACACGGTGAAACCCCATCTCTACTAAAAATATAAAACTTAGCCAGGCATGGTGGCTCATGTCTGTAATTCCAGCTACTCGGGAGGCTGAGGCAGAATTGCTGCAACCTGGGAGGCGGAGGCTGCAGAGAGCCAAGATCGCACCACTGCACTCCAGCCCGGGCAACAGATTGAGATTCCATCTCAAAAAAAATAAAACAGAATAAAATTTAAAAGTTAAAAGTTTGGATGGAAAACAGAATAGTACCCGCACACAGAGCCCTCCAAAACAGATATTGACACAACACAAGATATCTGACAGCATTCACTGATTATACTTACATGTGACAGGCAGTAGTTGCTAAGGGCTCCATTTGATCATCTGAACATTTGACTGTTTCATCTTCACAACTGCCTGTCTACCATGATCAGGAAATGGAGTCGATTTTTTTTAAGTTCCAGAGTACATGTGCAGGATGTGCAGGTTTGTTACCTAAGTAAACATGTGCATGGTGGTATGCTGCATGGAATAGGTTTTTTAAAACTAAATACAGTAGTGGTTTGTTTCGCAGAAGTAGGTTCATTTAAAAAATTACTATACAAATTATATAGCAACTGCTGCCTTTCAAAGACCAAAGATATAATGAAACTGACTTGACATTAAACTCATATTATAGATAATTCAGTTTTCATCTCATGACTCAGAAGCCATTACAAGATCCTAAATAGCTTCTGGCCAATAATGGCAACATCTATAATAATAACAGCTACCATGGAAGAGATTTGCTAAAGGTTTCTACTGATTCTCTCATTAATCTCCATCACCCTGACTCTCTGAAACTGCACAAACACAGAGAGTGCAGGTAGCTTTACTAAAGTCACAGTCAGTGGGAGGCTGAACCATCTGAGTGGAGAACTCCCTCACTATAAACCCAAGATTGTTCTGTAAAAACAGAATCACTGGTAAAGAGAGGGGTCTCCTGGGCAGACTGGTAGATTTCACTTTCCCATATATTCTGGGAGATGGCATGCATTTCATGTCCGTTTATCACATGCCCCAAGTCTAGAGCCCCTAATTATCAAAGGGAAACACTTGTCAATCACAGATTGCAGAAATTATCACTAGGAAGCATAATAGGCAAAATAATCGCCACCAAAGATATCCCCATCCTAACTCCCGGAACCTGTGACTATGTCACATGACAAAGGGGAATTAAGGTCGCTAATTATGGTGACCTTAAAATAGGATTATCTGAGTGGGCCCAATATAATCATAAGGGTCTGTAAAAGATAAGACTGTAGATGAATGGCACAGAAGGATACAACGTTGCTACCAGTCTTTGAAGATAGAGGAAAGGGGTGTCCTTAGGCTGGAAAAGTCAAGGAAACGGATGCTCCCATAAAGCTTTAGGAGGGGAACACAGCCCTATGACAACCTGGTTTTAGCCCAGCGTCACCCATCAGAACTGTAAGATAATAAGTGCATGTGTGGTTAAGGCACTAACTTTCTGAAAAGGTGTTACAGCAGCAAATAAGAAACTAAAACAGGAAGTAACTACTGAGTTATTTTTCCTAACCCTTTTGGATCAAAGGAGAATGAAAACTATTTTTTTAAGTATACGGATATCTTAAGCAAAAAAAAAAAGTTAGATGAAAGGTTCATTTTTCAACACTGTAGCTTAGGGTATAATCGTAATATGTTGAAGGACTCTGTTTAGTCAAGTTGATTTGTTTTCAGGTGTAACAACTACAACAATTAACATCTACTGAGCTTTTAATATGTTTGCAATATAAGTGTTTTCTTATTACATCCTCACAACCTTTGAGCCAGACACTATTATTACTGGGCCATCTGTGAAAAGTGATTTCACGGATCAGAAGCCTAAATGTAAGAGCTAAACTATTAAACTCTTGAAAAAAAAAAGGGAAAAATTAATCTCATGACCTTGAGTTAAGCAATGGTTTCTTAGATATAATCCCAAAGGACTAGCACCTTTAAAAACAAAACAAACAAACAAAAAAAAAAACCAGAAAAGCTGGATGACATCAAAATGAAAAACTTTTGTGTTGCAAACAATACCATCAAGAAAGTGAAAAGGCAAATACAGAATGAGGGAAACATTTACAAATCACATATCTAATAAGCGTCCAGTGTCCAGAATGTATTAAAAAAATAAACTCTTACAATTCAACAACAAAAAGAAAGAATAGGGCAAATATCTTCATAGACATTTCTTTAAAGAAGAGACCCAAGGGACCAGTGAGCTCAGGAGCACATGCTCAGCGTCACTACACAACAGGGAAGTGCAAATCAAAACCACAATAAGACACTGCTTTACACCCACTAGGATGACTACAATCAAAAAGGCAAAATAAGGTGAGGCACAGCGGCTCATGCCTGTAATCCCAACACTATAAGAAGTCCTGAGTGGCTGGGACTTCAGGCGTGCATCACCGCGCCCAGCTAATTTTTTTTTGTATTTTCAGCAGTAACGGCATTTTGCCATGTTGCCCAGGCTGGTCTCAAAATCCAGGGCTCAAGCAATCTGCCCACCTCGGCCTCTCAAAGTGCTGAGATTACAGGTGTGAGCCACCACACCCAGCCTGTACCAATAATAATAATAATAATAATAATAATAATAATAATTTTTAAAAAGTGCAGGCCAGGTGTGGTGGACCTCGCCTGTAATCCCAGTACTTTGGGAGGCCAAGGCGGATGGACCACCTGAGGTCAGGAGTTCGAGACCAGCCTGACCAACATAGTGAAACCCATCTCTACTAAAAATACAAAAATTAGCTGGGCCTGGTGGCTGGTACCTCTAATCCTAGCTACTCAGGAGGCTGAGGCAGGACAATCACTTGAACCTTGGAGGTGGAGGGTGCAGTGAGCTGAGATTGTGCCATTGCACTCCAGCCTGGGCAACAGAGTGAGACTCAGTCTCCAAAAAAAAAAAAAAAAAAAAGGGTGCAATAACAAGGAGTCATGAGCACACAGAGAAATCGGAACCTTCATCATTGCTGGTAGGAATGCAAAATGGTGCAGCCACTTTGGAAAACAGTCTGGGAGTTCTTTAAAAAAGTTAAACATGGAGTTACCACATTCCTAGAAGCAATTCCACTCTAGGTATGTATACAAGAGAAGTGAAAACATATGTCCACACAGAAAGTAGTACATGGATATTCATAGCAGTATTATTCACAAGAGGTCAAAAAGTGGAAACAACCCAGATGCCTATCAACTGATGACAGGATAAAAAACATGTGGTATAGTCAGATCACGGAATAGTATTTGGGAAAAAGAAATGAAGCACTGATGCATGCTACAATATGGATGAATGCTGAAAGGTAAGGTGGAGTAGCATATCACAGAAGACCACGTACTTTACAATGCCCTTTAGATGAAATGTCCAGAACAGGCAAATCTATAAGAGATTTGTGGCTACCTAGGGCTTGAGAGGGTGGCGGTGGAGGGCACAGAAGGAAATGACTGCTAATGGATATAGGATTCCTTTTGGAGAGGGCAGAAACGTTCTGAAATTAGATTATACTGATATTCGCACACACTGTGTATCTATTAAAGATACTGAACTGTACATGTTATATGAATAAATTGTATGACACATTACTTATATCTCAATAACGCTATTTAAAATGTGATTTAACTTCTGTACCCCATATGTATTCATGAATTACTTACTATCTAATTTTTATTTAAGGAAGTAGGTGTTTAAGAAATATTTGCAGGAGAACCACGGACAACCACAAGAGGGCGCTTTCCTCACAGCTACAGAAAAAGGAGTGTCTGACGTACTTGGGTCCTATTTACCAATTTAATTTCATTCCTCCCCCTTTTTTGGACAGAATGAGGTATTAGTATGTTTCATACAACACATTAAAGACAACAGTGTCACCAAGGGTGGTGACAGGTTGAAAAATCATGACTTATACACAGATAAAAAGTAAATGTTTAAAATTAAACTTCAGTAACAGAAACTATGGATAATGTTGCATTGCATTCATTTCCTTCACTTCTTTTCATACAAGAGGTTATACAAAGTTATTTGTTTAGGATAAAATTCAGTGAGATAATATAAATTATCACAGGAAATGAAACATGTTATAAATACGTGGTCTCTGGTTCTCTGTTCTATCTCTAGCCCCTGGAACCACGTCTAGCATAACTGGCACTCAATAAATATTTATTAAATGAATGAGATAAATGAATGAATGAGTGAAATCAACACTTCTTAAATTTCAGAAAAAATTTCACCTACCTTGGAGACACTACATCAAAATATTTCTTTTCATCCATACCAAACATCCTTTCACTGAGTAGGTATCTCTGAAACAAGTTCACAGAGACACTCTGTGATCTCAAGTGTAATTTTTTTGGCTATGAATCCTTCCTGATCTTCCCCTTATTCCTGCTGTCATCTTAACTTTTTTTTTTTTAAACTGAGTTTCGCTCTGTCACTTAGGCTGCAGTGCAGTGGTGCAATCACTGCTCACTGCAACCTCTGCTCACTGCTGCAACCTCTGCCTCCTGGGTTCAAGTGATTCTCCCACCTCAGCCTCCCATGCAGCTGGGATTATAGATGCCTGCCACCACACCGGCTAATTTTTATATTTTTAGTAGAGATAGGATTTCGCCTTATTGGCCAGGCTGGTCTTGAACTTCTACCCTCAGGTGATCTGCCCACCTTGTCCTCCCAAAGTGTTGGGATTACAGGCATGAGCCACCACGCCCAGTCAATCATAACTTTTTTTTTTTTTTTTTTTGCCTCAAAATCAACTCTGAATTACTTCCAGTTTGCATTGTGTGTATTGTGACCCACACCAAACTGAAGTGTCACCCAGGTTGGCATGCAGTGACATGATCACGGCTCACTACAGCCTCAACCTCCTGGTCTCAAGTGATCCTCCCACCTCGGCTTCCCAAACAGCTGGGTCTACAGGCATGCACCACCACACCCAGCTAACTTACTGTATTTTTTGTAGAGAGAGGGTTTTGCCATGTTGCCTGATCTCGAATTCCTGGGCTTAAGCAATCCTGCCACCTCAGCCTGCAAAAGTGCTGGGATTACAAGCATGAGACACCACGCCTGGCCCAAGAATCTTTTTTTTTTTTTTTTTTAGATGGAGTCTCCCTCTGTCCCCAGGCTGGAGTGCAGTGGCACAATCTCAGCTTACTGCAAGCTCCACCTCACGGGTTCACACCATTCTCCAGCCTCAGCTTCCTGAGTAGCTGGGACTACAGGCGCCCGCCACCACGCCCAGCTAATTTTGTTTTTGCATTTTCAGTAGAGACGGGGTTTCACTGTGTTAGCCAGAATGGTCTCAATCTCCTGACCTCATGATCCACCCGCCTCAGCCTCCCAAAGCATTGGGATTACAGGCGTGAGCCACCATGCCCGGCCCCAAGAATCTTCTAATGCTGACCAACACACCTCTCTCATTGTGTTACCTTTGTATTCCTACTTAATGTTTTTCCATCAATGCACCTCTTACTAAGCCACAAGCACAGAATATGTCATTAGAGGAAACCAGATTCTTCTCCTACCTCATATTTCAAGGGGTCTGACATCAGACTAATTTCTGGAACAACAATAAAACTGCCCCTATTTCCTCCCCAGAAGCCACATTCAGTTGCAAAAACTTTTACTTTAAGCTCAGTCACAACAAAAGTTAGGCATGGAAAGGCAATCTCTGAAAGGTTTTTCATTTGGGATGTGATGAATGGGTGAAGGATGAGCTTTTACAGACACAGGGCCCGGTCATCTTTAAAACACCTCAAGTTTATAAGCCACTGGAGCATTTTCATAGCAACACACTATAAAAGAAACCGGATCACCAAATGATAAACTCAACTTGAAAAGTCTTCCTCTGCCGTTT
This sequence comes from Rhinopithecus bieti, assembly GCF_001698545.2. Lineage (NCBI taxonomy): Eukaryota > Metazoa > Chordata > Mammalia > Primates > Cercopithecidae > Rhinopithecus > Rhinopithecus bieti. The sequence continues at coordinate 1,127,773 of NW_016804543.1, read as the reverse complement.
TTTTAGTGAACAGTCTACTGTCAAAACAAAGATGTTATGTTTAGTCAGTTCTAGGCAGCCCAGAAACTTTAAATAGAATGCCAAAACACATTGTGTTTGAGTGACAAGGGAACTAACTCTCACACATCATTCACTCATATTCCTAAAAATTATTCCATGTAACTAAGGGCTATACTAGATGCTGGAAACATGACAGCAAGCAGGGCACATTCCCTGCCCTCTGGGACTGCACTGCCTGGTAGGCCAGATGGACGAATAAATGAGGAGTAATAAAACAGAGTCGACTATCAGGGACAAGTTCATGGTGTTATGGGAACACAGGGGTTGAACACCTAATTAGCCTTGGGTGGTTAAAAATAACTATAAATGGATACAATAACACAGCTGAAAGCTAGGAGCCATTAAAATATGGGGAGAAAGTCATCTTTCTCAGAAAACAATAGCCTGTGCCAAGGACTGAAGACATGTAGCTCAGCAAGTTCGAGAAGTAAGAGAGAGTTCAGGATGGTTGAAACCAAGCATGGAAAGTGACAGGGGTCAAGAAAGTAAGCTGAGCCAATCAAGAAAAAAAGTTTATTTAGTCTTGATCCTTAGGGAGTCATCCCTGCAACGGCCTGCAAAGTTACAGGTTGCATTTTCCTTTCCCCCCACTTTTCTAGACCTTTCTAGGTTTCCTTGAGGTCAAACCGGAAGCCTCAGAAGTAATTAACATGAGTTGACACTCAACTGTGCCCAAGTAAACTCACATAAAACAATGATGAAAAAAATCTCCAAAAGCCCATGTGGGCAGGACCAGCAAGTCACTGTATGTTACAAGTGCTTGAGGGTTTTTTCGAATGTTTTTCAAATGCAGTTTGTCCTGGGAATCACACAATGATCCCACAGCCTTTCTCATCCCAATCTTACAAATACTAATTTTTATTTAAAGGAGAATGGACTAGCCAAGGTCTTGAACTTAGGAAAAGAACTCTGGTCTAATTCCAAATATCATTTACTTACCACCACAACAACTGCCTCCTTCTGGAAGTCAGTGGCTAGTACATACCTATATTATGACCACTTTCCCCTATGCATTTTAGATTATTCATTTCAAGCTATTCTAGGGAACTGCTCTTGCAGTTCTATGCCCAAGTTCAGTCCTAACAAGCCCTATCACCAGCTGCAATGCAGAGGTCTGCTTAGAGTTCTAACTTTGGCTTGCACTCAAGACCCTCTGTGGCAATAAAATCAACTCTACGGTAGCTCACTCTAAATTACTTCCAGTTTACATTCTGTGTATTGTGACCCACACCAAACTGAAGTGTCTCAGAAAGTATTAAATAAATCAGTGTTCAGAGAAATGAGGCAGCCTCAAAGGAAAATAATATTAGCTCAATATTAGCCATAAATCAACAATTATGTATCAGAGTTGCTCAGTGAAAATACAAGGAAAATTTAGAGAAATTTATTTATTCCCAAATCCCCAAGCTCATACAACAAACAAAAAATTAAAAATAAATAATGAGGCCAGGTACGGTGACTTGTGCGTACAATCCCAGTTTTTTGGGAGTCCAATCCAGGAGAATCAGTTGCAACCAGGAGTTCAAGACCAGCCTGAGCAACATAGTGAGACCCCATCTCTACAAAAAAAATGTAAAACATTAGCCAGGCTTGGCGGCACCCGCTTGTAGTCCCAGTTACTGAGGAGGCCGAGGTGGGAGGATTGCTGGGACCTAAGAGGTGGAGGCTATAGTGAGCTATGATTGCACCACTGCACTCCAGCCTGGGTGGGAGTAAAACTCATCTCTAAAAAAACAGGCCAGGTGCGGTGGCTCACGCCTGTAATCCCAGCACTTTGGGAGGCCGAGGCAGGCGGATCACGAGGTCAGGAGATCAAGACCATCCTGGCTAACAGGGTGAAACCCCGCCTCTACTAAAAATACAAAAAAATTAGCCGGGCATGGTAGCAGACGCCTGTAGTCCCAGCTACTCCGGAGGCTGAGGCAGGAGAATGGCATGAACCAGGAGGTGGAGCTTGCAGTGAGCCGAGATCGCGCCACTGCACTCCAGCCTGGGTGACAGAGCAAGACTCCATCTCAAAAAAATAATAATAATAATAATTAAATAAATAACAAATGATAATAAATAATAAAGACCAAAATGTCCAGTCAGTGGGGAAGAAAGGAAAGCAAGTACATAAAGTAGTAAGATGGCACCACCAGTCCTGTAATATTCTTCCCTCCCCCACCACCCCCAAAGGATGCGTAACGCTCCGCAGTCGAGAGCTCCTCCAGGCTGTAAGGAAAGCCCTTGAAAATCATACTGGTGTGCCCCAGAGATTGGCACAGATCCTGAAATCTCCCACTACATTCTATAGCTCCAGGACAAGGAACATTTTGCTTGGCTATCAGGCCCCTCAGTTCCAAACATTTTTGAGTATCATTTAATCGTTCAGCCAATTCCCATTTTACACTTGAGGCGGATGATCACCAGAGAAGTTAGGTGAGTTAACGTTAATTCGCCAGTCTAAGGAAAATTCAGAAATAAAATGCAAGTCTCTGAGCCCAAACTTACTGAGCCACTTTAAGCATTAAAGGATAGAACCGAAGCACGTAAAGAGGCTGATTTAGCCAGGATCTCCCTCGCCCACGATCCTATGGCTGCAATTTGGGAGCCAAAACTGTAGAGCACTAGGTGGAATTTAAGGAGTACTCCCCAGATAAAAACAAAACAAAAACGGAGTTTCCTTTTCAAAAGTCCTTGAGCAACATGCAATCTCAATAATTTGGACAAATTTTCCTGTCTTTGTTCTGTTTTTCACAAAAAGGAAGCATCCTGCACACAAACAAAAATCTCAAAGTCCATGAGATAAAGTTCTTGCCCAGAGTGCTCAGGATCAGAAACATTATAAGTAGAATCAGGTAATGATTATTCACATACTAAATGTATTGCACGTCTTTTACTTCAAAACATGCAGACCTAACTAAAGATGACTAAGAAAGATTTTCTTTTCAAAAAGCCAACAACTACTTGGGAAGACAACTAGTTCTATATTTGCTTAAGAGCCTAGGCAAGTTTATGCTTACCCTGATTTCACGAAATAAACCCAATGTTTAAAAGTCAAGATGCAATACTTAACATTAAAAAGAACTATAAGACCACTGGCCCATAGTAAGAAAAAAGGAAAACAAAAGATAAAACGATTTGTTTGACCTTCTGATCTTATTGTCTTCCTAATTATAGCAGTTCACATAATTGGGAAGGAAAGAATAAAGAAGACATGGAAGTCTACTGAGGCCTCCTTGCAAAATATTTGTCCAGCAAAGCTCTGCCTAAATAAATCTTTTATCAACCCAGACTCCACAAGTTTTCAATCCAACCCCTTTGAAGTCCAGTAATGGTCCTTCTCCTTTTACTAAAAGCCAAATTAGATGGTCATTTTAAGGGTTAATGCTCTTGAATGGTTAGGCAGAAGACAAGACAGCCTATTTTTCCCACAACACAGAGTTAGATCTTGATAAGACAGCACTTCATAAGTCTTCTGGAGTCAGCTGTAGAAGAAAAAAGTGTTAAGCTCAAGCTAATAAAGCGGGAAAGGGGTAGCCTAGACCCAAAGCATCATGACGTTTCAGCTAACAACCTCAGCCTCCTGGGGGAACATGCATGTGCCTTTCAGTTCTATAGTGGTACAAGGCTGGTACAACTAAGCTTGTGCAGGCCAGCATGGTGGCTCATGCCCGTAATCCCAGCACTTTGGGAGGCCGAGGCAGGCAGATCACTTGAGGTCAGGAGTTTGAAACCAGCCTGGCCAACATGGTGAAACCCCGTTTCTACTAAAAATACAAAAATTACCTGAGTGTGATGGCATGCGCCTGTAATCCCAGCTACTCGAGAGGCTGAGGCAGGAGAATCACTTGAGCCCAGGAGGTGGAGGTTGCAGTGAGCCAAGGTCGCATCACTGCACTCCAGCCCTGGCAACAGAGCGAGACTCCTCAAAAAAAATTAAAATAAAAATAAAGAATGTGCAAATCAACATACTTTACACATGCAATTCTTCTACAACAGACACCCCACACAGCGCATGCTGTCCATGCCTCCATTACTGCCAACCTCTCCTCACTCCAAGCCAATGACTGGTGCAGACCGAGCCTGCGTGGGAAGAACACACGCTTCCCTCCTTCAAAGCTGAAAAACCCAAGAGGGGCGCATCAGACAATGAAGACACAAATTCTAGGTACAGTCAGCCCTTCGTATCCATGAGTTCCACATCTGTGAATTCAATCAACTTCAGTTAAGAATATTCTTAAGCCTACAGCCTACTGATATCATGACAGACATTCAAAAGCACGCTGCTGAAAAAATACTAATATTAGAAAATATTTAAGGGACATTACATGGAAGAAGGCTACAAATGAGAATATTTATTATACTGGAGGGTATACAGTTACATATTTTCAACACAGAAAAGAGAAAGGGAGGGAGGAGACACAGAAGATGAATAAAAGAATGGGAGAGAAGAGAGGAAGAAGTGGAGGATGGTCACAGAAATAAAATCAATACCACATGCTATCCTCCACCCCAAATTAAATTAATGATGAGGTAAACGTTCCTATTGGTAGCTTATGGGTAGCGTTTACTCTGTTTTGTGTGTGTGTGTTTTTCCATTTGCCAAATTTTCTACATTGAATATATATTACCTTCATAGTAGAAAAACATTCAAAGATATAGATAAATGTTCCGGGTGTTTCTTTAAGGCTTTTTCAAAAGGACAGTCTGAGCCGGGACCACAGGAAATGCAATTGCCTTCAGGTGCCTTTTCAAAACACAGATCTTAGCCCCATCTAAATCCTTTTACACTAGTTCTCCCTTATCTGCCCAGAAAACATTTCAAGAACCTCAGTGAATGCCTGAAACCATGAATAACACCAAAGTCTACATATGTTTTTTTCTATACATACATACACACTTCTGATAAAAAATCAATTTATAAATTAGGCACAAGAGATTAATAACAATAGCTAATAATAAGATAGCTATTAATAAAATAGCTATCAATAAAAAACTAATAAATAAAATAGCTATTAATAATTAATAGCAAGCCAGGAGCGGTGGCTCATGCCTGTCATCCCAGCATTTTGGGAAGCTGAGGCAGAAGGATCATTTGAGGTCAGGAGTTCAAAACCAGCCTGGCCAACATGGCAAAACCCTGTCTCTACTAAAAACACAAAAATTAGCCGGGTGTGGTGGTGCACACCTGTAATCCCAGCTACTTGGGAGGCTTAGGCAGGAGAATCACTTGAACCAAGGAGGAGGAGGTTGCAGTGAGCCAAGATCATGCCACTGCACTCCACCCTGGATGACAGAGTGAGACTCTCTCAAACGATGTTATAGCTAGCCATAACAATATAATGAAAGTAAAATAAGGATTTCTTGAACACAAGCACTGAGATACTGTCCCAACTGATCCGATCAGCTACTAAATGGCTAACAGGGAGGTGGCGTACAGTGTGGGTCCGATGGACAAAGGGAGGATTCACATTCCGGGGAGAATCTAGTAAGATGACTCAAGGTTCATTACACTGCTCAGAACCACATGCAGTTTAAAAGTTATGAATTGTTTACTTCTGAAATTTTCCATTGGATATTTTCAGACCACAGCTGACCGTGTGTAACTGACACCACAGAAAGCAAAACCATGGATTGGTGGTGCGGGGGGAGGGTTGTCGCTACTATAATTCATAACCTCCGAAGTGAGAGCCTGGTTTTTGCATTTTAAGTCTCTCTCAGTGAGTCTCATGCACACCAAAGTAGGAGAAATAGGGCATTTGAGTTTGGAAAACTGGTTACTCATAAGGCTGAATTCTGACCCTAGAGATAAGACTCATCCATCAGCTAAGCTGAATGTATTTCTTTTATTACTAAGAAACTGTTTGAGGACTGTTTCTGGAGAAGTCATGCTTAGGAAGACAGGGATGTTGGAAGGCAGGTACAAGGAATCAAGGTGAAAATTGCTGGCAGGGCTTCATCACATTATCAGGTGTGCACCATGCCGGTGCTCCCAGGGCTTAGCCAGTTTAGCCAGGATAGATGGAATACAGAATGAATCTATCTGTGACAACTTTTCATGAGATTATTCAGCCCCTGGCAAGAGATCTACATATTGGTCAATTGTAAACAATGGTAGCTAGTGAAATGAACTCTCATTCACAGAGGCTGGGGCAATTAAACCAATAACTTTCCACTGTGAATCCCAGAATCTCCAAAATGCCAAAGGAGAACAGGAACTTAGAAATTATCCAAACCGTTATCTTTTACTGAGAAGAAAAGCAATGTAACTGAGGCATGGAGCTGGGAGCTTTAATCTTCAAAGTATTTATAAGCACTTGAAAGATACTCTGGATAAATTAAAGAATTAGAATAACTATTGAGCTCACTTCAAGGGTTGAGCCTAAGAATCTGAGTTGAGATAATGATGAAAGCAGCTGAGAAAAATGCCTGCAACTGCCTGCCTGGGTGAAGCAGCTGCAGGTCTGTATCTGTCTGGGAGGACTGCATTTCCAGAACAGTCTGTCTGCTAGTCTCTCCTTTCAGTTTACCTTCTCCAAACACTGAAGGAGAATCCAGTTAAGGAAAAGATCAAGAAAATATATTACACAGATATCTGCACCAACATCGTATAGACAAAAACAACTCAATTTTCTGCTATTTGATGCTGGTTCTTTGTAGATACAGGTGCTGTGTAAAGTTTCTGTTGTCTAAGAAGTTATACAACCTTCTCAATTGATGACTAACCACAGTAAACCTACTGTCTTTATGTCAAACCCACTGCCTTCCTTTCTCCTCGGAGCAAGACGGCCACCATATCTGTGATTTATTGTGCTACCACAATACAGAACACAACTTGACCTGGACCACACCCTAAGGCTAAAAGACGGCAGTAACACTAAAAGGATGAGACGCAAGCCATAGTCAGAAGATCTGGAATGGCCATTTTTCTTTCCGTAAAAGGAAAAGCTCATAAATTGGACCTAATCAAAACTAAAAACTTATGCTCTGAGGAAAGAGGCTAAAAAGACAACCCACAGGCAAAGAGGAAACATTTGCAAGCCACTGACTCAACAAAAGACTGGGATGTAGAATATGTAAGGAAATCTCAAAACTCAACAGCACCTTTTCCTCAACTGCTGCTAAGGCATTTGGTCCTTCCAAGGAAGCTCAGAACCTGTTGGGGTGTGGCCCTCTCTTTATCCAGTGACTAAGACTGCACCCAGCAGCCACTTCCCCAGCCCCCACCCATAACGCAGCCTCAATCTCTGAGCTCACCTGCATCCCCTCACCCTGCAGGACAGTGAGGTGACAGTCACAGAATGAAAATCAAAACCCTCATTAAAACAGCTGGTGTCAATGGTGAACCTTTCTGGCCTAGCCAATGTCGGCCTCAGGAGCCCCCTCTGCTGTGTAGTGCCTAGGGGACATGCCCGGCAAGCAGCGATGCTCCAGCAGGAGACCCTAACCCTCCACCCTGCTGTCCTCACTCAGAAGAAAGGAGGGGACAAAGAAAAGAGAATCTGAGGAGTCCCATGATGACATGGGCCTTGGTCTTTTTGACCCAATCTTTTATGTAATATGTTCAATAAAAAGCTGAACAAAACAAACAAAACCTCATCAGGAAAAAGAAAAAAAAACCCACAAACTATCCAGTTATAAGATGGGCAAAATATGTGAACAGACATTTCACCACAAAGGATATACAGACAGAAAATAAGCACATGAAGAGATGTGCAACACCATTATCCAATGACACAAATGACTACTGCTAATGAGATACCACCATGTACCTATCAAAACAGGTAAAATCAAAAACAGTGATGACAGCAAACACTAGTGAGGTCACGGAAGACAGTTTGACACTTTCTTATAAAACTAGACAGGTGACGACCATGTGACCAGCAATTGCTCTCTAGTGCTTTTAAATGAGAAAAGGACATTTATGTTCAAACACACAAAAACATTTGTGGATTTCACACACTATGAACATCTGCATATGAAATACGCAAACGTTCATAGCAACTTTATCGGTAATAGCCAAAACTACAATCAACACAGATCTTCTTCAATAGCTAAGTGGCTAAAAAAAAGTATGGCTCATTCATACCATGGAACACTACTCAGCAATTTTAAAAAATGAACTGCTGATATACATAGTAACCTGGATGACGCCCTCTAGGTGGTTACGCTGCATGAAAACCATCAATCCTGGGCTACATACTGTTATATAAATGTCATTCCATTTATATAACATTCTTGAAATGACAAAATTATAGAGATGGGGAACATACTAGTGACTGACAGAGGTTTTGTAAAATATTACCATTGGAAGAAATTATGCAAAGGATACACTGGAGGGCCCTGTAGTATTTCTTACAATTGCTTGTAAATCTCCACTTATCTCAGAATAAGAAGTTGAACTTAAAATGAAGCCTGCCGTATTTGGGTCTCCAAAGAAACAGAACCATAAGATGATAAGATACATACACACACAGAGAGAGAGACACATACACACACATACATGGAGAAAGACAGAGAGAGAGAGATTTAAGAAATTGGTCAGGCTGAGGGGTGCAATGGCTCATGTCTGTATCCCAGCACTTTGGGAAGCCGAGGCAGGTGGATCACCTGAGGTCAGGAGTTCAAGACCAACCTGGCCAAACTGGTGAAACCCCGTCTCTACTAAAAATAGAAAAATTAGCCAGGCGTGGTAGCACACACCTGTAATCCCAGCTACTTAGGAGGCTGAGGCACAAGAATTGCTTGACCCCAGGCGGCAGAGGTTGCAGTGAGCAGAGATTGGGCCACTGCACTCCAGCCTGGGTGACAGAGTGAGACTCTGTCTCAAAAAAGAAAAAGAGAAAAGAAAAGAAAATTGGCTCACAGGACTGTGGAGGATGACAAGTTCGAAATTGCAGAGCTGGCACAGGCTGGGGTCCCAGGGAAGAAGTGACGCAAAGACACTCTCCAGGCAGAATTCCTTCTTCCTCCCGGGAGCTCTATTTTCTTTGTCTTTTAAGGCTATTTTCTTTTAAGTCTATTTTCTTTTAAGGCTTTCGACTGCTTTGATTGATGAGGCCCACCCCACTGGAAAGGGTAATCTGCTTTGCTCTGAATCTATTACTACCAATGTAAAGGCTACTCTTATCTAAAGAATACCTTCCCGGCAACATCCAGACTGGTGTTTCACCAAATACCTGGGTACCGTGGCCTAGCCAGGTACAAACAAAATTAACCATTACAGCTGCTGTTTCATCTCTCTTCTGCTGGGCTTTTGGTCACTAAGCAGAAAATATGAGGAAAAAGGGGCACACAGGCTCCCACAGCAGTTGGTCTCCAACATCAGCTATATCTATGTGGGCCAAGTTAGCTATTAGTAAGTTTTGCAATGAAATAAAATTAAGAGTATTTTTATTCATTTACTTTAAATATTTTTAAGTGCCTAAACCTTCTGAACAATAATATGCTATTTCTAATGCTCTAACCAAGGGGTCAGCATATTTCATCTACAATAAGTTGCCAACAGTAAATACTGCTGGCATTGCAGACCATATGCTGTCTACCCTAACCTCGCAATTCTGCTGCTGTGGTGGGAAAGCAGCCTTGTACTATACATGACAAATGGGAGTGGCTGTGACTATTAAACTTTATTTACAGAAACAGGCTGTGGGTAAGATGTGGCCTAAGGGTCATAGTTTGAAGATGCCTCCTCTGTTATCAACAAAATTTCAAGTATTTTTCATTCATTCTTTCATCTTCCAAGGGTATGATCTTGGATTGAAATAAATCATCTGTATTTTCTTTTTTTTTCCCAACATTGTTTACTATTCATCCAGAAAACCTTAGCTATGCCTTGTGAGTTCTGATTATTTATTATACATGAAGCTCAAGTGATTATTTGCTGGTCACTTTTAAACGTTTGGAAAAAATATTAAAGCCCTCAGTCTCTGAGACACAAGCTAAGCCCAATTAGTGCAGACAATGTAAGCCATTATCCAGCTGCAATGGTCTCTTACATTTTCAAAAGAAAGAGTGGAGGCAGGTAAACACTAGCCTAGTAAACATTAAGGATGCATCTAAGGAAGCTTTAATAGGGACAGGATACCTGTAAAGAGTCTACAACTCACTACATTATTTTAGAATAGTTTTTTAATTACTCTGATCTATGTATGGTAACCCCTGCTTCTGATTAAACAGATTTAAAATGAAAAGAAAAAAAAAAAAAACCAGAAACCGGCCACGCACATTGGCTCATTCATGCCTGTAATCCCAGTACTTTGAGAGGCGAAGGCAGGCAGATTGCTTGAGCCCCAGAGTTCGAGACCAGTCTGGGTAACATGGCAAAACCCATCTCTATAAAAATTGAGCCTGGTTTGGTGGCATAAGCCTGTAATCCCAGCTACCTGGGAGAGTGAGGTCAGAGGATCACCTGAGCCTTGGAGGTCGAAGCTGCAGTAGGCCATGATCACACCACTGCACTCCAGCTTGAGCAACACAGTGAGACCCAGTCTCAAAAACAACAAAAAAAAAAAAAAAAAGAAAAAAAAGAAACCAAAAAACCTAGTTTCTATAAATACGAATCATTTAACCAATATTAACATTTAGGAACTTTGAAGAATCCAGAGCATGGACAGGAAAAATAACACAGATTTCTAGTGAAGATTATTCAATATATGTTGGGATGTTTTGTCATCTAGGGATACACTCAAATCTAAGCGTATCCTTGGATTTGACTGTGCTGTACTGCTTATGGGCATTATAGCTATGGAGTGACAGCCCTTGAAAGGAATACAGCTTGCCTCATTTCTAAAATGCATCTTTAATTATTCACCTTAAAAAACAGCCTTGGCTGGGTGCAGTGGCTCACACCTGTAATCCTAGCACTTTGGGAGGCAGAGGTGGGTGGATCACCTGAGGTCAGGAGTTCAAGACCATCCTGGCCAACACGGTGAAACCCTATCTCTACTAAAAATACAAAACTTAGCTGGGCATGGTGGTGTGCGCCTATAGTCCCAGCTACTTGGAAGGCTGAGGTAAGAGAATCACTTGAACCTGGGAGGCGGAGCTTGCAGTGAGCTGAGATCACGCCATTGCACTCCAGCCTGGGCAATAGTGTGAGATTCCGCCTCAAAAAAAAAAAAAAAAAAAAAAAAAAACATAGCCTCAGAAGCATTGAAAACTGACACCCCCTCACCCATTCCATGCCATGCCTTTCTTCCTCCCAGGAAACATAAGTCATCAGGACCCATGGAGCAGACATCATTCTGAAAGGCACATCAAAGACACTCTGAAGTTCCAAAGGAAGCCCCCAACTGTAGGACTCGGGCCAAGATGGGGGATGGTGCAGAGGTGCTGCCCTTCACCATGGCTCTTGCCTCTTTACCATGGCTTAGGAAGGATGCCCTGGGTTTCCTTAAACTTCGCAGATTCAGGCTGATTGCAGTCAAAATAAATATTCCCAGGATCTAAGGCAACCTTCTTTGTGAATTGAAATTTCCTTTCAAGAAAAGAATTTCTAGAAATACTACAGCTACAGCAGTCCCCCCATTATCCACAGTTTTGCTTTCTGCAGTTTCAGTTACCTACGGTCAACCACAGTCCAAAAATATTAAATGAAAAATTTCAGACATAAACAATTCATAAGTTTTAAATCAGGCACCATCCTGAGTGATGCGATGAAATCTCTCACCATCCCACTGTGTCCAGCTCAAACGGGAACCAGCCCTTAGGACAGCATTTCTGCCCCGTACACCCTCACCACCCATTAGTCACAGAGCAGCCATCTCAGTGAGCAGATTGACCATCAAAATATCACAGTGCTTGTGTTCAAGAAACGTTTATTTTACCTAATGATGACTCTAGAGTGCAAGAGTAGTGAGGCTAGCAAGTCAGACAAGCCAAAGGGAAGCTGTAACGTGCTTCCATTAGTGAAAAAGGTGAAAATTAGGCCGGGCGCGGTGGCTCAAGCCTGTAATCCCAGCACTTTGGGAGGCCGAGACGGGCGGATCACGAGGTCAGGAGATCGAGACCATCCTGGCTAATACGGTGAAACCCCGTCTCTACTAAAAAATACAAAAAACTAGCCGGGCGATGAGGCGGGCGCCTGTAGTCCCAGCTACTCGGGAGGCTGAGACAGGAGAATGGCGTGAACCCGGGAGGCGGAGCTTGCAGTGAGCTGAGAGCCGGCCACTGCACTCCAGCCTGGGCGGCAGAGCAAGACTCCGTCTCAAAAAAAAAAAAAAAAAAAGGTGAAAATTCTCGATTTAATAAGCAAAGAACAAAATCATATGCTGAGGTTGCTGAGCTCTATGGTAAGAACGAATATTCGATCCATTAAATTGTAATAAGGAAAAAGAAATTCATGCTACTTTTCTGTCGAACTTCAAACTACAGAAGTTACGGCCACAGTGCATGACAAGTACTTAGTTAAGACGGAAAGACATTAAAAATGTTTGGGTGGAAGACATCAACAGAAATGGGTTCCAACTGATTGAAACATGTTGCATCAGAAAGCACTGAACCTATACAAAGACTTCAGCAAGGGATTCCCTAAAATGAGTGACACCAAGTTATTTGTTGCAAGTAACGAATGGTTGCACAGATTGAGGATAAGCTTGTACTGAAAAATACAAAAATTACTGGAGAGTCTCTATCTGCTGAAGAAGAAGTTGCTGTCACATTTCCAGCAGAGTTGAAGAAGTTGTTGATCTCATTACTGTGCCTAATTTATAAATTAAACTTTATCACGCATATGTATGTATGGGGAAAAGCAAAGTATACTATAGAATTTGGTACTATTCCATGGTTTCAGACATCCACTGGGGGTCCTGGAACATATCTCCTGCAGATAAAAGAGGACTACAAATACTAAAAGAGCAGCTGACGTGTCAGTTAATTTAGTTTTAAAGGAGTATGAAAACAAAACTCATATTTATGTGTTTTTTTAAAAATATTTATTTGGGCTGATGTTTCCAGAACTTTTGAAAACTCTGTAGCGTATTGCACATTTTCGCTTCGCATTAATAATTGTACCCAATGCTTTACATTTAAATGTTCTTCAGCTGAGATGTCTGGTAGTTGAAAACAATAAATAAAACAAGCAAGCATATTATTTAAACACACAAATAATGTACCATTTAAAAATAAGTTAATACTATGTTTCCAATTATTCAGACTTCCTGAAGGTTCCGACTGCCTAATTCCAAGTCTACCACTTACTTAGCTGAATGACGCTGGGCATGTCTCTCCTCCCAAGTTTCAGTTTCCTCATCCATAAACGGAGATCCTAATACCTGCTCCATATGGGGTTCTAGTGGCGAACAGGTGACTTAACACATGTAAAGCATTCAGAATAATGCCTGGCACATGGCAAGCCTTTAGTAAGTGCTAATCCTGATCATCATCTTCTTTTTCTTCTTCATCATTAATTTGTGGTTCTTACATTTAAAGGTGTCAGAGTAGTTCAATGCAGGAGCAGGCAAAGTTTTAGGGGTAGCATGTTAAATATTAAATATAATCAATCCTTCCCTCCCCTTGGAGTATTTTCTATACACTGAAGAATATCCTTTAGTAACTGTTAATTTCTTTTTTATCCCCACAAACAGTTAGAGGGAAACCTTAGCAAAACTGGACATTGTGTATCAGTGAGTTCAATTCTCCTGTCTCTCGGTCTTCATAACCCAGCAAACAGACCCAGTGAACAGGTGCTTGGAAGGGCAAAATATGGACTGCTTCAAACAACCAGAAATGCGTCTATTAAGATATGAACTCCCACCATGGGAAATATGTTTTTTAATTAGATTTTTTTAAAACTCATATAATAAATTGGCAAAATTGTTGCTTCTGAAAAGGAGTGACAGCAAAACTAAAACTAAAATAAAATAAAATTTTAAAATATGTATCCATTCCTACAGTTTCCAAGTATTTTGATGTTCGCTTCTACCAGGAACTGCCTGGCATTTTTCTCATATATTTTCTTCCTTTATCTTAGAGTGACTCTATTTGTCACACAGTTTATCATTCCTGTTAAGTTGGTGCAAAAATAATTGTGGGTTTTGCCACTAAAAGTAATAGTAAAAACTGCAATAACTTCTGCACCAATGTAATATTTCCCCTGGGATAAAAGAGGGTTGGATGAATCAGGTGCTCACTGGCAAATCTCCCTGGAAGTTCCTACTTAGTTCTTCTCCTCTGTCACTTTACATTTATTTGCAAATTGTCAAGCACCATTGGTTTATGTTTGAGATACTGATGAAAATGAGAGATAAAGAATAATTTCAGGTAAAACTCTCCTTGGCCAACACAGATCTAATGTTTCCAATGAAATATCACTTCTTGAAATGGAAAAAAAAAAAAAAAAACCATAGGAAGTCAAGAAAAAATACAGATTTTAAGAAGCAGGGGTTTAGCTTCAAGTTAAACAGAAACACTGATGCAGACAATACCAATCATTTGAGTGTTTTGAGATCTAACACAGAACATCCAAAGGGAAGGTCTGATGAGGGAAAGAAAATCCAAAGCTTTGAAATGGTCAAAGTAGCTAGGTCTTGAAATCAGATGCAAAGTTATAACATTCTAGAAAAATGTCCGGTCGCTTAAGTCTTAGATTCCATCAAGGTGATGACCAAATTTAGAGAAGAATAGCTCTAGTCGGATCACTTAGCAGAAATAGCATTATAGGCAAACTTGGCTAGAAAAAGCTCCCCACTATCAAGATATGAGGAAGATCTTTGCAAATCCAGGTCTCCATCTCCCTGACAGCCTCCCTCACTTTCTAACAGCTCCCCCACCCATCATTTATCCTACACTCCAACCCAGTAGCTCCCAACTCTTTCAAAAATGCAGATAGGTTTTAAAGTTTAGTGGAACCTAACATGACAGTAATTATATTTTAAATATCTGTTGGGTAAGAAAATGCATAGAAACAAAAACTTTTCAATTCACTGTAAGAGTTTCTATTTTATTAACCCCTAAAGCAGGGGTCCCCAACCCCCGGGTCACAGATTGCTACCAGTCCATGGCCTGCCAGGAACGCAGCCACACAGCAGGAGGTGAGCAGTAGACTGGCATTACCTCCTGAGCTCACCTCCCATGAGATCAGCAGTGGCATTCAATTCTCAGAGGACAGCGAAACCTATTTTGAACTGCACATGTGGGGGATATAGGTTGGGCACTCCTTATGAGAATCTAACTAATACCTGATGGTCTGAGGTGGAACAGTTTCATCCTGAAACCAACCTCCCTGCTCCCCTCAGCCCCCTGGAAAATCTGTCTTCCATGAAACCGGTCCCTGGTGCCAAAAAGGTTAGGGACCACTGCCCTAAAGCATCTTCATTCATTTAAAAATTCATTCAGTTAAAATTTATCTGAGAACCTGCTATGTGCTCAGCATTGTTCTTAGCACTTGAGATACAATTCTGCCCTTACATTCTCCTCCTTCCCTCCCTCCTTTCCATCTCCTATCAGAAAACGTCTGAACAAAATGGTTATTCTGATAGGAAAATTCTAAATTCTATTTGGTGGGAGGGATGGGGGCGGCAAGGAAGATGGAGGCAACTCCCCCTTCCTCCTTGGGGATGTAATTTTCACCATGTGAATGCATTCATGAGTTACTCGTGTAATTAAAAATAAAAGATGGTAAACAGAGCACCTGTGTTAAGAAATGTCTAGAAAAATAAAAAGTCCTTTAGAATTATTTCAAGCCCCTCTAAAGATGTGCCCAAATCCACATTGCACCCTGGGGATCAGAAAGCAGTGGCTCTTGCAAATTGTTCATATCAATTCAGTTTAATTATCTGGTAGCAACACTCAGGCAAGGACCATCTTTCTTTCGTTCATTCCTATAACATCCATCAAGTACACAATGCCTGGCATATAACAAACACTGAATTAGGTAAATATTAAATGGCTGACTGAATGGATGACTGAAGAATACCTAGTTTCCTGCCTCAAGTACCGAATGCCTAACCATTTTCCTTCCATAGGGACTTCAACACACTCTCCAAAACTCCACTCAAAAGATCACCTCGTTTGGGTGTGTGTGTGTCTGCGTGTCTCTCTGTGTGTGTTTTTTGTTGGCATCTAACTCATCTATAGTGAAAAACACAAATTTCATCTCTACAAACTCAACATTTTCTACTGATACAGACACCCATGTAACCAACATGCGGATTAAGATAAAGAGAGGACATTACCAGTACTCCCACCGCACTCCTTCAACATGGCCTCCTTTTCATAACATCTTTGCCCATTTTTTGTTTCTTTGCCTTCTGTTACTTGCAAAGTGAAAGTATTTCACTTTGAATAAGATAACAGCTAAATGAGCTGATTTTTTTTAACTAGAGTTAGCAAACATCTCTAATCTAGTAAAGTGATGTCAACTAAAACTAGTATTAGGAATCTTGCGATATTATAGCAGCAGGTGACAATTTAACACTGTTTGGACTAAAATAATGTGGGTGAAATTTACTGTAATAGACATTGTACATATGAAAAAATATCAAAGGTTTCCAATTTTAATACATTTTCCCTCAATGCTCAATGCTTAAATAATTTTCCTTTACATGCTTACTGACTATAAATAAAAGATAGACTAAGGAAATTTTAAATGTGACATGATATGACCTCTCTACATTCTCATCTTTAAATTATTCCCTGTGAAATCTTGTTCAATCCATCATTTGAGAACGGCAGCAGGAAAAATAATTTCTTTTTTTTTTTATTTTAGGTTCGGGGGAACATGTGCAGGTTTGTTATACAGGTAAACTCGTGTCATGGGAGTTTGTTGAACAGATTATTTCTTCACCCAGGTACTAAGCTTAGTATTCAACAGCTATTTTTCCTGATTCTCTCCCTCCTCTCACCTTCTACCTTCCAATAGGCCCCAGGGTCTGTTGTTCGCCTCTTTGAGTCTACGTGTTCTCATCATTTAGCTCCCATTTACAAGTGAGAACATGCGGTATTGGTGCTGGAGGCCATTATGCTTAGCAAACTCACACAGGAAGAGAAAACCAAATACTGAAAAATAATTTCTTAAATGAACTTTGCATATGACAAAAGATCTCACACCTCCTCTTACTCAGAAACAATAACATGAGTGCTTCAATAAAAATTGTAACCAAGACTCATTAAGACTCCTTAAACCTTTAAGATAATTATGATACATTAACAAGAACCTAGCACAGACTGAGGCATCCCTAAACTCCACTCTGCATCTCTCCCAGTAAAAAACTCCAAGAACATTCAAGTCCCCTTTATAATACTGAAGAAATTCGAAAAACAAACATTTATCTTACTGACGTAGAAGTTCAGAAAAGCATCACACTATTAGCTCCTCCAATGGCCTGGCATAGACCCTGCCTGGCACAAGCCACAAATAAGAACGTTCTAAAGAATTTACCATTTTGCAAAATAGAACATTTCTCAGATGGCTTAGTAAAAAAACACACACACACACACATACACACACACACACAGAGTGACACCAGAACATTAAGAGCAGGGAGAGATTTTCAGATAACATCACTGACTGGTATAGGCAATGTATTTATGTCAATAAATTGATATAAACTTATTGATATAAACTGATACATATTAATATTGATATGAATTGATATAAATTACATTGATATTTACATCAAGTTATACTGATATAAATTACATTGATATTTATATCAGTATATAACTTATACTGACATAAATATACTAATTTATGTCAGTATAAGTTATATACTGATATAAATTGATAGTTACATTATTAAACAAGTTTAGCCTAAAGCTGCCTCTTTACATATTTTAAATTTGGTCTAAAGGTTTTTCTGTACATCATGAACTATAGCAAGTGGAGATGTAAACGAACCATAGCCTACACTTGTGCCAATCACCAAGTTTTGGCCAATCAAATGTAGCCAACCGTACAGTAACCAAAACAGCATGGTACAGGTACCAAAACAGGCACACAGAGCAATGGAACAGAATCGAGATCTCAGAAATAAGACCACATATCTACAACCATCTGATCTTTGACAAACCTGACAAAAACAAGCAATAGAGAATGGATTCCCGGCCGGGCACAGTGGCTCAAGCCTGTAATCCCAGCACTTTGGGAGGCCGAGACGGGCGGATCACGAGGTCAGGAGATCGAGACCATCCTGGCTAACACGGTGAAACCCCG
>NW_016804543.1:1068020-1109478 GCF_001698545.2 Rhinopithecus bieti | reverse complement strand
GGCTAGCCATATGCAGAAAATTGAAACTGGAACCCTTCCTTACACCTTATACAAAAATTAACTCAAGATGGATTCCAGACTTAAATTTAAAACCCAGAACTATAAAAACCCTAGAAGAAAATCTAGGCAATCTGATTCAGGACGCAGGCATGGGAAAAGATTTCATGACAAAAACATCAAAAACAATTGTAACAAAACCAAAAATTGACAAATGGGACCTAATTAAACTAAAGAGTTTCTGTACAACAAAAGAAACTATCATCAGAGTGAACAGACAACCTGTGGAATGGGAGAAAATTTTTGTAATCTATCTGACAAAGGTCTAATATCCAGAATCTATAAGGAACTTAAACAAATTTACAAGAAAAAAACAACCCCATTAAAAAGTGGGCAAAAGATAAGAACAGACACTTCTCAAAAGAAGCATCTATGCAGCCAACAAACATATGAAAAAAAGCTCAACATCACTGATCATTAGAGAAATGCAAATCAAAACCACAGTGAGATACCATCTTATGCCAGTCAGAATGGCAATTATTAAAAAGTCAAGAAACAACAGACGCTGGTGAGGCTGTGGAGAAACAGGAATGCTTTTACATTGTTGGTGGGAATGTAAATTAGTTCAACCATTGTGGGGGACAGTGTGGCGATTCTTCAAGGATCTAGAACCAGAAATACCATTTGACCCAGCAATCCCATTACTGGGTATAAACCCAAAGGAATATAAATCATTCTATTACAAAGGTACGTGCACATGTATGATCACTAAAGCATATTCACAATAGCAAAGACGTGTAATCAACCTAAATGCCCATCAACAATAGGCTGGATAAAGAAAATGTGGTACATATGCACCATGGAATACTATGCAGCCATAAAAAGGAACAAGATCATGTCCTTTGCAGGGATATGGAGGAGCTGGAAGCCATCATCTTCAGGAAACTAACACAGGAACAGAAAACTAAACACTGCATGTTCTCACTCATAAGTGGGAGCTGAACAATGAGAACACATGGACACAGGGAGGGGAACAACACACACTGGGGGCTGTCAGGCGGGAGACAGGGGAAAGGAGAGCATCAGGATAAATAGCTAATGCATGTATGGCTTAATACCTAGGTGATGCGTTCATAGGTGCAGCAAACCACCATGGCAAATGTTTACCTGTGTAACAAATCTGTACATCCTACACATGTATCTTGGAACTTAAAATAAAATTTAAAGAAATTTTTTAAAAATTAAAATTTTTTTAGAAAAATTTAGCTGGCCGGGCGCGGTGGCTCACGCCTGTAATCCCAGCACTTTGGGAGGCTGAGGCAGGTGGATCACCTGAGGCTGGGAGACCAAACATCCTGGCCAACATGATGAAACCCCATCTCTACCAAAAATACAAAAATTAGCCAGGCGTGTTGGTATGCGCCTGTGGTCCCAGCTACTCGGGAGGCTGAGGCAGGAGAATTGCTTGAACCTGGGAGGCGGAGATTGCAGTGAGCCAAGATCGCGCCACTGCACTCCAGCCTGACAACAGAGGCAGACTCCATCTCAAATAAATAAATAAATAAATAAATAAATAAATGTAACCAACTGTTCGAACTGTCTTTTAATAGGGCAAACACTGAGCTGTAATCAATTCAACTGTTTCTGTACCTCACTTCCGTTTTCTGTACATCACTTTCCTTTTTTTGCCCATAAGTCTTCCACCACATAACTGCGCTGCAATCTCTGAGCCTTCTCTGGCTCAGATGGCTGTCCAGTTCACCAATCATTCATTGCTCAATTAAACTCCTTTAAATTTAATTCTGCTGGAGTTTTTATCAATATCAATTTACTGATACAAATGAACTGTCCACACCAGTGATGTCATCTGAAAATTAGTCTATAACACGGCCGGGCGCAGTGGCTCAAGCCTGTAATCCCAGCACTTTGGGAGGCTGAGACGGGCGGATCACGAGGTCAGGAGATCGAGACCATTTTGGCTAACACGTGGAAACCCCGTCTCTACTAAAAAACACAAAAAGCAAGCCAGGCAAGGTGGCGGGCGCCCGTAGTCTTAGCTACTCAGGAGGCTGAGGCAGGAGAATGGTGTGAACCCGGGAGGCGGAGCTTGCAGTGAGCTGAGATCCAGCCACTGCACTCCAGCCTGGGCGACAGAGCAAGACTCCATCTCAAAAAAAAAAAAAAAAAAAAAAAAAATTAGTTTATATCAAACTGATCTAAATATACCATTCCTTGCCCCTGTCCACTAGATGCCAGTAGCACACCCCATAGTTTGTGATTATAAAAACTGTTGCAGACATTCCAAATGTCCCCCTGGAAGAGGGGAGGGAGGAGACAGTGCAATAGCCATCCATCATTTTATAGTTGATGATGATAATGATGGAAACATCGTCATAGCAATAAAATAATAAAAACAATTTCCTATTCATTACTCAGATGCCGTGCCAAGTACTTTATATACACTTTCTTCTGCAAGACCACCCTATGAGATACGTATTCTAATTTTCCACATTTTGTAGATAAAGAAACTGAGGCTCAGGAAAGTTAAATGCCCTATTTAAGGTCACACAGTAAGATGCTGTCCTAATCTGTTTCTGTTGCTATAACAGAATGCCTTACACTGGGTAATTTGTAAATAATAGATATTCATTTCTCACAGTTCTGGAGGCTGGGAAGATCAAGATCAACA
Organism: Rhinopithecus bieti; assembly: GCF_001698545.2. Classification (NCBI taxonomy): domain Eukaryota; kingdom Metazoa; phylum Chordata; class Mammalia; order Primates; family Cercopithecidae; genus Rhinopithecus; species Rhinopithecus bieti. The sequence goes on along the minus strand of NW_016804543.1, from coordinate 1,106,792 downwards.
TTCCAGCAGATGTGGTGTCTGGCAAGGCCTTCATCTCTGCTTTCAAAACAGAGCTTTCTTACTGTACACTGACATATAGGAAGGACAAAAAGAGACCAGGGCTTTCTCTTCAACCTGTTTACAAGGACACTAATTCCACTCATGATAGCTCCACTCTCGTGACTTAATCACAGCCTAAAAGCCACACCTCTTAATACTATCACATTGGCAATTAAGTTTCAACACAATTCCAGGGCAGGAGAGGGACACTTTCACACCATAGCAGAAGCTGACCAGGGGTTCACAAACAAGCCTAACTTACAAGTTCATAATTTTAACCAACATGCTATATATTGCCATCTCCACCACACAGAAAATTATGAGAGTGCTCTGTGAACCCAGCATCAGGCTATTCCAAACAGAAGTAAATGGAGAATACAGTACCAACAGGATACAACAGATAACGTCTGGTAGTGAGTGAAGTAGGCCGCCACCAGACTGCAAATGTTCATGCTCCCTATTAATAACATGTGCTTTAAACACAACATGATAATCCTCAGAGCAACCTCTCAAGATGGATACCAGTATCCCCATGTTACAGATAAGAAAACTGAGTACAGAGATTGAGTAAATTATCCAAGATTACAGGGCTGTTTTGTCTGATGGAGCCAAGATTTAAAACGAGACCCAGACAGGTGCAGTGGCTCACGCCTATAATCCCAGCACTTTGGGAGGCTGAGGTGGGCGGATCACTTGAGGTCAGGACTTCTTTTTCTTTCCTTTCCTTTTCTTTCCTCTCTCTCTTTTTTTTTTTTTTTTTTTGAGGCAGAGTTTCACTCTTGTTGGCAGGCTGGAGTGCAATGGTGTGATCTCACCTCACCTCAACCTCCACCTTCCGGGTTCAAGCGATTCTGCAGCTTCAGCCTCCCGAGTAGCTGGGATTACAGGCATGCGCCACCACACCCAGCTAATTTTGTATTTTTAGTAGAGATGGGGTGTCTCCATGTTGGTCAGGCTGGTCTTGAACTCCCAACCTCAGGTGATCCACCTGCCTCAGCCTCCCAAAGTGCTGGGATTACAGGCATGAGACATGGCACCAAGGCAAGGTCAGGCCTTCTTGACCACCCTGGCCAACATGGTGAAACCATCTCTATTAAAAAAAACAAAAAGTTAGCCGATCGTGGTGGCACACTCCTATAATCCCAGCTACTCAGGAGGCTGAGGCAGGAGAATAGCTTGAAGCTGGGAGGCAGAGGTTACAGTGACCCAAATCATGCCATTACAAACCAACCTGGACGACAGAGCAAGACTCCGTCTCAAAAAAATAAATTAAATAAAAGTAAATAAATAAAATGAGACTAGTCTGACCGCTGAGCCTCATTTACTTCCAGCACAATGATTTTATGGGTCAAGGGACGATATTAATGTAAGCAGCCAACATGCTATCAGCAGGAACTGACACAAGTTACATAGCCATGGGACCCACTGCATGACGAGACGTTCATGACACCAACAGAACTCCAGCTTCATTCTCTATCCACCTCACAAATTGGGGACCATTCTGCTCTTCTGTCACTTAAGAGGACTTGCGCTGCACTCACTCAGGACCTACATGGGTCTCAGCTTTTTATATCTCATTTTAAGTAGAAGCAGATTTTTTTTTAAGTGCATTTTCCTCTTACAAGAAATTAACTTCCCAGCTAAAACTCTGCTGGGAAATGTGAGGTACAGCAATGATATGTCTCCATGGGTAATCTAAAAGGGAAAGGAAATAAGGGGAGATTTATGCTGGGAAAATGAGAGTAATACTCAGAATGCGAATAATCTAAAGTACAGATATTTAATCTGAGAGAAATATTTGGATATTGGGAATTCCAAAGGAGAACTCAGCCAATGATTATGGTCCACAGGGCCCATGGGTAGGTTATTAAGAAATGCATTTACATTGAAATACTATGCTACACACACACAGCAGAGCAGCGTAAAAAGGTTTCACGCAGCACTCCCAGCACAGACAGTGATGATGTGCTCTAGTAACTGGGATAATTGCCCACGCTGGGACCCTAAACTTGTTTCCGGACACTTCAGCAGGTCAAGTGTAGAAGATAAATTTAAGACCATTAGGACATGGTAACCGTTGTCACCATTCCCAAGGGGAAGCTGAATAAGAAGGTGAGAAAACTTTATGTAAAACTTTACCAAGATGACAGAAATTCAGTTCTCCAACGTCATCCATTTCAAGTTCCCTTGCAGTAAAGAAATAATACTGCTTATCCAAGTCAAAGGACTGGAGCCAAGAAAGGTGACAGAGAAGAGACATGAATGGGGTGAGAAAGAACAATTTAAATTACAGGTCTTTCAGAAATACCTTCCGCCCAGTCCCACCATCCAGCAGAAATCCTGAACAATCAAAACACTTTCAGCTGTGATGGCAAACTCAACTTAAACTAAGGATGGGATGCTCTCATTTACTGGCCTAGTGACATGCCCAGCCCTGGAGCCCTGAGGCCAGGGAGAGGGTCAGTTGCCCAGATAAAAAGTGATGCCCAGTTACCAAAGTAAGGGGAAATGGATATTATGCAGGCAAAACAGATACACTGGACATTCCATTCCATTTTGTCTTGCACAGAAATCAGTGACTCCTGTCCAGTTCCTCTTTCTACAAGAGCTCAAAATCTGTCTTCAACACTCGCCTAGGCTCCTTTCCTGTCTAGTGCCCTACTAAATACCCCCGTTCTGAATGCCCCACCCCAACTCTTCTCCCACTGCTGCTCCTGCACACACATCCTCACATATACCGCCCCCCCCCACACACACACACAGACACACACACACACACACACTCTTCTCTATCATTTTCTTTTATTTCAGGACTTATTTACCAAAGTATCATGGTAGAACTATGAGCCAGTACATGAATTTATCCATCAAAAAGGGTTACCAACATCTTTACCTATAATTCCACATATTAGGTAAAGCCATTGTAACTCAAAGAAATGCATGCTAATGGTGGAATTTTAGATACTTTGGCACACTGGGCAAGACCAAGAGGACCCTTCTCCCAAAGACATTCAATTCATGCCACAGAGAGAGGCTGCCTATGAAGTCTAGCTAGCAGAAGGCCTCTCTCTTTTATCCAATCTCTACCCCATACACCCAAACGGCTCATGAATATGGCAGTAATGCCTCTACCCAGAAAAGTAATTCAGTACTTCCAAAAGGTTATTTCAAGACAGACTGTTAAATGAAACATGAGTAATTCCATTACAGTGTTGATTAGGAACACAAGTCAGAAACTGCTCCAGACAAGAAACTCGTAACCACAACAACAAATGGAAAACGAACTCCAACGTGGCTCCCTGGAGAGAATCGAATGAACCGATGGGTATTTTCCTTCTCTAATTTCCAAGAATCTAATAAAGGTTTCATCTCTGTCAGTAATGGTGGGAGTCTATCACTGGGGAAGATGAAGGCAGCTCTCTCTCAGAGCTCTTACATTTCTGCAATCAGCCAGGGAGAGAAAGCCCACATTCCACAAAATGCAAGGAGTAGAATCCCTCCCCAGGTCTACTAACTTTCAACTCCAGCAACCTATTTAGGTCCTTCATGGTGCACATACACCTCGTAATTGACTTTGTTTTGTGTACATGTTTAGCTCTTTCCTCTTTCTCTTCCACGAGATTACATGTTTCAGGAAGGCTCTAGGCAGTACCTTTATTACCTTGCAAGTACATGGCATATAGTAGGTACTTAACACATATTTGTTGGGATAATTAATCCGCTAATTTCTAAACAAAAGATTGATAAACAACTGAATGAATAGTCACGTGTGGACAAAGGAAAGCACGCTTCTCAATCAAGTATTGAATGTTAGGTTCTGAAAACTATAGAAAGTACAGTATCAAAGTACGTATACAGAAAAGCCAAAAACTGCCATACAGCCTTCATTATTTTCCTCCAGGCAATTTCATAGGATAATCCTTGCATCTTGGCTCTTCAATATTTGAAGAGCACCTATTATGATAGCAATGTCTTATCACCCAGGCCCTACTGACATGGACAAACAATGAAAGACTATATTCACTAACATTCCCTGGTAAGAGACTAGGAGACTAGTGTCTAAATGTTGGGTTGCTTTTTTCTTATTCTATTAGACATTTTTAGATTGTCAGCCAAGCCCAGAAGCCAACCCTCTTCTTGGGAAGAAGCTTCCTGCCAGATCTCCATGGGGGGGCCCCCAGGCAGCCATATTTGGACTAGGAATCCAAGCTCCAATCATTGACCAAGAGCAGACCTGACTCATGCTTGGCAAAGCAGACTCTTTCTAAGGAATGTGGAGCTATGCCTGAGAGCCAGCTAGTCAGTCTCTATGGGTTCCTGAAACTGCAGAATGAGCTAAGGGTTATTCATGTTTTCTTTCACATGAAAGCTGGGCTGCAGAGAAAGAGATAATGTAGCAAAAACAAGAAAAGCAGAGCCAAGACAGAGAGGTAAACGGATAATCTTTCAGGTCCATTCCTAAGTACCAGCCCATTCTTGCCCAAGTGGCATAAGCTAACCCTGTAGCTTTATTATAAAGAATCCCCTCTTGTTCTTTTACTTAAGCTAGTCATTGCCAGCCAGTTGATTATAAATAACATGTATAATCTAATTTCCTGAGAATTTTAAAATCTTTTGTGTATTTACATGTGTGTGTGTGTGAGAGCGTGCACTCATAGCTACAAACACAAAACTATTTCTTTTTGTGCAAACTCCACAAAAACTCTGGGAGAGAGGAGGTAATCTCATGATCTCTGCATTAATCCACCCTAAAACTGATCTGTGTCTCTCTGTTAAGTCAAAGCCAAGCTATTTAAATAGCTCTCAGGAAATACTTTTTCCCAGACACTAGACACATAATAAATATTTTTTTTAAGTGTAGGAAGAAAAGAATAATATACCACCAAGCTGATTAATCTTATCACATTCCTGACTCAGTATAGATGCAAATATAAAGGCTGGTACAAACCGGGTATTCTAAAAATGTTAATTGTTGCTGTTATTACTATGGTTTACCTGCTCCTGGCCCAGTGCTCCCCAGCAGGGCTGGCATGGTGGGGGCACCCGCTGCTGTAACCCTAAATACATTAGGGTTGAATAAAATGACAGGATTTTATAATTTTATAAAATTGGTCTCTCTCTCTCTCTCTCACACACACACACACACACACACACACACACACACATACTTTTCTATCATTTTCTTTTATTTCAGGACTTATTTACCCAAGTATCTTACGGTTTCAAGTATGGCAGAACTACGAGCCAGTACTGAGCAAGGACTGAATAAAATTATAGGATCATTATAAGAGTTAGCAATGATACCTGACATTATATAGACTACATTAAATCAATGATATAAACTGACTGGTTAAAGTTAGTTTGTTTGTTTTTATTTGAGACAGAGTTTTGCTCTTGTTGCCCAGGCTGGAGTACAATGGTGGGATCTCAGCTCATCACAACCTCCACCTCCTGGGTTCAAGCAATTCTGCCTCAGCCTCTGAGTAGCTGGGATTACAGGTGTGTGCCACCATGACCGGCTAATTTTTGTATTTTTTAGTAGAGACGGGGTTTCTCCATGTGATGAGGCTGGTCTTGAACTCCCGACCTCAGGTGATCCGACCGCCTCAGCCTCGCAAAGTGTTGGAATTACAGGCGTGAGCCACAGCACCCGGCCTAGTTTACATTTTTTAAAAGGAAAAAAAAGTCAATTTCTATTTTATTAAAGAGAAACAAAATAAAAATACACAGTCACAACAGCATTCAAGGAAACGAAACCATCTTCATTCTTCTGAAAGAATCCAAAAGGAGTGAGAGGTGAGCATGGCATTTGCACATATACCTGAACTGCCTTCCAAGCTATCCTCTTTGTCTCACCAAGCACCACACCCCCATTTCTCCCAGCTTGTTCATGAATCTAGCATGGACTAGGTGAGGCCTGTAACAACTGAGGCTCCTTTTATTGTTCACTCCTCAACTGGCTGCTCCAAGAAATCCTATAGCATGGCAAAACCCTCCTCAAGCAAAAGCTGATGGAAGGCAATTTGGGGGAAAAGGAAGAAAACAAGGAAATAGGAAGGAGATGTGAATTATGAAAAAAAAGATCATTAACAAACAAATCAAATGGACAAAATAAGCTTCTATTTGGAGCCTATGAAATTAGAAACTACTCAGAAAAAAATATGTACTACATAGTAATGGTGGGGATATAGAAAAAGAGCAGTCTCAGAGTTGACTGTGGGTAGGTAACTTGTTTCAATCTTTCCGGGAGGCATTTTAGCAATGCACATCTCTTTAAAATATGCATCATCTTTGACCCAGCCATTCCACTTCTAGAAATGTATCCTAGAGAAATAATCAGAAATATGCAGAATGCTTAGGGTACATAGATGTTTAGAACAATTAAAGTCATAAAATGGTATTTACAATAGGGAGATAATGCTGCCAAGCTAAAGGTTCCGTATTAATGGAGTGGTTCCCTGAAATATAACACACATAATTAAGTCCAGGGTTCTTCAAACTTTATTCTGAAAAGCTCAATGACTTGCTCGGATATATCTAAAGGTACCCTTCAGGAGTAACCAATGAATCCCAATGGATGGGTTTTGTTCCCATTCATCCCAGACTTAGCCATCCTCCTAAAATTATGGGTATGAAAATGATGCTACTGCTTAAGCAACAAACAAAAAATGGTTAGATGCTAAGGACTATTATGCAGTCATTATAAATCATGCTATATAAAAATATACACAAACTAAAAAGAACAAGCAGCACCTCAGTATCTAGTAGGCTTCAGAGAAGGGCGGGTCTTTAGTAGCTGCTAAAGATACAGATTACCCTGCCAGACACAGGGTGTCTTATCACTAATAAACTCCTAATAATGGGTATTTCATCTGCATAAAGCAGTCATGATAAAACTCATTCTCTAAGGTGGTAGTAAAAATTAGTTGAGATGATGCATGTGATGGTGTTTACCTCAATGACTGGTACCCACTACTCCATCATAGAAGTTCTTTTGATGTATATCAATCTACGGCTTAGAATTTCACATTTACCAGTATTTATTCCTCACACCTCATTCACATAGCATTTGAAATCATCATCAGTTCAGACCTCCTGACTTTCATGGAAGACATCCATGAAATCAAGTCTTTTACAAAGTCAAAAATGATTTCTTTCACCCAGAGGATTCCAGTCTTTGAACTACACAATTTGGATTTTTTGTTTTGTTTTGTTTTTCAGCTAAGGAAGCAAGCACTTCATTTCTTAAGCAACCGCATCTCAGCACTAACAACCCCAGCAGACTATCCCTCAAAATCACAGAACTACTCATAGAATGCTCAGAGCACCACAGAATCTTACAGAAGTCTTTTATAGAGAAAAATATGGCTGTCATCTTTTTATGTCTCTAAGAAATGACAATAATTCAGATTTCAATTCTATAGTGATTTGATCATTTTAAAACAAAGACATAAAATGGTTCATTTATATATAACCAGTTGCTAAGAGTGTTGGCATTTTAATAGGCAGCTTATGAAAACACACTTTTTGAAAGAAAATACTAATGTCTACAGAGAGGAAAACGATAAATGAAGCTCATAAAATTTAACTGCATTTTAGTTTTGATTTGGGAAAGCTGCAAGATCATCCACTTGGGAAACACAGTCCATAGATCCACAGCTGTATTTCTAAGTCCTGCCTCCCAGCCAGTCACAGCTCCCAGCCAGTTACAGCCATGAGAGTCTCTTCTCTAGAGGGAGGCAGCAGCATTCCTATCTGCTCTCTCCCCATAACCTGTGCTGCCAAGCTAGAGGAAAGCTCAGTGATTCAAGGGACTGAATAGAAATTCCTCTCATCAAAAAGTCTGACAATTCTGGGGCTCATGATCTGGGAATGAAATGGTCTGTCCTAATCCAGCCTGGGGCCAACACATGATTGTTGATTGCTTTAAAGAAGGAAGCACAACCAGCCTAAGCCGTTTCTCAAGAGAAAACACCTGCTAAGGGCATTTTAATTCATTCCAATGGAGCAGTTTCAAGGCACTAACCAAGAAAGCAGAGCAAGCAACTTCTAGTTAAGAGCTCCAAAATACCTACCCCCTAACCCCGGCTCACTTGACAAGAGTGCCTAAATTCCCACCTTAATTCACCATTGGATATATTAAAGAAAATATTTAAAAGTTCCCTGACAGGAAGAGCAAAATCCATGAAGTCAAATCATATAGTATTATCTTAGCAAGAATGTAATTTTAAAATAGTATATCCTATAGTATTAAACATGTAATATATTTTAAAATATATTTTATTACTTATTGTCATATACTTTTGGAATATTAAAATTATATCATAAAATATATTTTTATTAAGGGCTTATGTGCCAGAGACTGTCACCAGTAATTCATATAACTTATCTTAATTAATCCTCACTTGTTTCAGGCAGGTACCATTATCCATATTTTATACATGAAGTAACAAAAGCTTGGGCTGGCTAAGTAACTGACCAAAAGCTACTCAGCTAGTAAGAGGCAGAATCGACTCCCCAATGCAGAGATCTAACTCCACTGCCTCTCTCTAAGCAGAATTCAAAGAAGGACAAAGGAAAAGAAAGGTACTAAGTTCAGGAGACACTGACTTGTATATTAAAAAATAAAGTATTATCGTCTACAATGCTAGTTATAAAAGGTAGCAGCTGATTGGAATCACTGAGGGCATTTTTTCAAATAGTGGTGCCTGGGTCCAAACCCCCTCCCCCTCTCAATTCTGATTCTAACTGGCATTTTCACATACTCCCCAGGTGATTTTAATGTAGAGTCAAGGTTGGAAATCACCATTTGGAAGGATTTGGAGTAGAACTTAAATGTTCATAGAAGGGGCTAAGTGAACAAACAAGGTTTTGGAAACCTCTAGAACAGGACTATCCAAAAAAATACTTTCGGTGATGAAAAAGTTCCGTAATCTGCACTGTCCAATGTGGTCGCCAATGGCAACAATGGCTAATGTGACTAAGGAGATGAATTTTTACATTTCATTTCATTTCAATGCATTTATATTTAAATAGCCACATAGGGGTAGTGGGAACTATACTGGACAGCACAGCTGCAGAGATCTGTCAATGTGCCTCTGCTTTATTGATGAAATGTGTCAACTGAAATGCTGACTGTAAACAAAGTGGCAAGTACATGAGCTCTTACTGTCCATATAAATTATCTGACATGACCGATTGTCCAAAATGGAGCTTTGTTAACACTGAGTAGCTAAAAGGAGACAAAAAAAAAAGATCAATGCCATGGAAAATATGTCAAATATGTTTAACTAAATACTCTTTAAGGACATAATTCTTCAGGTCAGTGTTAATTTGCCCCCTATAATGCAGGAACTAGTTGCTAGTCATGGCCATTATAAATGCCATATCATCACAATAATGCAGAGGAAAGAAGAGAATTTAGGGATGTAAAATGTTTTGTCAACTTCTGCTGTTACTGTGGGTCAAAAGAATCTTTTCTTTCATCTTCATATCTTTGGCACCTACTCCAGTATTTTAAATATATATTCAATGGACTAAAAAATAATTTAATGATAGAACAATAATGGAACATTTATTCATTATCTTGCATATTGTAGTCAATCATACATGCAGAATAAAAGAGTTTGGACATAAATTGCAATTCATAAAAATTACCAACAGGTCTCATTTTATTTCAATAAAATTTATTTACTACTTAGGTGCATAAAATGCCTGTGTGCCAAGCTATTATACATTCATTAATTTGAACCACATGACTACATATGTCAGTGGACTAATTCTGAAGATGTGCATATTCCCCTAAATTTTGATATAAAATTAAGTGCTTTTTTAAAGGCCTCAGATTATTTGAATTTTGCATATCAGATGTTGACATATTTTACATCTGAACTTAATTTAATTTAGAAATGCTTTGCAGTAAATTACACTTAGCTAATTGTATGTATAAATCCCTCCATAGTTAAAAATAATTTTATTATATTCTGAATGGAGCTTGCAAAAAAGAAAACATCATCTATAGCTCTACATTTGCCTTTATATACAGTAATACTAAAACCCAGGCAAGGTAACAATCTACATGAAAACAAGACCTTAGCTTCAAAAATTAAATTGTCTGGAGAGGAAAAGCTAAAAACATACTGATATACTTCTTGGTCCAATAATATACTCGCACTTCCTCCCATTTTTCCAAGATGAAGCAAGGTTAACAACTGAGTAGTGTCAGAAAAGAAAGACGGAGAGTGATAAATGACACTGAAAATGTGTAAAATGTGCTCAATTCATCAGTTGCTTTCAGGACACAACTCTTTCGGAGCATTCCTATTCTGCTGTATGTCATGGAAGTAACAACTACTGCTCTGGCCTCGGCAAACACCATTTTTATAACAGTAACAAAAAAGGACACTTTGCCTGTGTTTTTAAGCTAATGACATTGCAAATGTAATAGAACAAGACACAATGGTCTAATAAAAAAGAAAAGCTAATCCTAAAAGAAATTTGGACTATGATAATGGCTTAAAACAGTCAATTCCAAAGCAAGAGACCATGGTAACTAATTGTTTCATTCTAGCTACACAGCGAAAGCCACAAGACACAATGCATTAACTGCAGTTAAAAATAACTAAGTAAAATTATGAGTCTGTATGTGTCTCTCTCTCTCTTTGACTTTCCTTTGTTAAACAGAATTTTTTAAAAATCGCAGTCCTTAAAACACATACACACAATATTCTTTGTTATTCAAACACTGTCCCAGTCTAGAAAACACTGATTAATTAGTTCTCCATGAGTTATCACAAACATTTTTCTACCAAGCATTCACTGTGCTATTTTGGTTAGTTTCTACGTCTATCTCAATTTAATTCAACAAATATTTACTGAGGTTCCATTTGCCAAGCACCATACCAGGTGCTGGAGACCTGATAATAAACATAGTAAGTTTCCTGGTCTCATGGAACAGCATCTAGATTTACAGCTGAATAAAGGGCTGAGTGCTAAAGAGAGGAAGCACAGCATGCAGTCAGAACAAACAGAGGGGGTCCAACCCAGATGTGGGAGAGAAGAAAGACTTCCCAGAAGATGCGGCCCAAACAGTGAATCCAAGTTACCCACAGAAGCTGCGGAGGGGCAGAGGGTAAGGAGTTGAGAGCGCTGCAGGCCTAAGAAATGATATGTACAACAGCGCAGCAATGGACAAAACACTGCATGAAGGAGGACCCCAATGTTTAATAACTCAAGGGGAAGGCAGGGAGTTCAAGATGAGGCCACAGAATAATCCTATTGAGGAGGTTCAACTTTTATTCTAAGAGCACGGGGGCACCAGATTTGAGTTTTAAAGGACAATTGTTACAGCAGCCTTGCACAGAGGAGACTGGAGCATGCAGGAAGCCAGAATGCAGAAGACTCCTAGAACACTAGCTCTCAGAAAGTAGTTTATCACGGCTCAACAAAAGATTAGTAATGTTGTTTGAACTCCATTTGTACTGGAAAACATATCTATTTAACTGTTCCCTCAGAAAAATTTGTAATTCTATCATGCTTTATTAACAAGGCATATGAGCCGGGAACAGCGGCTCATGCCTGTAATCCCAACACTTTGGGAGACTGAGGAAGGCGGATCATGAGGTCAGGAGTTCGAGACCAGCTTGGCCAACATGGTGAAACCCCATCTCTACTAAAAATACAAAATTAGCGGGGTGTGCTGGAACACGCCTATAATCCCAGCTACTTAGGAGGCTGAGGCAGGAGAATCACTTGAACCTGGAAGGCCAGTGGTCACGGTGAGCTGAGATCATGCCACTGCTCTCCAGCCTGGGCAAAAAGAGTGAAACTCCATCTCAAAACAAACAAACAAACAACAACAAAACAAAACAAAACAAAACAAAAAAACAAGGCGTATGATCTCCCAGCAACAGAATATGGGATTTTAACTGTTTTATCATTGTTTAATTCACTTGCCCTAAATTTTATGCACTGTACCCCTTCCCTCCACCCTCACACTGGTCATCCTAGTGACCAATGTATACAAGTGAATAACAGCAGGACAGTCAGGGCTAGAGAGACCTTCCTTCAAACCAAGTTAACTCATTTATTTACAAAGTTGATTGCATCAACTTAAATGCTGAAATCCACCCCAGCATTAAGGCAATAAAAAGTAAGGCTGAGGCTGGGCACAGTGGCTCACACCTGTACTCCCAGCACTTTGGGAGGCCAAGGCGGGTGGATCACGAGGTCAAGAAATCGAGCCCATCCTGTTCAACATAGTGAAACCTAGTCTCTACTAAAAATACAAATATTAGCTGGGCGTGGTGGTGCATGTCTGTAGTCCCAGCTGCTCGGGAGGCCGAGGCAGGAGAATCGCTTGAACCCAGGAGGCAGAGGTTGTAGAGAGCCAAGATGGCACCACTGCACTCCAGCCTGGCGACAGAGTCAGACTCTGTCTCAAAAAACAAACAAAAAAAAGGGCCGGGCGCGTGGCTCAAGCCTGTAATCCCAGCACTTTGGGAGGCCGAGACGGGCGAATCATGAGGTCAGGAGATCGAGACCATCCTGACTCACACGGTAAAACCCCGTCTCTACTAAAAAATACAAAAAAAAAAAACTAGCCGGGCAAGGTGGCAGGCGCCTGTAGTCCCAGCTACTCGGGAGGCTGAGGCAGGAGAATGGCGTAAACCCGGGAGGCGAAGCTTGCAGTGAGCTGAAATCCAGCCACTACACTCCAGCCCGGGCGACAGAGCGAGACTCCGTCTCAAAAAAAAAAAGGAAGGTTGAAGAATAAAGCCTGCTTAGGTCAACAGAACCTATCAATTCAGAAATTGCTGAGCAGAATTATGTATCTTTATATTAAGCAAATACACTACACTGGCATGTTTATGTAACTCAAGAATCATCCCACTGGACAACTGGGATGTCCCCACATTTTACTAATCAGTTGACTGACTTTTAAACAGACTTACTAGAATACCTGACAATTAGCACCCAAACAGAAACAAATCTTTACTGCCACACAAGTAAGTGTTTCAAAGTGAGAAAAAAAACTGCCACACTTGAAGGCAGTGTTATTTACTGTGGCAAATTTTTTTCCAGCCTTTCAGCTTGCACTGCATAAAATTTACCATTATCTGGGAGATCCTCAGAGACGAGTCCCTGGTGTTTTTCTGCTACAGTTTTAGAAGCTTGTTCATTCATTATCATCTGAGATTTATCCAGGATTTCTTGCTGTTTACAGCCAATCTGTGGTGATCACATCTCATCTCCAGTCACATCAGCAGTGTGATCCTCCATGTCGAGGGGCTGATGGATACAAGGGGTATTTAAGTCCAGGAGTACTGCTTCCACTCTACTTTAGAAACAGAGACATTAGGCGTCCTTAATCTTTCGGGGTCATGAGTCTATGGTGTCACAACTCTCTAGAATCACAAAATCTTGAAAGTAATTTCTGAAGTCTATTCATGCCCCCCTCAATGTAGGTGGATTAGCTAGGATTCTTCAGGTCACAAGAAACAGGAAATCTAAATCAAACTAACTCAAGTCCCCCAATCCCCAGGACTCTGTTGTCTTAGGTTAATAATCTGCTTCAGGCACATTTTGAGTAGTCTGCATCATCAAGGCTCTCTTCACTTTGGGCTTTATTTTTAGGATCCCTGTGTTAGTACCATAGCAACTAACTGTTCCAGGTCAGTATCATCCCAGATTCAAGGCCACAGGAAAGAAGGTGGTACCCTACTCCTGACACACCAACAAAACTCACAGTAATAATTCTAATTTTTCCGACTGGGTCACATGCTTCTCCCTGAATCAATCATTGCAGGCAAAACGATGTTATTCTCTATTTGCCCAATCTTGGGCCACGTGCCGACCCCAGGAGCTGGGGGTCAAATCTTCAAAGGAAAGGGTGGTGATAGTTAAAGTAAATCTAGGAGGCTCTTGGGGGAAGACAGGGGGCATGGGTGCTAGTTACAAACTCCTAATCTACACACTGAATTTAAGTAGACTAAACCTTTACATTGGAATCTTAGTATCACAGGATTGTAGAACTCAAGGAAACAAAGTGATCTTAACCAGCAATTCTCAAAGTATGAACCTGGGGTCCTGGAAGTCCTGAGACCTTCTCTGGACTCCCCAAGATTGAATCATTCCCCTGACCTGTTTCAGGCCCCGAGGGCTCCCAGAGTTTGGTCATAGCATACATGTTTATGTGACTGGTATCCTACCCACCACTATAAGCTCCATGTAACTAACGTCCACGTCTGCCATTGTCTGCTCCACACCTGGCATGCTTCCTGGAAGTCAACAGTGTTTCCTGGATGAGAAACTGAATACATTAAAATACAGCTATAACACCTGGATATTTCCTTGGATCTTTATCTGCAAATGCTTTCTTACCAACTGAACCACTAAAGGCTTTGTCAATCCAACCTTCTCAGAGGTCTAAGATGTTACAAAAGTAAAGACACTGTTTTCTTATCCACCAGCATGGCTCTAGCAGCTATCATGACAAAGGATAGAAATCACTTCCAACTTACAGCCAACGCTAAACCAAAAGAAGCAACATCATCATCACAATACAGTCATCAATTTACCTGGGCAAAGGGGATTCTTGGTTCCCCTAGGACTTCACATATGCAGATGTGGTCAAAATGTAAGACAAGCAGCTAAGATACCAGAGGGCAGAGAGTGAGATGTCAGCGATGATAAGGCAACTCAAACCCTAACAAGGCATGATGGCTTAGACAGCTAATAAACCCTGAGACAAATATGATTTTTTAGAAGTTCTTTTCTACATTTCAAGGTGACCATTTCAACCTGACCAGATCACTCCTTTTATTCATTCATACAAAGATGGAAGGCATCAAGTACCTATGACACCTACCAACCTAAAGGAAATACAGAGAGCAGAGGAACATGTAAACTAACACCACAGGGATGGGATCAGGTAATCCACACTGTGGGAAACTATAGGGCAAACAACCCAGTTTCTTCAAATACAAATTCCAGGAAGAAAGAGAGATGGGGAAGGTAAGGAAAGAGGGGAGAAATGAGAAAGGAATTTAATAGATAAGAAAAAACATAAAAGACCAATTGTATTAGACTGCATATACAGTTTTGTATATTGCTATAAAGAAATATCCGAGTCCGAGGCAGGCAGATGACTTGAGGTCAGGAGTTCGAGACCAGCCTGGCCAACATGGTGAAACCTCATCTCTAAAAATACAAAAATTAGCCTGGTGTAAGTGGCCCATGCCTGTAATCCCAGCTACTCGGGAGGCTGAGCCAGAAAAATCGCTTGAACCTGGGAGGTGGAGGTTGCAGTGAGCTGAGATGGCACCACTGCACTCTAGCCTGGGCAACAGAGCAAGACTCTGTCTCAAAAAAGTAAAAAATAAAAAATAAATAAATAAAAAGAAATACGCGGTTCTGGGTAATTGATAAAGAAAAGGGGTTTAATTGGCTCACAGTTCCACAGGGTGTACAGGAAGCATGATGCTGGCATCTGCTGGGCTTCTGGGGAGGCCTCAGGAAGTTTACAATCATGGTAGAAGGTGAAGGGAGAGCAGGTACATCTTACAATGGCAGGAGTATGAGGAAGAGACAGAGTGTGAGGAGAGAGGTGCTATACACATTTAAACAATCAGAGTTTGCGAGAACTCACTCACTATCGTGAGGACAGTACCTAGTGGGATGGTGCTGTACCATTAGTGAGAAATCTGCCTCTATGATCCAAACAACCCCACAAGGCCCTACCTGCAACACTAGGGATTACAATTCGACATGAGATTTGGTGGGGACACAGATCCAAACCATATCACCAACCAAACACAATGTGTGCACCTCATTTAGATCCTTGTTCAAACAAAGAGAAAAAATATTTGGCAATCAGTAATTTCAATACTGGATATTTGACAACTAAAGTATTACAGCTAAATTTTTAAACTTTAACTGTTTTAATCACATATGTTTAAAATACCCCTCTTAGATGTACATATTGAAATATATATAATATAAAGTGATTTGACATCTAATAATTATTTCATAATAAAATAGGAAGGATGAAGCTAGTGGGCCTGGACAGAATTAACCAGAGTTTGGAGAAGTGGATGACAGTACAATGGGGTGTCTTATGTTATTCTGTCTACTCTTTCTATGTTTCATTATATTTTCCAGAGGAAAAGGAAAAGAAGTTCCTCAAAAGCAGCAATGTCAGCTATCTTGTTCTATTTCCATCACCCAGCACAGCTCCTAATACATAGTAGGAGCCCAATAAATATTTGTTAAATGAAGGAGAGAACATTTCTTATTCATTCCACTAGTCCAAGGCTTGTGGGAGCAATATGGTCTGCCATATAAAGCTACATAAAACCTTCCACAGCCTGCTTCTCCTGACACACACACACTGCATACACTGTTGTCAATAACATATCTTCATTCTCTTTCTCACTGTCATTACTGTTACACCTCCAGGTGGCTTCTCCTGCAGTACTGACAGCTTTTATACATAATCTTTATTTTTATGAGAATGCAATAAAACTGAGAAAAATCCTACCCAAAGCAATCTACTTTTAAAAAATAAAAACTATTTATTGAGCCTGTACAATGTGTCAGAGCTGACCTGTAAGCACTGAGGATGCTTCATGAACCTTGCATTTTTAATCATGGACACATGCCTCCTTCCCCAATTTCATCATATGAGAGGTCATAGTGCACACTGGGCTCCAGAATTTAAGAAACTGGGTATGAATCCCGATTCTGCCACTTACCAGATGGTAGGAGATTAGATGAATTATTTAAACTGCACTTCTGTGTCCTCACTGATAAAACCTTTTAAAATCTATTTGTTTCCTAGAGTTGTTAGAAATAAACACAGAATGCTTACCACAATGCCAAGTATAAAACAATCAATCAGGTTACTGATTATTTTTACCATACAATTTTTTTCCCTAGGAAAATTTTAAGAATTGTTTTAATTAAAAAAGGATTAAAAGTTATGTTGCCAAGTCACCCATGCCTAGCCCATGTCCCTATGAATTTGGAACTTGACATAATTTCAAGAATCCCTGTTCTACCTTTTCCCTAAGCCCATGTGGGATCTTGGAGAACAGATGTAAATAATGGCCAGAGCTGCAGATGTGCAAAGAATAGGACTTGTTTTCACATCACATCTGGCCTGCCTTCCAATTCCTAGGTGGCCAAGAGTGATTCACAAGTCCAAAGTAATATGTCTTCAATGAACATATTACCATTACATGAGGGGGAGAAAACGAGGGGCCCAGCAGGTATAGAGGCCCCAGGTTAATTCCCAAACTACAGCTGTTAGAAAACATGTGAACAGTGCTGGAGACCTTAAGAAAGCGGTATATACAAGCCAACTAAGTTGCAGAAAGGATTTGTGTAAGTGTCTTTATCTTCAAAATTAAATCCATCCTCTGCCATCAGCTGACCCAATCTCTTTCCAACATTAATGAATTCATGAACAAAGAAACAGACACAGTAGCCCTCCATTGCCTCCTTAAGTTGTCTGCCTAAATACCTTCTACATCTAATGTAGCATTCAGAGCTTGGGGGTTTTACCCAGAAAGGCCATGTTACTACAAGCCATGGCTATTCTCTTGCCTGTCAATAATTTAACCTCTTAGTAAGTTATAAGAAATGTCTCTTTTCTGAAAAATGCTATTATTTTTTTCTGTCTTAACCTCTTTTGATACCAGATGCAAAGCATCTGTGGGAATATTTTAAAATGTTTTAAGATTACATGGATACCAAATATTCCAAAATTATTCCCTGAAAGAAGCATGTCTGTACTCCCTGCCCCCAATGAGCAAACACACACACAAATGGCTTAAGGTAAAATATCCATAAAGTAAAGAAGAGGGAAGAGTAACTTATCTTCAAAAGCACAGACACAGAAAATGTATTAAGCGCTTTTAAAAAGCATATTGGTCTGAAATGTTTTAAAAGTTTATCTTTGAAAATCTAAGCCTGAGGTTACTTTTGGGAAAACTAAGCATGAAAAGAAAAGAGCTTATAGCTTATCAATTAAACATTTTGGCCCATGGCACATTCTTTTTTTCCACTAACAGGCAGGGTCTCTTCTCATGTTTAGAATCTGTCTCCCATTTGAACAATACTTCTTTTAAAGAACTATCCTTAAAATCAGGTATTTAAATACTTTAACCTAAGCAGTGGTTGTGCTGAAGCTAGCTTGTTTTGGCTCACAAAGGTAGCACTCTCCCCAACTTCGCATTCAGTGACTTCATATTGGTAGTCTGAAATCAACCACGGTGGATACATTCACACCATGGAAATCAGCAAGTGCTACAAATCAGGGCTCTTTCTTCCCTAGACAGCCAGTTGTTAAATACTTCCTAGCTACTAGCCAGGCTAAAACGCCCAGCAAAAGGGAAATGTTAAATAAATTATGGCATAGTTATGCAATGGACTTCTAAAACACCTTAAAAGGTAACATAAAACTATATAGTTAACTATATATTTATCAATGAGGAAAGGTATCAACAGTATTTTTAAGTTAAAAATATAGATAATTTTCAGCTGGGCATGGTGGCTCATGCCTGTAATCCCAGCACTTTGGGAGGCTGAGGCAGGCAGATCACGAGCTCAGGAGTTTGGGACCATGCTGGCCAATATGGTGAAACACCATCTCTACTAAAAATATAAAAATTAGCCAGGTGTGGTGGTGCGTGCCTGTAATCCCAGCTACTCGGGAGGCTGAGGCAAGAGAATTGCTTGAACCTGGGAGGCAGGAGAACTGCTTGAACCTGGGAGGCAGAGCTTGTAGTGAGCCAAGATCATGCCACTGCACTCCAGCCTGGGCAACAGAGTGAGATTCTGTCTCAAAAAATAATAATAATAAAATTCTTGAATTTTTAAATATATATGCGTATGCATTTCATAGGTATACCATGTTAATAGTTAATATGTGTATGTGTATACACACATACATACACATATATACATGTATGATATACACATATACATGCATGGAAAAAATACAACAAATGGTAAAAATGCATTATCAATGAATGGAAGGATTATGACTGAATTCTGTTTGCTTAATTTTACTTTTCTGAATTTCGCAAAGTTTTTAGAATGAACAGCTATTATTTCATAACAGGTAGGAGATCATACTAAAACTTAAATAAAAAGAATCAATATTACTATACTGTCATAAGCATATGCATTTCAATCCCAGTATTATGAGCTACTTATATGTGGGATAAGAAGTAGAAGGGAATATTATTTTTAAACATGGGCTGAAATAGACTGTATATCAGTATTCTGTGCAAATTCTTACCTGTTACTTTTGCCTAAATGAGCCTTCATCTACTTCTGGGCTAATTAAGTATGGCTACTCAGTCTAATGAAACTTTGAAAAAAAAAACAGATATACAATTGAGAAGAATATTTTTCTTACAGACCTTACTTATTATTACATATGCTGGCCTTCATCATTCAACAATTGGTACATTTTGTGCCCAACTCAGAAGACCAGACCAGCCTGACATTTATCAGCATGGATTTTTAAAAATTGTCTCTAATTACATTGAGGGCATTGTATTGAGACATCAATGCTTTTACGATTAGGATATGCTAACCATCTCAGATCCTCCAAAAATCCTTTGTAGTGGGTTTTAAAGATGGAAAACGCGACTAACTTTAGATTTCAAATAGTTCTCTTTCTAACAATTTTTAAACACATTATCAATAACATTACTGAGAGGAATAAAGAAGCCTTTAAAAATGAATAAAAGGAAATTCATCCATTCTCTTAGCACTGCTCTCAGCAACATACTTCAGTTTCTCCTCATATTACCTGACTTGCTCTAATATGAATTTCCGCCACCACCCCCGGGTTTGCTGCTCCCATAACAATGTTTCCTTATTTCTCAAAGAAATTCAGCATCAACCTTGGAGTTCACTTTCTATAATCCAAAGTAATCGCCTGATTAAAGGTTTTTAACGTAAGGATTTGCTTTATCCAGTCCCAAGGAACCAGGGGCTAGTTATAAATCTAAACTTTAATGACTATCTGGGTAGCTCTCCTTTTATTCTTTCCTATATCCCCTGCTTCTCCCCGATACAGGAACAAAACAGCAAGATTCATGACCAACAGCCTAAGAGACTTTCAGGATGTAGAAAGTTGTTGCCAAATTGGGAAGTAAGACAGTAAGTGGGGAAGACGTAGGAGAGAAAAACAACTACTTCCATGTATTGCTCACTTTACACTATGCTAGGCACAGCACAAAGAATACTACGAAAAACATTTTAAAGTCTCTTTATGTTCATAAGCCTCTTCCAGAGGCAATATTATCACTTGGAACTTAGCAAAATGACATAATGCCAAAGTCACACACAGCTAGTTAACAACAGAGCCAAACAGCCCCTGCTCCAAAGCCCATTTCCTTAAGCTCTATACTCTGCTCCCTCACGCAGCCCAGGGTCTAAACTTTGAAATGCCTTTGACCTAGGATGGCTGAATCAAAAGGGTCAAACACAGATGGGTCAGACGCACCCTTACTTTAAGCTCTACTCATCTACATTCTCTCACACTAAAGTCCCAAGCTACACGCTTTTGGCATGGAAGAAGCTGTATAACGTTGTTGAGATAATTATTACAGAGAGGGATATTTTTTCTCTTGTCTCTTTTCACCACTCAGAAGTATACTTATATTCACATTTATATAACATTTAAGTTATTTTCCCATTATATTATTTTAACTGCCTGCAGCAACATTTTTTTTTAATGTTATGTGTAAAATTAATAGCATCTTTATGTCTACCATGACAACAGTCAGGCTGAAATCCATCCAAAAAGATTCCCTGAACACTTCCTTCCAGATAAACCAGGAACTACTCACTCACACAAAAACATGTTCAACTAGAGTTGATTTTATAAGATATCAATTAACATAGCTTCATTCTGCAGTAACAAGAGCCCATCTGCTTTCTTGGCACTGGAGAAGTGATGGACTTCAAATCAGCTTAAGGGAGGCTTGAGTCTGGAATGATTTCCATCTGCAACTAGTTCTCATCTAGTTCTACTGTTCACTGTTAACTCAGCATATCTTATCAGACTTCTTCAGCTGGCCAGAGGAGGACCATCAGGTTCTGTCCAAGCCTGGTGAACATCAAAGCGCCAACATCACAGGCTAACTGTGGAGCTGAACTTCTGTAGGAGGAAAGAGAAGGTCTATCCCACAATAAGATTTCTCACCATCCAAACTCAAACACTTCCCTATGGTTAAATCCAGTCTCTGCACTGTTGTAGTTCTCCAGGGTAGTACATCTCACATCTCTGTATTCTTTAAACAGCCCCTTTTTCCAGTGAGCAGTAAGATGGGAGGCTGAAAGAAAAGGAATGAGCCCTATGGATGTCACTAAGTGGTTAATGATAATGCTGCACTTTCCAAATCCCAAGGGCAGAAATCTAAGTAAATTAAAAAGTTTCAAGTTTTAAAGTCAAGTAACAGGCTGAATAATGGCCCCCTAATGATGTCCACGTTCTCATCTGCACAACCGCAAATGTCTTACCTAACATTACAAAAGGATTTTGCAATTTATGATAAAGGGTATGGACCTTGAGATAGGGGGATTACTCTGGATTACCTAGTCAGGCAGATCTAATCACATGAGTTATTACTGAGAATTTTTCCTGGTCAGAGAGATGGGATAGAAGGAGCGAAGATTCCAAAAAGAAAAGGAGCTCAACCCTGCTGTTGCTGGCTCTAAAAGTAGAGGAAGAGGTCGAGCGCAGTGGCTCACGCCTGTAATCTCAGCACTTTGGGAGGCCGAGGCGGGCGGATCATGAGGTCAAGAGATCGAGACCATCCTGGCCAACACAGTGAAACCCTGTCTCCACTAAAAACACAAAAAAATAGCCGGGCGTGGTTGTGGGCGCCTATAGTCCCAACTACTCGGGAGGCTGAAGCAGGAGAATGGCATGAACCCGGAAGGCGGAGCTTGCAGTGAGCCGAGATCACACCACTGCACTCCAGCCTGGTAAACAGAGCGAGACTCCATCTCAAAAAAATAAATAAATAAATAAAATAAGTAGAGGAAGAGGACCATGAGTCATGGAATGTAGGTGGCTGCTAGAGGCTGGGAATGGCCCTCGGCTGACAGCCAGCAAGAAAAAGGCGATCTTTGGTACCACAACCACAATGAACTGATTTTGTCAACAACCCCAAAAAGCAAGGAAAAGGATCTTTACCCCAGAACTTTTAAAAAGGAACACAGCCGGCCAGGCGCGGTGGCTCAAGCCTGTAATCCCAGCACTTTGGGAGGCCGAGACGGGCGGATCACGAGGTCAGGAGATCGAGACCATCCTGGCTAACACAGTGAAACCCCATCTCTACTAAAAAATACAAAATCTAGCCGGGCGAGGTGGCGGGCGCCTGTAGTCCCAGCTACTCCGGAGGCTGAGGCAGGATAATGGCATAAACCCGGGAGGCGGAGCTTGCAGTGAGCTGAGATCTAGCCACTGCACTCCAGCCCGGGCGACAGAGCAAGACTCCGTCTCAAAAAAAAAAAAAAAGGAACACAGCCCTTTGAACACCTTGATTTTAGCCCACGGACATCCACATCAAGCTTCTGACCTTCGCAAATATAAAATAATAAATTTGTGTTGTTTTAGCCATTCTGTTTGTGGTAATTAATTATAGCAGCAACAGAAAACTAATATATAGGTTCGGACAAAATGAAGAGCATTTCTGAACATCTTCTTAGTCTCTTGGTCTTTAAAATCAAAAGGAACCAATTGCATAGTGCTATGGTCTGAATGTCAGTGTCCTCCCAAAATTCCTTTGTTGGAACCTAATACCCAGTGTGATAGTATCAAGAAGTGGGGCCTTTGGGAAGAGATGAGGTCATGAGGGCCCCACTCTCAAGAATATGATCAGTGCTCTTATAAAGAGGCGCTAGGGTGCTTTCTTCCACCCCTTCTGGCATGTCAAGATATAGTAAGGCACCGTCTATGACGAAGAAGACCTCCCCAGACATCAAATCTGCTGGTGCCTTGATCTTGGACTTCCCAGCTCCCAGAAGTGTAAGCAATAAATTTCTGATGCTTGTAAATTACCCAGTCTATTTTGTTATAGCAGCCCTAATACACTGAGACACATGGTATATTGCTTACAAATGTTTTTTAATAAGCATGACAGTTGCACAAAACCCCATTTGCAATGTCTGCAATGCCAAAGACAGCTGTTGATGTTGGGGAAAGTCTCTGAGCCATTACTCTCAAAGATATTAAATCATTCCAGACTATTCTGAAAGGCAAAGATAATTAAGCTTGATCAGGAATCTCAAGTTTTTTTTCCAGTGTAATGTGTTTTTATAATGGCAAAACTATAGCATGGATCCCTACATAAACAGTTGTGCTTTCAGTAAGTGATGACTGACTCTCCTCCCTCCAATTATACTTTGGATTCAGCAATGCTTATACATAAATTGTCTTATTAGTCACAATGGTATCTACATACAGGTGAGAAATGACATTCCAAACACATGTGAGATCATTATTTATGCAGATGAAGCCTGGTACACATACAGAAGCAAAGAACTTTCTGAGTTCTGACCACCAGCACTGCCCAGATTTTTAATATGAAAGCCAGTATCATGGATTGAACACTACCATTAAGGTCTTGGCACATACTGTGTCAGCGGGAACATCTGTTTGAGGCATCGCAGTTTTTCTAATTTCCACCTTAAGGATAAATCTGATTTTGGAATCAAATCTTCCTGAGGCTTTTTGTGTAATGCTAAAACCACACCTGAGAACAATCTCATGAAAGGGGGGAGAGAGAGAGAGAGAGAGAAGGAAAACATAGAGAGAGAAAGAAAACAGAGAGAGAGAGAGAAAGAAAACATATAAAGTTCACTTCCAAATAAAGACATGGGGTAGCTATAGCTGGCATAATTTAGTTTACCACCAACCAACTAACGATTAGTTTAACCATGGCTCCAATAAGAGCTCTCATGCAAAACATAAAATATGTTTTAAATCAATGCTAAGTGAATGGGCTGCCACCACACAACTTCTCTCAGTGGACATTATTTCACACCAGATTTCCACAGCCAGATTCTATATCAGACTCCTTATCAATAGAGGTGCCTTAAACAAGACTGACTTATATTTGCTATCGATTTTCCATTGGTTTATGATTCATAGTATTATATTATGCAATCTGTTAGACAGATTTTAATAATCAGATGTGTCCAAGTGATGAAACATGGGACTGCTTGCCCAAACTCTACCAAGGTTATAATACTCCCCATGTTTTTAGTAAGGTAAATAGAAGGAGACAATGGGACCTCCATTGTTTATCAGGAGTCCCACCACTTGTGACATCTGGTAATACAAAAGAAAAGATTTATAGTGTTAAACTGAAGCAAACAAGCATGCAAAACTATGGACAGGGTGACACTGGGTGGTTTTAGAAATATTATACAATATATTTAAAATGTAAACACATTTAGACTCTGCCAGTAATCAGCTATATGCACTTTTAGCAATTGGACCTCTCTGAGCTAAAACTGCTAAATGATATTCCCCTTTATTTGTGAAATGAGGTGACTGGTCTACATTTGATTCTGCATTCTAAATTCATGAATGCTAAGTGAAGTGCCAGTGTCCCTAACGACCTTTTTGTCCTGTTCCTCACTTCTAACTTCAAGCTAGAAGCCAGCACATTACTCTGCAACCTGTCCCTGACTTAATGGACAACTTCAAGCAAGTATCACTTCCCCAACAAGCTTCAGTTTCTCCTTTGCTAAGAGCCTCCTCTGCTAATTCTGAGGAAGATGAACCAGGCAACCTGGCAAAAAATTTTTTATAGATTCCAAGTAGCGTTACTTGGTCTCAAAAACTAAAATAAGTACAGACTGAAACCCAAAGCTAGTGAGTTCAAATTCCTCCATACTTTTAAGGATGGAGCATGTGAAGAGCAGAAGTGTAGAGATAAAGCATCTTATTGTATAACCACGTACACGGTAGAACTTAACCACTCTTCCAAAGTATGCAAAATAGAACACTTAATCCATAAAGTAGATTTGAAGACTGGCCTCTAACTCCTGAAAGTTGGCATGCTACCACTATAAAAATGCCAAGTTTTGAAGTAAAAGCTAAGAACTAAATGACTCCTGGTCTTAAGATTCAGGCAGGAAATTCACAGGGCCAAAACAAAAAAATTCCACATAAATTGTTGCAAATATTTAAAAAGCATCTACTGGAAAGAATTTACTTGTGTGAATGGAAGTTTTAGATAAAATGCCTCTCTGAAATACATTTGCTTTAAAGAGAAAATAAAAGGTGGCAGTGTTGATACAGATTTGAAATTGAAAAAGGCAAATCTGAAATGTGCCACCACATATGTGAGCCACAAGGTTACAGCGTGCCAAAGTTGCAATTCACCTATTTTACCCATTCCTGAACTAACTGAATGTTGAGTAATGATTGTGGGTGCCTTGCCTTTCATATTGTGCCAATAATCTCGAGAGACCTTACATTACAATTTATCAGGAGGTCTTTGAAGTTTTGCTGTCATCATTCAAGAGTGCCTTTTGGTCTCTGATGTTTCCAACCAGCCCTCTTTTCAGAGCACCTTTCTCTTGAATGCTCATAGATGAATGTTTAATCACAATTGGAAAGGCAACAACTGCACAGCTATCAGCATAAATTACACTGTGGATTCACTAGGCACCACATTTAATTGGCAGAATTGACGTCTCCCAAATCAGTGCCTACAAATGCAGCTGGTTCTGTGCAGTCTTTGTGCCTTATAATTTGGTTAAGCCCTTTACAAATGATGCCAAGGGAGGGGCTAAGAGAGATTCTTCCAAACAATAGTTAAAGACTTCCAGTGCGGTTCTAGCACATGTAATGAAACTGAACACACTGAAAAGAAAACTCTTAGGAATGGAGAATCACAAAAGAATAAAAGGCTTACAGCAATTCCTCATAACCAAACTGCTGGCATGTCTCTGAATATGACATGCTCTTCCATGCCTATTTGCTTAGCAAGTAACTTCTGTTCATTCATCTTTCAAGACTCCTGGATGAAGCTAGATGCTCCCTTCTCTGTGCCACAAAAGCACTCAGCCCAAAGCTTCTCTTCCAACAATTACCATGTGTTTTGGAGCCATTCATTTTTCTGACCATCTCTCTCAGAAGACCTGAGCCTCTTGTTTATTTCTATACCTCCACATCCTAGGGCAGCTCCAGGCATACAAGAGATATTTAATGTTTACTGAAATGACTACCCATCAGGCAAACATCTGCCTTCAATCTAACCATCATGGTCTCTATTCACTTTGATGAAAATGGCAAACCATTATGGATACTATTTGGTTTTCAAGTCTGGTTATTATTACTTAATGTGGAGGAGCCTGAATCCTACTCACCGCTTTCACCCAGTATATGACTGTATCAAGGAAACAGATTAAATATGCATTCTTACTATATTTCACTAAAATTCTCACAAGAACTCTACAGTGGTGCAATTATACTCCCATTTGTATGGATGAAGTGACTGAATGGGGCTTGGGAAGGTAAATAAATGACTTTTCCAACATCTCCAAACAGGTAAATCAGTAATAGAGGGCGAGGACTGGAATGTAGGTCTACTGAACTTCTAACACCCATACAATACAACCTCTCTGGCTTCCCCAATAGCATCAGAGACCAACAGCCTAGGTACAACTCCAATTCAAAACAGAAAGACTGAAGATCAACTTTCATTGAATGTGCAAGTATATGTTCAAATATCTATTTACTAGTGTAATACTTGATGATTTACCTATTTATAAGTCTTTACTACGTTATATAAAATAGAGAATATTCATTTTTAAATTCCAGGCTTTATGAGATTTTTGCTGTATTATTACAAACAACTTGAAGCAACTACCAGCTTTTTTCCATAAGTTAGGTGGCAGGCTTCAGCATGCTTTTGAGCATATTCAACCTATTATAATCTGAGATCCCAGAAAAGTTTCCTTAATTGAGTAAACAATTATATGAAGCCAAAAGTTTGTTCAAAAGAGAGGGGCTAGATCTCTGTTTCATTTGCTTGCAGGAAAAAGTTTATGAACTTTCACAAGCTCCCCTGTAGCTTTCTGTGGCAGTGAAAATATCTTTAGATTACTAGTACACATGACCAGCTATGTAACAGAAATCTACAGTCCATTTGCAAATTCTTACTCAGCACCTGCTTCCCTAGGCACTGGGGATGCTGTGGTGAACACAGCAAGTGTAATTTCTACTTTTCTGCAGCTGAAATTCTTATGCCTAACACCAGCTGATAGATAAACAACAAAGATAACTTCAGATAATAATAAGTGCTAAGAAGAAAATAACAGGATGGTATGAAAGTAAGAGGAGGTAGGAACATGAAGATATTGGCCAGAGGAGGTTCTAGAAAGGCTACTTTAGATTGGGTAATTACAGAAGTTTGTGAAATGGCATTGAATTTAAAGCTCTGAATGAATCATCCAAGAGAAAAATCGGAGGGAAGAGCACTCCACACAGAAACCTCAAATGGTGTGAATGAGCTTAACATGTTCAGGAAACAGCTCAGGAAATCCAAGTAGTTGGAGCTATCTTTCTCTTATTGATTTCTACTTTGATTCCACTGTGGTTGGAGAATATGCTCTATATGATTTCAGTTCTTTTAAATTTCATGCTTTGTATTATGACTCATGATATGGTTTTTCTTGGTATACGATCTGTGGGTACTTGAAAATAATATCTATTCTACTTTTGTTGGGTGGAAGGTCTACAAATGCCAATTAGATTCAGTTAGCTGATGGTGTTGAGTTCTTCCACATTTTTGCAGATTTTTCTCTCTAGTTGTTCTGTCAATTGTTGAGAGAGGGGTTTTGATGTCTACAACTGTAATTGTGGATGTGTCTATTTCTCCTTTCATCTCTAGCAGTTTTAGCTTCATATATTTTACAGGTCTTTTGTTTGTTGCAAAGGCATTTAGAATTGCTATGTAGACATGGTGGAATGACCCTTTTATTTATCATTATAAAATGTCCCTCTCTGTCTCTGGTAATTTTATTTGCTATGAAGTCTACTTTATCTGATGTTAATACAGTCATTACTGCTTTCTTTTGATTGGTGTTTGCATTACATACCTTTTTCCATCCTTTCATTTTGAACCTGCCTATATTGTTTTATTTGAAGTGAGTTTCTTGAAGACAACATATAGCTGGGTCATGTTTTTGTCCATTCTGCCAATCTCTTGTCTTTCGATTGATGTTCTTAGAGCATTTGCTTTTAACAAAATTGTTAATGTGTTAGGTCTTAAGGTTTTTATTCTGTTTTTTGTTTTCTGTTTCTTCTCTGTTTTCTTTTCTCCAATTTACTTTTCTACCTTCTTCTGGGTGACCTAAACTTTTTTAAAACTCCATTTTGGTTTGTCTATAGTATTTTTGAGTGCCTCTCTGGTACAATATTTATTTTATTATATCCAGGGACTAAGTACTATGTAACTACCTTATTCACATCAAGGAAGCAAGAAACTACAGTTACATGATAAGGACATTAAAAAATTCATTGGTTCAGACTTGTCTGGCAGGAAGAGAAAATAGTGTTAAAGGGGCTGCTTAATATCAACGACAAATGTACCAGCAAGTTAACTTGTGTCAAGTAAGTAGAGAAAATATTCACCTTCAACCCAAAGCCAATGAATTTCCTAATCCCATGCATTTGCATTTCCTGAGTTTTTGATTCTTGTTGCTTTAACAAATAGAACTCACAAGTATGATAAAGGCCATTCACGATAAGCCAATGTTTGAAAACAGATGATTGTATACAAGAAATTAACGACTCTGTCTGCTGTATTTACTTTCATTGCCAGATAATATTTGCATTAATATTACATTTTATAGTGAAAACAAGAAATCTAAACTACTTAAATGTAAATGAGAAAATTCTTATTTTACACTATTTACAGACCATTATTTGGCAGATTTAAGAATTTATATTTACAATTTTAGCACCCTCTGCACCATATATAGACTCTCCCGCCCTGTGCTTGAAACCAGAATGCAGCCCTTCTGTTCAATCGCCCTGTTTCTCCCTTGCAGATTACATTAAGCATCTTGTTTATTCCTGTTTTAATTATAAAAGTTGGTATGGTGGATAAGAGATGAGAGCAGAACTGAAGTCCACATCACTGCAGAAAAGCAAGTTGTGTTACCTGCTCAACTGAGGACCCAGTGTCAAGGCACAAGTTTGGTAGCTTGTGGCATGTCATCCACACTTCCCAAGGGGCACACTGCTGTGCTGTCATCTACCAACCAGACATTGCATTAAGCGGGTTGTCAGACCAAAGATGGAAGGGAGGTACAACCATTCCCAAGTAAGGGGTAAAAGGTACAGTGCATAACATCACAAAGCCAAAGAAAAAATGATGTTCTCATTGCAAAATGTGAATATTTTGCTCCATGAATACAAAATCTGAGTCAGAAGAATAAAACACCCTACTCAGTGATATGTTGGATAGTAACAAAGAAAGAAATCTAACTCTGCAGGCACAGTACAATGTTCGTTCACCTTTCTAGTTTCTTAAAGGATCTCTAAAATATAAAGCGGCTGAGGACTAGTGGCTTAGTGGTAAGGATTGTGAATAAAGGACAAAAATAAGGATGCACAGGACAAAGACAGGACCAGGCAGGTATGAAAAGATCAACAGGAAAGATGATGGTCGTCTAAAGAAAGGGAAAGAGGCCAGGCGCAGTGGCTCATGCCTGTAATCCCAGCTCTTTGGGAGGCTGAGGCGGGTGGATCACAAGATCAGGAGTTCAAGACCACCCTAGCCAAGATGGTGAAACCCCATCTCCACTAAAACTACAAAAATTGGCCAGGCGTGGTGGCAGGCACCTGTAATCCCAGCTACTCAGGTGGCTAAGGCAGAGAATTGCTTGAACCCAGGAGGCGGAGGCTGCAGCCTGGGCAACAGAGTGAGACTCCACCTCAAAAATAAATAAATACATAAGTAAAGGGAAAGAGCTGTGCTTTCCGTGGAGCTATCACTTTTGTAAATATCTGGTGCCATAAACACCACACCCGCAATCATCTGCCCTAGTTCACTGTATTTGAAACTATTAAATTGTAATATAAATGGGAGGTGGTATAACAACAAGAATAATGCCACCATCTTACATACCTCTGACCTTTCCTCACAGATAGGTCCTAAATGTGACACCTTTTGGAAAAGGTTCCTAAGAAGTAATTACTGACACACCATCAAGACAGAAAAAATAAAGGTTTTCTTCAATTCAAAAAAAAAAAAAAAATCAAAAACAGAACTTGCTTCTCCACGAAGCATTATGGTATCTCAGCTCCAAGAAGACACAGGTAAGATATGGCAGTCACCTCCTGCTAGAAATAACTCCAGGCGAAAAGGCAGATGTGTGCCTTCCTGGCCCTGCCCACCTCCATCTGGGCTGTCATTTCTGCAGCAGCTGGCTGAACAACCCCACAGATGACCATCAACTGCAGCTGCCACACCTGCTGAAGGAAGATAAAGTACAATATGAAAATAGGGTTGGTTGATGCCACGACCTCCCAGAGATAGGACAGAGCTCCTGGAATTCTTCCAGCAACGTTCTCCAGTGCCCACACACGTCGAAAGTCGATGACCATTATATCTGTCCAGCTCACACAAGGGAATCACAGCCAGCAGATGCCTTCATCCTCTGCTTCTATAAAATATGCCATGACTCCACCCAGCTGCTAACCCAACGATGGGGGCCAACCTCCTGATGCTTGGTAACAGAGAGCGTCTTCTCTAAGGTATAAACACTAAATATGAATGCAAAGCATGAAGTAACTAAATTTGCCATTTTCTTTTTTACGTTTTTCTTTTTAAAATCACAGGAATTATATACCTGATATAAATGATGAATTGATGGGTGCTGACGAGTTGATGGGTGCAGCACACCAACATGGCACAAGTATACATATGTAACAAACCTGCACGTTATGCACATGTACCCTAGAACTTAAAGTATAATAATAAAAAAAAAAATCACAGGAGTGGTTTCAGTCAGCATTTAAATCTATGTTGGTCTGTTTTGTTCATGTCTGTTGTCCTCTTCGATATTTTTAGGTAGTTCCTAAAAGGCACAACCTCAAATTTCACACTTCCTTATTCGTCTTTAAAGGGTCTAATATAGGGTTTCCCAAACTCAGTTTGACCAACCCATGAAGGTCTTATTTTTAAACTTTTTATTTTGAAAACATTTTAGGTTTACAGAAAGTGGTAAAGATAGAACAGAGAAGTTGTGCATACCCTTCACCCAGATTCCCCCATAGGTTACATCTTACATAACCACAGTACAACCTCAAGGCAAGAAAACTGGCACTGGAATATTTGTGTATGAGTTCTATGTTATTTTATCACATATAGGTTTGTGTAACCACCACTCCAAGATACACAACTGGCTGGGCACAGTGGCTCACACCTGTAATCCCAGCACTTTGGGAGGCCAAGGAGGGTAGATCATTTGAGGTCAGGAATTCAAGATCAGCCTGGCCAACATGGTGAAACCCCAACTTTACTAAAAATATAAAAAATTAGCCGGGTGTGGCGGCAAACGCCTGCAATCCCAACTACTAGGCAGGCTGAGGCAGGAGAATAGCTTGAACCTAGGAGATGGAGGTTGCAGTGAGCCGAGATTCCACCACTGCAATCCAGCCTGGGTGACAGAGTGAGACTCAAAACAAAACAAACAAACAAAAAAAAAGATACACAAATATTTCATCACCACAAAGATCTCCCTTGTGCTACTCCTTTAGTGTATATACACCTCTCCACAACATGCCTGGCAACATTATGTTTTCATCTCTATAATTTGATCATTTCAAGAATATTACATAAATAGAATCATACAACATATGACCTTTAGAGATTGTTTTTTCTTCATTCAGCATAATGCCTTTGAGATCCATCTGAGTTATTGTGTATATCAACAGTTTGTTCCTTTTTATTGTTGAATAGTATTCCACGGCACAGATGTACCACAGTTTGTTTCACCATTCAGCTATTGTAGCACATTTTAGTTGTTGACCATTATAAACAAAGCTGCTATGGACAATCGTGTTCAGGTTTTTGTGTGGACATAAGTTTCCATTTCTCTAGGGTGAATGCCTAGGAGTATGACTGGGGTCCTGCTGTAAATGTATGTTTAATTAATTAAGAAACTGACATATCATTTTCCAGTGTGTTTGTACCATTTTACATTCCCACCAACAATGTATGAGAGATTCAGTTTCTCTGCATCCTCACCAGGATTTGGTGTTGCCACTATCTTTTATTTCAGCTGTTCTCTGTGTAATAATAACACATCATGGTCTTAATTTGCATTTCCCTAATGGTTAGTAATGTTGAACATCTTTTTAAGTATTTAGTTGCCATCTGTGTTGTCTTTTGCCCATTTTATAATTGAATTGCTTGGTTTTTAATGTTCAGTTCTGAGACATCTTTATAAATTCTAGATGAGTCCTTTATTAAGTCATGCACTGCATAACATTTCAGTCAACAACAGACCCCATATACAATGGTGGTCCCATAAAATTACAAGGGAGCTAAAAAATTCCTATTGCCTAGTGATAACTGTAGCCATCATAAGATTCTAGCTATTCATGTGTTTGTGGTGATATTGAGGTAAACAAACCTACTGTGCTGCCAGACATAGAAAAGCACAGCACACACGATTATGTACAGTGCATCATACTTGATAATTATGATAAATGTTAAGGTTAATATACTACTCATGTTACACTTTTTATCATTATTTTATAATGTATTCCTTCGACTTATTTCTTTTAATTGGCTGTAAAACAGCCTCAAGCAGGTCCTTCAGGAAGCATTCCAGAAGAGAATATTGTTACAGGAAATGACAGCTCCATGAGTGACAAAGGCGCAAACAATTCAATGGAGGAAGGATAGTCTTCAACAAATAGTGGCAAAATAAGCTGAGCCTAAACTCATCTTTAAACAAAAATTAACTTAAAATGGATCAGAGATGTAAATGAAAAATATAAACTATAAAACTGTTCAGCTAAAACACAGGAGAATACCTTCAGGACACAGGGCTTGGAGAAGAATTCTTAGACACAACATTGAAAGCATGATCCATAAAAGACTGACAAACTGGACTTTATCAAACTTCAAAACTTTCGCTACACAGAAGACCTGTGAAGATGAAAAAATAAGTTACGAACTGAGAGACATTACTTGCAAACCAAATATAGTCATGTTGTAAAGCATCTTTATGACGTTGAGTCTTCAATATATGCAATGAGGTATCTCTCCATTCATTTAGATCTCATTTAACATCTTTAATTAGCACTTTATAGTTGTCAGCATATTAACTCTGGTATATATTTTGTTAGAGTTATACCTAAGTATACGTTTTTATGGAATTGTAAGTGGTATACATTTTAAATTCAGTATCCATGTGGTCATTGCCAGTATATGGAAATATGATTGATTTTTGTAAGCTTATCTTGTATCCTGTGACCTTGCTGAACTCATTTATTAGTTCTAGGATTTTTTTTTTTTTTTTTTGGTCGATTTCTTAGGCTTTTCTCTGTAGACAAAGATATCATCCACAAAGATGTAGTTTATTTCTTCATTTCCAGAGTATATGTTTTTTATTTCCTCGTCTTGCCTTACTACCCTAGCTAGAAATTCCCGTACTGTATTGAACAGCAGTGGAGAAAATGGACATCTATGCCTTGTTCACTGCCTCAGGCAGAAGGCATTCGGTCTTGCACCATTACGTATAATGATAGCTCTAGGTTTTATGTAGATAAGAAGTTTCCTTGTATTCATACTTTCCTGAGAGATTTTATCATGGATAGGTATTACATTTTATCAAATAAGTTTTCTGCATCAATTGATATAATCATGTGATTTTTCTTTCTTAGCCTATCAATAAGGTGAGTTACCTTGATTGATTTCTAAGTACCGAACCAGTCTTACATCCCTAGAATACACCCTTCTTGGTCATGTTGTAGTAGAATTCTTTCATATATTGCTGGCTTCTATTTGGAAGACACTGTTAAGGATTTTGGTGTGGGCAGGGGGTGGCCTAGATTCATGAGGGATATTGTTCTGTAGCCGTTTGTTTTGTTTTTGTTTTTAGTATTATCTTGGTCTAGTTTTGATATCAGGATAAAACTAGCTTCATAAAGTGAGTTAGAGTTATTTCCTCTTCTTCTATTTTCTGGAATGAAAAATATAGAGTTCGTATTAATTCTTTTTTAGACATTTGCTACAATTCTCCATTGAAATCATTTGGGCCTAGAGATGGGGGAGAGCCAAATTACAAATTCAATTTCCTTAAAAATAACAGAGCTATTCAAACTATCCATTTGATAGTAAGTTGTGGTAGTTTGTACTTTTCAAAAAATTGGCCCATCTCATCTCAGTCGTAAAATTGATGTGTGCAGAGTTGTTCAGAGTATTATTCCCGTAGATGTTTTTGGTATCTGCATGGTGACATCAACAGGGACAGCCTCTATTTTATTTTTTATATTAATAATGTGTCTTTTTTGTTTCTTAGTCTTGCCAGATATCTATTTTATTGAACTTTTCAAATAACTAGCTTTTTGTTTCATTGATTTTCTCTATTGTTTTCTGTTTTTAATTTCATTTATTTCTGTTATCTTTATTTCCTTTCTTCTGTTTGCCTTGGGTTTATTTTGCTCCTCCTCTTCCAGTTACTTGATGTAGGGGCTCCAGACTTTTACTTAAATTTTTCCTCTTTTCTTTCTTTCTTTTTTTTTTTTGTTTTGTTTTGTTTTTTGTTTCTTTTCTTTTTTTTGAGATGCAGTCTCCCTCTATTGCCCAGGATGGAGTACAGTGGTGCGATCTCAGTTCACCACAACCTCCGCCACCAGGGTTCAAGCCATTTTCCTGCCTCAGCCTCCCAAGTAGCTGGGATTACAGGTGCGTGCCACCACACCTGGCTAATTTTTGTATTTTGAGTAGAGACAAGGTTTCACCATGTTTGCAGGCTGATCTTGAACTCCTGACCTCGTGATCCACCTGGGCTCGGACTCCCAAAGTGCTGGGATTACAGGCATGAGCCACCACACCTATAAATAAGTAACCAATTTTCCTCTTTTCTAATATAAGCATTTAGTGTCATAAATTTCCCTCCACCAGCCTTTGTGAACCAACACAGGGTTCACAGGAACCTAAGTGTATAGTCACATCCCTTAGCATCAGGTCCCGAATTTTAGAGAATAAAAGACCCATATTACAACTGGTTTGAAATGAGTCAACTCACAGTGCCTAAGGGGCATCTGGGGTTCATTTCATAAAACAGGATCCTTATCTAATTTGGTACTATAGACAAGAAGGAACTCAATCTCAGTAATAAAATATTTAAATAAGTAAATAAATATCGGTTTGAGCATTTTTATCAGTCCACCTTTCCAGTTCCTGCTCCAGACCTCCACTATATAAAGAGCATTGACTCAAATTTTTACTGCCATTTCTCAAACATCAAAACAGATGTCAATGCCCAGAGTTATGGAGCCCTTTCCTAGAGAGCAAGAAGTAACTGAACTTCTCTCCTGGGTGTCTAACAGATAATAAGTAAACAATACCATCTTTTTGTAACACTACAATTTACAATCTAGTAAGGGAGGAGGTGTAAAAGATTATTTAATCAAGTAAAGGAATTCACACCTGTTTTCTCTCTTTTCTTAATGTTTCATGTCCCCTGAAATTTTATAAACATGTACTTCTTTTTTTTTGAGTTTCGCTCTGGTTGCCCAGGCTGGAGTGAAATGCCGTGATCTCGGCTCACCACAACCTCCGCCTCCCAGGTTCAAGCAATTCTCCTGCCTCAGCCTTCCCGAGTAGCTGGGATTACAGGCATGTGCCACCATGCCCAACTAATTTTGTATTTTTAGTAGAGACAGGGTTTCTCTATGTTGGTCAGGCTGATCTCGAACTCCCGACCTCAGGTGATCCACTCACCTCGGCCTCCCAAAGTGCTGGGATTACAGGCGTGAGCCACCACACCCAGCCATAAATGTGTACTTCTAACATAAAATTAAATCCTGATGAAAGAAATATTTGGACCACAGCAAAATGCTTCTCTGTAATTCATTCCTGCCTTTCTTTTTTCTAGCAACCTTCAGAACCAACAGGGCTCTTCTCCTGGAAGGTGAAGTCATGGTGACCAACTGCTCTTTATTCAGTCTGACATGTATGTTAATCCTCTCTGCTTACTCTTAGACCAAGGAATATGATCCTTCCAATGGGAGACAGTGGCTTTTCTCTTACACTTTTCCCTGTCTCCTCACCATAAATAAAATGAAAATGGAAACATGTCTCCCCTACCAAAAAAATCTCTGTCCCTTCTTACACATCCATAATATGTAGCCCCTACAATGGTCTTCAACGATCACCACCTCCTGGTATTCATAACCTTGAATAATTTTTTCCCCATAAGTGTAGTATAGGCTTATTGAGTCAATTCTAACAAAAAGAACTGATCAAAAGTTATGGATGTCACTTGCCAGGTAAGGTTATAAAAAGACTCTCTTCTGTCTTAGGTCATCTCTCGCTATCTCTTGGATCCTTTTTCCTGGAAGGATCCAGATGCCATATCATGTGACAGCCCTGTCAAGAGGTTCACGGAATGAGGGACCAAGGCCTGCCAACAGGGAGAATGACCCTGGGAGGAGATTCCCCCACCACCCCAGTCAAGTTTTCATATGAGACTGCAGCCCAACTTAACAGTCTGACTGTATCTTCATAAAAAACCTGAAGCTCTGGATCCCAAGTTAAGCTGTGCTCAGTTACTGACCCATAGAAACAACGAAATATTAAATGTTTGTTGTTTTAAGCTAACAATTTGTGGAGTACTTTGTTACACAGCACTAGATAACTAATGTACCTTCCCAGCTAGAGATTTCCACAGCCAAGATTAAGACTTATTTACCTATCAGTTAACTCACTCATTTCCAAAGATCCTCTGATTCTAGAGAATCCCTTCTTTGTTTTGCTCTCCTCATCAGGTTCCTGGTATAGGGAAATAAGTCATCACCATGACTGAAACTGTGTGGACTGTTTTGTTTTCACATCAAAGCAACCAAAACAGAATAGAAATAAAAGAAAACAAGGTTTAAACTTTAGTCCATTTTCAACTCCAGTCTCAGAAAAGCTCTGAGAGAAGAGAGTTTTATGGTCAAAAATGTTTGGGGCTCTTCCCCTAAATGGCCTGAGGTGAAAATGGTTCACTATTCTCTTGACCCAGAAACCCCCACAAAAAGCAGGAAAATTGAGAGGTTAAAATTTTCATTTTCACTACAAGAACACCTGTGGAACCACCCAGGCCATCGAGGGTATGCATATATGAAAGCCACCAAGCATCTAAAAGATGTCACTTGACAGAAGCAATGGGTGCCATTCCAAAGCTACAACAGTGGAGTTGGTAGGTGTGTCTAGGCCAAACAGTGGGGCTGGACCAGGTTCGGTGGCCCAAAAAGAGTGCTAAATTTTTTCTGCACATGTGTAAAAATGCAGAGAGTCATTATGAACTTAAGAGTTTGGATATAGATTCTCTGGTCATTGAGCAGATCCAGGTGAACAAAGCACCTAAGATGTGCTGCAGGATTTGCTGAGCTCATGGTCAGATTAACTGATACGTGAGCTCTCCCTGCCACATCTAGATGATCTTGACTGAAAAGATACAAATGATTCCTAAATCAGAACAGAAGGTTACACAGAAGAAAAGGATATCCCAGAAGAAACTGAAGAAACAAAAACGTATGGCACAAGAATAAATGCAGCATAAAATAAATCCAAGTAAAACAATTTTAAATGTCTGGAGAACACTATAAGCTATGTCCTCTTCTCAGAGAACCCTGAAGTTTCTTAACGTATTGAAAGCTCAGATCTTGCCAAGGAACTCCACTTAACTTCAAAACACACCCTCCACACACATCAGGATCAACTGAGATCTTACCGAACCAGCATCCTGAATGGCATACTTTGGGAACAGGGGTCCAGAGAAGCATTTCTCAAAATGCAGCTTAAAAAGAAAGTGAAAACCCAATTCATACAAGACCTAGGGCTTATTCTAAAGTGTTTTCCAGTGCAGATTGGATCCAATCTAAACACATAATATTAAATTAGGAAAAATGATACAGACTATTACTTACCAATCACCCACTAAACAATACTCCAGCGATCCCTAACTCCACTCTTAAAGTTTAGGAAGACATCAGCACTCTTTGTGGCCATGCATTAAATTGCTCAACCCTTTCCTTCATCTGAGTATTTCTTCTACCCATTGAAATCCTTGGGCACAGGCAGGGCACGGTGGCTCACACCCGTAATCCCAGCACTTTGGGAGGCTGAGGTGGGTGGATCAATAGGTCAGGAGTTCGAGACAAGCCTGGTCAATACGGTGAAACCCCCTCTCTACTAAAAATACAAAAATTAGCTGGGTGTGGTGGTTCACGCCTGTA
The DNA here is from genome assembly GCF_001698545.2 of Rhinopithecus bieti. Classification (NCBI taxonomy): domain Eukaryota; kingdom Metazoa; phylum Chordata; class Mammalia; order Primates; family Cercopithecidae; genus Rhinopithecus; species Rhinopithecus bieti. The sequence continues at coordinate 1,068,235 of NW_016804543.1, read as the reverse complement.
GTCCCAGCTACTCAGTAAGGTGAGGGAGGAGAATTGCTTGAACCAGGAGGCGGAGGTTGCAGTGAGCTGAGATCATGCCACCACACTCCAGCCTGGGCAACAGAGGGAGGGAGGGAGGGAGAGAAGAAAGAAGGGAAGGAGGGAAGGAAGGAAGGAAAGAAAAGAAAGAAAGGAAAGAAAGGAAAGGAGAGGAGAGGGGAGGGGAGGGGAGGGGA
>NW_016804543.1:1057568-1067474 GCF_001698545.2 Rhinopithecus bieti | reverse complement strand
AGGAAGGAAGGAAAGGAGGAGGAGGAAGGAAGGAAGGAAGGAGAGAGAGAGAGAGAAAAAGAAAGAAAGAAAGAAAGAAAGAAAGAAAGAAAGAAAGAAAGAAAGAAAGAAAGAAAGAAAGAAAGAAAGAAAGAGAAAGAAAGAAAAGAGAGAGAGAGAGAAAGAAAAGAAAGAAAGAAAGAAAGAAAGAGAGAGAGAAAGAGAGAAAGAGAGAAAGAAAAGGAGGGAGGGAGGGAGGAAGGAAGGAAAGGAGGAGGAGGAAGGAAGGAAGGAGAGAGAAAGAAAAAAGAAAAAGAAAGAAAAGAAAGAAGGAAGGAAGGAAGGAAGGAAGGAAGGAAGGAAAGAAAGAAAGAAAGAAAGAAAGAAAGAAAGAAAGAAAGAAAGAAAGAAAGAAAGAAAGAGAGAAATCAATCCACCCACCCACTCACCCATCCTTGGGCGCATAGAGTGTTGTGGTTAAGATGATGGGCCCCTGGAGTAACGTTGTACTTGCTATCTGACCATCACTTACTATACATGTCAACTAATCTCACTAAGTTTCACCATCTTTATCTGAAAATGAGCATAATAATAATATCTACCACACTGTAATGCATGAGGTAATTCTTGCTTAGCTTTGGCAGTGTCTGGAACAGAGTAGGCACTCAAAAAAGGCCACCTACTGCTATACTTTTCATCATCCAATGCATCAGATCTTAAACTAACCAATTTTAGTTTCCAGCTGGGTCCAAACATCTCAACATGTTTCTACCACATCACTCACAACTGCACCAATTTCATGTCTTTGCTATGCCTTTGCACTGCCAGACTGAAGAACTTGAGTTCACTCCCATGTGGCAGCTCTTAGCTCTTCTTCCCCATCTGTTCCAGCCACACCTGTCTCAACCTTCTCTGGTTCCAAATGACAATCTGAATTTTATAAGTTTCACAGTCTTTTACAAAAGTTAAGTTTTGCTGTTTTGCTTCCAGTATCATTCAGGATGCCAGCCAGTATTTTGCTGGCCTTGTGATCTGACAGACAGGTTAACCTGCAAAGCCTATCAGATTATTCTGTCCTTTTCTGGTTCAAAGATAAAAAGCAGGTAGACGGCCGGGCTAAAAAAGCTTAAACCTTTCTTTGATAAAATTTAGGAATCAAAGCTTCAAAACAGTAGTAACAATGCCACATTCAACATTTCATTTGCCAAGGCCAGAAGCCATCAAAACTGCCTTTGTGCAGGGGTAGACATACACAGAGCAAAGGAACAGGGACCAGGCAGCTTAATAAAATCCAGCATCCGCCAGCCCCTCCAACAGAAGGCAGTGGTTATGTAAAAGTATTATTTTCAAGATCATCACTAGAATCTCTGAAAATGACTCGTAAAGCTGGCTAGAGTCTGCCTGAAAACCTGTCTCATTCTAGGATGCAAGCCCTTATGTAGTGTGGTCTCAAGTGAATAGCAGCTGGAAAGGGAAACTTCACCCCAAACTCTGCTACATTGCAAATCTAGGGCAGCGCTGAGACACTGGATGCAGGTTTGGCCTTTGAGTGACCTTAATAAGTTACGTAGCTCCTCTACCCACACTTCATTTGTAAAACGGGGGTCATGATCTACATCTTCCAGGGCGTTACGGTTAAATGATGCTCTGCCACCAGATTCATAATAGGGCCCCATAAAGGTCCTTATAGTAAGCCTGAGTAGCAACTGCCTCAAAGTACCAGCAGTCATGATCACCAATATGTTCTGAGCACACACTCCGTAAAAATATGTGCTTTAGCCTTGTAACAATTCTGAAGTAGGTTCTATCACCACCACAGATGGCATTAACTGAAGGTCTGAGAGGTTAAGTAACTCACCCAAGGCAGCTAGGAAATGGTACAGCTAGAACTCAAATCCAGGCAGTCTAATTCCAGGGCCTATGGTCTTAGCCATTATACCACATTGCCTCTCTGAGGAAGCATTAAATACATATTTGAAAGGATGGATGGGTTGACAAATATAATTATCTGGAGGTTTCATCCTTTGGGGTCCTACTTCCCTAAACAAAGGAAAGAAACATTGACTGGTTCTTACAGATTACAAAGAATAGCAGTGTCTTACAAAAAAAAAAAAAAACTAAGCACATTTGTTTATACCAATTTTAAGACAATTATTTCCTAAACCAAGTTTTTACTACCCTGAGGTTGGGGTACTTACGAAAACACTGCCAACATAATGAAATGACTGTGCAAAAAGCAACAGCTGATCACCAGAGGCAATTTTCTTTCTTGTAAATACAAAAATCCTATCAGCTAAAAGAATGTAGCATGACAAATCACAAACCAGAGACGGAGTCTTCTACATGAGGATTTAAAGCTCAAGAATTTCAATGTACTTAATAACATAAAATCTGAGGCAGATGACTCAATGATTTAGAATTCTCAAATTGTTAAGGGTATCCTGGATGGAAATACCCTAGCTAGGTTTCTATTTCTCTTCTGGATCAGAAAATGGCTGGCACCACCTGGTGGTTCTTTTCCTCTAAAATGTAAGTCCCCACAGGCCATAAAATTAAGATTCGGACAGCATTCTTGCTGTCAAAGTGATCCATGTAAGAAATCTTTAACTTCACATTCATATAATTCTAACTAACGTGTTGAACAAGTTTCATTTTTATCCATATGGACATAGTCTCATCTCTAGTGCATTCTCTTAAATGTATTTATCAATGTGTATGATAAATATCAAAATATATGAATTTAAAATCCCGAGAGTACTCCTGAGCTTACACATCATGGAGAACAACCAACACATCATTCAACTATTATTCATTCATTCCCTCATTCGTTTATCTATCTTTTATGCTAAGGATGCAGAGATGATTTTGTATAAGTTAAATGTGCTTTTGATGATGAAATTCCGCTGGGTACTAGGCTCTTCGCTATTTTACAAGTGAGGACGCTGAAGCTCAGTCTAATTAAGAAACTTGTCTCGGGTCATAGAAATAGCACAGCTGGGATTTTGGAGCCAAGCATGGTGGCTCACAGCTGTAGTCCCAGCGACTTGAGAGACTGGGGTTGGGGTATACCTTGAGTCCAGGAGTTTAAGTCCGGTTTGGGCAACACAGTGAGACTTCAACAGTTTGGTTGATCTTGCATAGCTCAGAAGTGATCAGTACCCTTCCTCCACAGAAGAACAAAGGAGATAACCAGAGAATAAGAATTACCCAAAGGACAGGAAATTAATCTGCCCAATTTATCGCCAGAATCAAAAAGAAGAAAGAAGTCAGAAACATTCCACTTTGTGAGACCACGTGTCTCTGTTTGGCTTACTGTAAGAATGGTGAACATGGGAACTGCATGTTATCCTAAATGAAACTTCATATAAAAGAAAACCAAATGGGAAACATATGGAAGAATTACAGTGGTGGGCTAAGCGAAGCGAAGCAAAGCAAAGCAACTTAGAATGTTTTGTATCCTACGTTGGTTCTGGACAGACTTAATAAGAAGCTGAGATCGATATCCGATGGCCTGGAAATCTACTTCAGTTCTGAAGTACATTTACTCCTGGTCCCGTGGACCTATTATCGTTAAACTTGCAATAATACGACACTTTCAAAGAGATGACAGGCAATCTTTAATTAAAATACACTGAAGATAACTTGAGGCACAGTTTGCACAAAGAAAACAACTGTTCTCTTAGTTAAGTTACCCAACATAAGTTGTACACAATTTTTTTTTTTTTTGTATTTTCTTTCAAAGCTGAGAGTTTTCATTGAAGGGAAGAAACAGATTTTACAATGAATTAAGAGATGAAAAACCTATTGCTTAGCAGTTAAACACTTGGGTACTAGACCCAGATAGTCCTGAGTTTGAGCCCCGTCACCTGCAAGCTGAATGCTCTTGATCGTTAAACTCTCTTAGCCTCAGGTCCCCCATCTTCAAGTGGAGAAGACTTTCTGCCATAGTACACACCAGAGCAGATCACCAAATGTTTCCAGCTCTCTGCTTCTGTGGACACTTCCCGGCCTGCTGATTTGTGAATGAGTGGGGACATGTGATTGGTTCTAGCCAGTGAGTTGTATGCAAAAGTGAAGCAAATCACTTGCAGTCCAAACACTTAACTGGCAGCTCAAGACTATTCAGAGCATTCTTTCTTTCTTTTTTTTGAGACAGAGTTTCGCTGTTTTTGCCCAGGCTGGAGTGAGGTGGCGCAATCTCGGTTCACTGCAACCTCCACCCCCAAGGTTCAAGAGACTCTCCTGCCTCAGCCTCCAGAGTAGCTGGGATTACAGGTTCCCGCCACCACACTTGACTAATTTTTTGTATTTTTTAGTAGAGACAGGGTTTTGTCATGTTGGCCAGGCTAGTTTTGAACTCCTGACCTCAGGTGATCCACCCGCCTCAGTCTCCCAAAGTGCTAGGATTACAAGCGTGAGTCACCGCACCTGACCCAGAGCATTCTTTTCCCTTCTGCACAAACACTACCAATGTTGGGTAGCCTCTCTGTCAATTTGAGTGACAGTGATAAGCACAGTCCCTCTCCCTACCACTGACCCATTCGCTGCACAAGTATCCTAAGCTAAAAGTAAACTTTCATATATATATCATCAAATATACATATATATATGTATATATATATATGTATCTCACTGGGATTTGGGGGTTGCTGGTCTGTTATCATTAGATGTCTAATACTGACTGATAAACTACTTTATAAGCTGGTTGTAAGGGCTAAATGAAATAAAGAATAGTCTGGTAAGATGACTGTAAGTGCTTAATAAATGACATTTTGTTGCTGCTGTTAAGAAGCATTTCTTCTACACAATGGTTAGACTATGTATTTTTCATCACGTCTAATGGAGAAAGAACGTAACTGAGCTAAAATACTTTCTCCTTCCCTTTTTTCCAGGTTCCACTAAAGATTTGATGTCAGTGTTTGGGAATCTACAGAAATTTAACCCCAAAGAAACCAGCTCTCCCTCTCTAGATTGAACTTTAAACTATAGAATTTCTCTGAAATGCAGATAAATAAGTCACTTTACTAATTTGATTCAAAGCAAGAATATGTACCTGAAATTAATTTATCAATTATGTACTATATCATTTATATACTATTATGATCTAGGATCATACCCCATATTTTTTTCCAAATCACTGATACTAGAAGTGAAATAAAACATTACCAGCCAAACTTGTTTGAACACCCTGTTTCTTTACATATATATATATTAAAAAAATAGTGCTAATTTAAATGTATGTCAGGGAACATACTAAGAGTCTGAACCCATGTGTTTGCGTCATGCTCTAAATGATAGTAAATGCAGTCCCCTTCTTTTGAAGTATACAAACTAGGATGACCAACTAGTCACAATTTGCCTAAGTCTTGACCAGTTTTAGCATGGAAAAACCTGGAAACCATATGCAAATTTAATCCCAGTTTGCCCAGCGCTGTCTGGGTTTTAAAACTGAAAGTCTTGCATCCCGGGAACACTCTCAATCCAGGGTAAACCAGGATGGCTAGTCATCCTAATGCAAAGATATCCTTGAAGTGTCAAGATAAGCAAGACACCTCTTCCTGGAATATAAAGATACAAGGGAGGAACATTACATCATCTAAAAGAGTTTTCCATTAAAACAAAGATACTTAATAGAATACAATATAAACTCTGGATGAACTTTTAGAATAGAACTCAAGCTATCAAAGTAATGCTGGGCTTTTGACCTCTGTTTTACAGGGGCACACTGGAGAAAAAGACTAACAAGCAGTGCTTTAGAAGAAAAGCCACCGACAATCAAACAACCAGGATACAACGTTCACTCCCTCCCTTACTTTCTCCATGGGCTGAGAACAGTCATTAACCTTGCTCTAGGCCCTGATCAGGCTATCTTTATTTTAAAAACATGCCTCAGGAATGGCAAGGTGGCTCACACCTGTAATTCCAGCACTTTGGGAGGCCAAGATGGGCAGATCACCTGAGGTCAGGAGTTCGAGACCAGCCTGGCCAACATGGTGAAACCCCGTCTCTACTTAAAATACAAAAATTAGCCCGGCGTGGTGGCAGGTGCCTGTAATCCCAGCTACTTGGGAGGCTGAAGCAGGAGAATTACTTGAACCCGGGAGGCGGAAGTTGCAGTGAGCTGAAATCGCACCACTGCACTTCAGCCCAGGGGACAAGAGCGAGACTTCGTCTGGGGAAAAAAAAGAAAAATGCCTCATTAGAAGGCAGGGACCTCGCTTTGTTCACTGATGTATACCTGGTACCTAGAACTATGCCTGGAGTTTGACTAAATGAGCAACTAAATCTCTCAACCAGGCATAAAACTAATATCCACATCAGGACTGTTGACGCTATCAAAAAAGATCATATATGTAAAAGTGCTCTGCATATTAACAAGAACTGTACAAAACTGACTATTATCTTTCAGATCTCTTGATTACCTTATTTTCTCCCACACAATGACTCATGAATATTATGTTGTTGGCTTATTTGGATTTTGATGAGCACTGGTGATAGACTGTAAGTTTGCAAACTAAATCAAAGAAAATCTGTTAGGTTGCCAGGCACAGTGGCTCATGCCTCTAATCCCAGCACTTTGGGAGGCCGAGGTGGGCGGATCACTTGAGGTCAGGAGTTCAGGACAAGCCCAACTAAAATGGTGAAACCTCATCTCTACTAAAAATACAAAAATTAGCCAGGCATGGTGGTGCATACCTGTCATCCCAGCTAGTCAGGAGGCTGAGGTAGGAGAATTGCTGGAACCCGGGAGGCAGAGGTTGCAGTGAGCCAATATGGTACTGCTGCACTCCAGCCTGGGCAACAGAGCAAGACTGTCTCAAAAAAAAAATCTGTTAGGCTAACATGTACACACACATACAAGATGGCCACATGTTTGGAAATATTTTCAAAAATATACAGGCAGAAGTTGAATGTTTATGTTCAGTAACATAAAAAAAGTTTAATCAAAGAAGTTTTAGAACATATGCATCATAAGAAGGAAGAGACTACATAGTTTTGATCTGCAAAAGAGGCAAGGATGGGGGAAGAATTTAAGAGGAATGTGGATAAAGGCCAAAAGCTGAATCATACAGGGAAGGTTTTTAAGTAGGAATAAAAGCGAATACATTGAGCTGGAGGTGGGAAGGCTCAAGGAATTGTGGGCCCAAGGCAAACTTGTCAAACCAGGAAGATATCTGGTAGGGCTGTGAAAAGCCTAAATACTAAGTGAGTTCATGCATCATCACTACCTATATCTGCCCTCCTTGTTGGCCCTATCATAAGAAGAAATCCTTGACAAGATTATCCTGCTGGTGGCTTCCACAAGGTAACAAGGTAGCTGGTGATGGAAGTAGCACTGCTGTCTAGGACGGGCTCTCTGCACCTGGCCAGCATCAGTTGTGAGCCTCCCCAGAAAGGAAGAGGAGGGTAGTGAGCAAACATATCGTACTTGTTACCATTGTTCTCACATTGTGTTTCAGATAGTGGAACAACATGTGAAACTCTACCCAGTAGGTAAACACTAGACAGACATGTGTATATACACACACCTCCATCACCATAAAAATGTTCAAAGACACACTTGACAGTTTGTTTTTTTTGTTGTTTTTTTGTTTTGTTTTGTTTTTTTTGCGACAGAGTTTCACTCTTGTTGCCCAGGCTGGAGCACAATGGTGCGATCTCGGCTCACCACAACCTCTGCCTCCCGGGTTCAAGCGATTCTCCTGCCTCAACCTCCCAAGTAGCTGGGATTACAGCCATGCACCACCACGTCCGGCTAATGTAGTATTTTTAGTACAGACGGGGTCTCTCCATGTTGGTCAGGCTGGTCTCGAACTCCCGACCTCAGATGATCTGCCCGCCTCGGCCTCCCAAAATACTGGGATTATCGGCGTGAGCCACTGCACCCGGCCGACACCAAATTTTAAGTAATTGGCAAAGTATTAGAAAATATTCGTGGTTTCTACTCGGGGACACATCAGCGGCATCTTTGTTAATTCATAACTCCAGATTTAAAAATAAGTCTTCAGATTAACGATAGCCCAACCCAATAAGATACGGTAAACAGCTCAAATGAAACTGTAAACATCACCTTGCTTGTGTGACATAAATAGTTCTACAAGTACATGTTTAATGCATTGATAGGTGAATTCCTAGTAGGGCAAAGATAAGATCTTAATTCATTCACCTATGCATACTTTGTGCTGACGAAATTTTTAACACGAGTTCCATCCCTCAAATGTTTCAATATCAAAAGTCTAAAATGCACACCATGCTTTTCCCAGGTGCTAGGAAGTTCAAACATATCAAAACATACTCATTTCTCAGTTCTGCCCACACTAACCTCCCCATCAACTTAATATTAGGGAGACAAGCAATGAATTTCTGGATCAGTAAGTAAAACCTAAGACGTATCCCAAAAAAACGCAGCTGAATGCAAGGAAAAAAAGCAGTCTCTATCCTCACAAGACCGTATTTTATTAAATGATTTCAAAATGCTTCCCTCTGCTTGATGCATTTTGCTGCTAACACTCAATATGGAAACCTTCCTGGGAGAAAGTGGTTATCTCAATCAAGAAGTGCCCCGACAGGCTGGGTGTGGTGGCTCACATCTGTAATCCCAGCTCTTTGGGAGACCGAGGCTGGCGGATCACCTGAGGTTGGGAGTTGGAGACCAGCCTGGCCAACACAGTAAAACTTTGTCTCTACTAAAAACACAAGAAAATTAGCCGGGTGTTGTGGCACACACCTGTAGTCCTAGCTACTCAGCAGGCTGAGGCAGAAGAATCACTTGAAGCGGGGAGGTGGAGGTTGCAGTGAGCCAAGATCATGCCATTGTACTCCAGCCTGGGCAACAGAGCAAGACTCTGTCTCAAAAAATAAAAGTGGCCCTGACAAAAACAGGTCAGCTCTGTGAAAATTCTAATCTGTTATTTAAAGGTTAAAAAAAAAAAAAAAAAAAAAAGCATCAGCTACTCAGGAGGCTGAGATGGAAGGACCCCTTGAGGCCAGGCATTCCAGACAAGCCTGGGCAACAAAGTGAGACCCTGTTTCAAATTTAAAACAAAACAAAACAAAGAAGTAGCAGAAAGAAACAAGGAGACATGAGTACCTGCAATATGCTTTCTCCTTTTCACTCAAGGATTTTGCTGTCCCAGTAAATATGACAGTGCCTTGTACACACATCTTTGAAAGAATAAGTGAATGAGGCAATAATGTGCCTCCATCTCTCCATGAAAATCCTGAATTCTCCTTAAAAGCTCAGAAATTCCCATGCTGGCATCTTCACAACCACCATTTCCACGTGATTAAAATAAACAGCCACCTTTTCTGCAAAATGGGTAACTTTGCAGTACGTTCATGGAAAATCTCAATGCTGTTCTTACAAATACCACTCAAGGAAGTTTTGTTTGGAAGAATTTGGATAAAATGTCCCACCAGAGAGTGCTCAGCCAGTGGGTTTTGCAAATAAGGCACACACCTAAAAACACGGTTAGTCTCTGTCACCTAAATGAGCTGCTGTGGCCTGGCTCATCTGGTAGCACAGTGACTCAAAGTTCCCGCAAACCTCCCAGGGTGCAAAGCCATGACAGACAGTCACACTACTGAAAGGGGGAATGCCTACAACTGCAACCAAAGGGAGAAGTCCACAGAAGTCCACAACCAAAGGGAGAAGTATGACACCTCGGAAATGTAAACAGCATCCTCTAATGGAGGGTTGCAAACTCAAATGTCTAGAGGGACAAAGAAGGTAACATAAATAAGTACATACAACATCTGCTGGGTGTTATGCAAGAGGGGATGGATGGTGCTGGCTGCAGCTGCAGAGGGTGTGCCACACCAGAAAAAATTAATATTTAAACTCTGGGTTGATAAAACCTACCCAAATCCATGGCGGGGGGGGGGGGGGGGGGGGGGGGGGGTTTTTAACCGGAACAAAAAAAACCC
>NW_016804543.1:1052781-1057419 GCF_001698545.2 Rhinopithecus bieti | reverse complement strand
GGGGGGGGCGGGGGTGAGTTTACAGCCTGAAGCACTTAGCACCCTAACCAGCATACAGGATGTGCTCAGTAAAAGATGCCATTATAAGCAGGAAGCCTTGTGAGTCCACAAGAGAAAAAAAGGCCTGTGAAATGTCTGCTTAGAGATCTGCATAAAGAGATAAGCAGTACCAAAGAAATGGGAGGAAAGGGCTCGGTGCCATTGCTCACACCTGTAATCCCAACACTTTGGGAGACAAGGCAGGAGAATTGATTGAAGCCAGGAGTTTGAGACAAGCCTGGGCAAACTAAGACCCCATCTCTGAAAATAAAGTAAAATAATTTAAAAAATAAAATAAAATGGCCCAGTACAGTGGCATGCACCAGTAGTCCGAACTACTCAGAGGCTGAGGCAGGAGGCTCACTTAAGTCCCAGAGTTACAGGCTGCAGTAAGCAATGATGAGACCACAGCATCCCTGCCTGGGCAACAGAGTACAACCGTCCAGGAGAAAAGAAAAGAAAAGAAAAGAAGAGGGGAGGGAAGAGAGAAAAAAGAGAAAAGAAAGGAAAAGAAAATATAATTAAATAAAATCAGAAAGCAGATGGCACATGCAGATTTATAAGAACCAAGCCTGGATACTCATTAACCCCCATGGATATACTGGCTTGGGTGGGGAAAAGCACCATGCCAATCCAAGCAAATGTGAAATGAAGCCTTTCACTCGCGTGTATCCATTCTTTCCCTCACTTATGCAACAGATAGTCACTGGAAGCTTCTCACATGCCAGGCACCCCTGGCTCTGGCCTGAGGACATGATGTTAGACCAACACTTCCAGAGCTTACTGTGTCCAGCACTGACCAGCAGAATTTTCTTGATGATGGATATATTCTAGATCTGCTTTGCCCAATATGATTGCTACATGTGTCTACTGAGCATTTGAGATAAAACTATTGCAACTGAGGGACTGGGGCGGGGGGAGGGGTAGTATTTTATTATGTTTAATTTTAATTAATTTATATTTCCATTTAAGTCGTCACATATGGCTAATGGCTACCATAGTGGATAGTAAAGGTCTGGGTAGGGTGTCCAGGCATTGCCCTTGGTTTGGGGAGAAGAAAAAGCAACAGGGAATAGAAGCCTCCAGAAGACTAGAATGCAGGTTTTACCTCCCTGTATACTCATAACTTTCTATACCAATCAAATGCACAGCTTTTCCATTCCTGCTTCCCACAACCCCGTAACATACCCTCCTAGATGGTAGAAGTTAAAAATGAATGGCAGATGGTGACAAACACTCAATGTCCTACTCAATAAAGTGTGACCAGAGCAAGACTCAACGAACTCAGGTGTCTGATCCAATTTGACCCAAACAGCAATGCTGCCCAATGCTGTGTCCTTCCCTCACATCCCTGCCTGGAGAAGGTAATCGGGTGACACAGATGCTGCATGACTATAGAAAACAAGGATTCTAAGACAACACGCCAGGCTTTCCTCCCCTCCATTCTGACACATCTCGGATGAACAAGTAAGGACATCTTCACATGCTACACCTCAATGTCAATGGCACTTTTTCAAGAGGTCAGTGTGTCCCCTCCATACTGATGCCTGGGACACCAAAGTTGGGAGCGGACGATCTAAACTCTCTCTGCAACACTACAATGGTCTCTTGGATCCAGCCAGCAGCACGAACTAACAGGACCTTGCCTCTCCATGGGAGTTTCTGGGCATGCTCAAGTTGATGAGACGCCTAACGGAAGGGGGACTCAAATCGCCCATGGATCCAGACTTCCTTTTCTGTTAATCCAGTGACATATTAGAAACTGCCAACTAACCTACCAGAAACACAGGAATCACATGAAAACCAATACACCCTGATGGCCCTGCTTACTTGACAGGAGTTGGCCAGCTCCAACAGTGGTAATGGGGCTTACTCGGGCTCATGGTCACTGCAAACGCACAGGCTACACCTGGCAGAAAGGCAGCCCATCTTTCTCAATAGGAGTTGGCCTTTGTTCTTAAGGTCAGTTGCCAGAGTCATGGTCAGAAGCATTTAGAACAGGAAACAGAGCTAGTCTTTATGAGGACTGGCAAGCAGTTTCCTGGAGAAATGAAACATGAGAGAGTAGCACAAAAATCTAGGACTGGTTCAGATTTCATGAACCATCAAAACACAGAAATGCTACCAAATAATGCTGCAGAGATGTCCTATTCTTCACTTTGGAAGAAGTTAAAATTTGATAAACTTTTGTTCATTATCACCCTATGATTGTTTGCAAATCAGAAGACTTTCTTAGCTATTCTCTAATTTACACCTGCTAATCTTTGTATTACTCCAGCCAAAGCAGATATCATCGGCCCCAATTCACACAGAAGAAAACAAGACCAGAGGGTCCTGCTGAGTCACACAGTTCAGGGTCCAGAGCTAATAGCTCAGGCTGCCCTGGTAAAGATATGTGCCACATCATATCGTAGAAAGGTGGTCAGCAAAGCTCTGATTTTTAGCTCTTTTGCCAAGTATATTGCCTCTTGGAAGACCTTATAAAGATTTATAAACTTCAGATGCTGTCTTTGGTGAAATTTTTAAAACTGCTATGTAGGAGGAAGGTAGTCAGGTGGTGCCGTAGTCTGCCACCCACAAAGAGGGGACAGAAACAGAAGGGCACCCACAAAGATGGGACAGAAACAGAAGGGCCTGCTTTACCTGTGTGACATTAGTTTCTCAGGGACACGGTGAAAACATCCCTTAGACATTTAAAAAGAGGTAGGAAGGCAAGAAGGGAGGGAACAAATGGGTCTAATCGCACAACATTTAGGTGATTAAGCAGGGACTCATTAAAACCTAGTGTTTTAAATAGTATTCATTCTAGTCTGGTATGGTGCTTGTGCCTATAGTCCCAGCTATTTGGGAGGCTGAGGTGGGAGGATTGCTTGAGCCCAGGAGGTTGAGGCTGCAGTGAGCCAGCATTGTACCACTGCACTCCAGCCTGGGTGACAGAGAGATACACTGTCTCAAAAACAAACAACAAAAATAATATTAATTCTAAAATGATGTGAACAAATATAATGTTTTAATAATGGCCTAAGCATAAATGCCATCCTTATTACCATCAAACAAAACTCATGACCAGCAGAAGTTTCCAGAAGACTTCAGAAAGAACTCAATGCTCCATGTTGACATAATACGAAGTGATGCTGTGATTTATAGAGTTTAACAGAATGATTAGGAAAAGGAGCTCAGCCTACCACCTATGACACAAGCCAGTTGTGGAGACAACACATCAATGGGTCCCTGCTGCATTCAACTAATTTTTTCATCTTGTAGATCTGTGACTCTGATTGGCTGGGTAATGCTACTAATAAATTGGTAAAAGATAAGAACCAAGATTTTCAAAGTTCAAATAAAGAATAACTAAATAATTGCTTCTTCCCAGAAGGAACTGAAGATTCTTTTCCTTTTACATCTGTTGTATTCTTTATCTCATCACAGGATCTAACTATGAATATTTGTCTTTGGAGAAGAGGAAAGGAGGAGGAAGATAGCTTTGTGACCAGAAATCTTTGCTTTTTAAAACCACGAAGGACCTGGTCTTATCAGCTCTGCAAAAAAAACTCATCTGTGATGACATGGGGTGAAACCACAGTGCAATTTTCAAGAAATATTTTATGCAAATATATATGCTCCAAGTGCATATAAAAATAGTAATAAATCAAATTCTATTTTCTGATTGGCTTGTATTATTATTTCAGTTAATTCCTCTTCCTTTCTGAATGAGCTAACACCAAGTTTCTCTGTATCCACCACAAGTATAATTGGAGCCGTCAAACTCAAAGAGCAAGAAAGGGAGGGATGAGAAGAAGGGATCATGTACACGTTGACCTGCTGTATACCAGATATTGTGCTATGTGCTTTAAAAATGCTACAATTGGCCAGGCATGGTGGCTCGTGCCTATAATCCCAGCACTGTGGGAGGCTGAGGCGTGCAGATCACCTGAAGTCAGGAGTTCGAGACCCACTTGGCCAACATAGCGAAACCCTGTCTCTACTAAAAATACAAAAATTAGCTGGGCATTGTGGTGCATGCCTGTAATCCCAGCTACTCGGGAGGCTGAGGTGGAAGAATCACTTGAACCCAGGAGGTACCTGGGCGACAAAGTGAGACTCCATCTTAAAAAAAAAAAAAAAAAAAAAAAAAAAAGCTAAACTTTATGGAAGGCCATTGTTTTAGCTGAGAACCTGCACTAGGCCCCTACACAGCACCAGAAAAAACCGAAACTCCATTTAGCATGGAGTCACTAATGCTAAATGCCACATAATCAAATTAAAACTTTAACGAAGCAGGGCTGGGCATGGTGGCTCATGTCTGTAATCCCACCACTTTAGGAAGCCGAGGTGGAGGGATCACCTGAGGCCAGGAGTTTGAGACCGGCCTGGTCAACACGGTGAAACCTCATCTCTACTAAAAATACAAAAAAATAACAAAAATTAGCCGGGTGAGGTGGCACTACTCAGGAGGCTGAGGCAGGAAAATCGCTCGAACCTGGGAGGCAGAGGTTGCTGTGAGCTGAGATCATGCCACTGCACTCCAGCCTGGGTGACAGACTAAGATTCCATCTCAAAAAAAAAAAAAAAAAAAAAAAAAAAAAAACTTTAAGAAAA
>NW_016804543.1:1042810-1049397 GCF_001698545.2 Rhinopithecus bieti | reverse complement strand
AAAAAAAAAAAAAAAAAAAAAAAAAAAAAAACCTTTAAGGAAGCAGATAAATCCCCCAAACAGACCAGGTTTTCTTGAAAACAGGAGATTCCAGTCTACCTGAGTCAGCAAAATACGTAGGTCCCCTCTGCTTTAACCCTTACCAAAAAGTAACCTATGCTAACCAATCAGGTGTTTTTTCTTTTTTCTTTCTTTTCTTTTTTTTTTTTTTTTTTTTTCTTGAGATGGAGCTTTGCTCTTGTTGCCCAGGCTGGAGTGCAAATGGCGCAATCTCAGCTCACTGTAACCTCCGCCTCCCGGGTTCAAGGAATTCTCCTGTCTCAGCCTTCTGAGTAGCTGGGATTATAGGCATGTGCCACCATACCTGGCTGATTTTATATTTTTTAGTAGACACAGGGTTTCCCCATGTTGGTCAGGCTAGTTGTCGAACTCCTGACCTCAGATGAGCTGCCTGCCTAGGCCTCCCAAAGTGTTGGGATTACAGGCGTCAGCCACTGCATCCAGCCTATTCAGGTGTTTTTTCTACTGTTCTATTTCCCCATGCCCACCTAACAAAACCCACTGTTCTACTACTGCCCAGACGGAGCCCTTATTCTATTTTGAAGGAGGCCGCTCAGATTCATGAATCGCAAATAAAAGCCAATTAGATCTATAACTAAGTTCACTGTAATTTTGTCTTTTGACAAATATGTGATTGTATTTAATCCTTATATCAGAACTGCAGACAAGGGTATTGACAGAGCCATCTTTACAGATAGAGACACGGAGGCAGAGTTGAACAGGGGCATGTCAGAAGCCACCAATCTGGGAAGCCCACGCGTTCCCCTCCCTCAGCACTGACTAAAAAGAGGGACAGGTCCTCGGAGTGTGCTGCAGGGATCTCTGGGTACCTCTCTAACAGGAGCCATAGGGATTTGCCATGGTAATGGCATGCTCAGCCAGGTGCCAGAGAAAGGTCCCCTAGGATGGTGTCAAGAGTCTGTCCTCCCCAGGGCAGCCAGTGCCGCTGAACAGAATCCATGGGGGGGAAAGGCAGGATGCGTGCAGTAGGTTCACGGTGAGGAATTCTCCCTCTTCTTCCATTTCCCCAACTTATCTGAGAAGGGAGGTTGTCCTTCAGAGATTTAAGCCAGGTCTGACATAACAAATACATTTGTCAAGCCATTTCAAAGTAACAAACAATAATCATTATTTTACCCATTACTTCTAGAGTAACATAGAGAATTCAAATAAGAAGGTCATAGGTTGTTCTTTAATGAAGGTTGTTATTTTCAGCAGCATCTCTGTGGATGTGAGAGGGACAGCCACAGCACAGCCACAATGCGGCCTTTGACCACGGCGCCAGGGTCACACTCAAATGTACGAGTGACAGAAAGTAATAGTTTTCCAGCTGCAGAGAGGCAAGGAGATATATTCCTTATCAGAAGTCACAAAGTGGAAACGTGGAGGCTAAAGAAGGCTGTTGCAAATATTTGGTGTGCCAACAAAATGTTTGTTTGATTTTTAATTAAGTTTTGAATTTCTTATACCAGGTGTGTACTCTCTGGTCCACCCACCACCCCACCCAGAGGTTCTGACCCTCTCAGCCAGGACAGTGTCACTCTTGAGTTACCCGCTTGACTCTAAAGACTTGGAGTTTGCAATCCCTGTTTTATAATAGTCATGGGGAGAAAAGAACAAAACCCCTCATCTACACAAAAAGTATTACCCCTCTTACTAACACCTCTTGTATATTAACTGCTAAAACTGGGTATGTTAATATTGTAATAGGGAAAATAAGACTCCAGAAGAGATTATTATAAATAAAGACAGGTAACAGTGTAGCATGAACAGAGAACAGGGAAATCCATCTTGGTCCAAGGAGGCAATGAAAAGTTTCAGAGTGAGGGGCCATTTGACCTCAGTCATAACGGTGAGTGGGAGCTTGCAGAGGGAAGGGGCACCGTGTAAAAAAGACACTCATACAATGAAGAGCAGAGTGGCTCAATGGCTGAATCACAGGGACTGGGCCTTCACTGTCCCATCTAAAATGTGGACCTAACTTTTCTTGAACAACCAACACAGAACAGCCAACAAAAACCCTTATAAAGCAACTTGTTGAGCTATTAGCAGGCATGTGCAGTCCACGGTGCTAAATCACGTCAGGTATCAAAAGCTGGCAGATCTGGAACAACTGGTAAGACCTCTTGCACAAAAGGTCACACAGACCATGCCCTGTCTCTCTAATTGGCACCACCAGGCTCCCAGGACTGACATCTTATTTATCTTCAATTCTTCTCTTTGCACTATGTCTAATAAGGCTCTGTCCACCTCATGTAAGACACGGTTCTTTTGTTTACCTTCTCTTCTTTATGAATACTCAGAGAGATAACACTGCCTAGCAAGAGGCATTCATTAGTGGTTAAGAGCTCAGGCGCTGGAGTAAGACCATCCCGGGTCTGAAAATCCTGGTGCTTCTTTCAGCAACCTACCTCATAAGCTCAGTTTTTCTTCTATAAAATGGGGAAACAGCAGTACCTATTCTCATATGGTTGATGTGTATTAAGTATTTAACAGCACCTGTCACAGAGTTCATACTCAACGAATGTTAGATTTCATTAATCTAATTACTCAAGCCTTCACCATGAGCCCTCTTCCTTTTCTGTCTCTGTGTTTCTCTCCTCTAGATCATTCTCAACACCAGCATCATCACAATTAATTTGTCATAAACAGCAGCACAGCAGGATCTACCACTCTGTTCCTCTTCACCCTGCACCACACACCTAGTTTCTATCCCACAGCCTCACGCATAATGCAGTGGGACCGTGTAACTGGGTTCTATAGCTAACAGAAACGTGAACTGAAGTGACCTGAGACCATTTCAGGCTTGGCTTATAAAAAACTTCATGACAAGTTCTCTCCTCTTCCACCAGCTCATTACAAGTGTGCATAGTGGCATGGAAACCACATGCTGCAGATGGTAGAGCCACAAAATGGCAGAGCCTAGAGCCCTGAATCACTACTTGGAAGATAGTCACCTGCTAATTAGAAACACCTCTTTTGGACATTTAGTGAAGAAAACATAAATTCTCACAGATTAAGCTACAGAGGTTCTGGAGTTTCTCTGTTATGGCAGCTAACATTACCTTACTTTCTCCATTCTTAAACGTTTGATATATCCGCACTATCTACAGAATGAAACCTGACCTCCTGAGCACAGCATTCAAGGTCTCCCCCAGTCCATCCCCAGCTACTCTCCAAGCCCATTTCTCACCATGAAGCCAGTAATGCACCCAGTACTTTCCATAAGTACCAGGCATTAATAAACCTTCCCAGTCCTTGAAATCTTTGCCCTCACAGTTCCTTCTATCAGAAAGTACCAAATTCCTTAACAGCTGACAAAATTCAGATTAATCTTCAAGGAACAGTTTCAACACCATCTCCTCTGAGGAGCTCATGTGATACTGGTCACCACGTCTTCCAGCTACCAGAATAGACAGAACAGACCGTGCTCACTCCTTTACTACCAGAGTATTACTTATGATATGCAGCCAAGTGTCTCTCTGTATTTTCACACTACTGAGGACTTCTGGAGAGACAGCCTTTCAATTTCATATTCTTAATCCTTAACACACTAGCTGGAATGAGTAGGAACTTGGTAAATGTTATATAGGATAAATTTAAAATCATAAAGAAATAAGGGCACATTCCATGAATCACTAGGTAGTATGCCCAGGCATGACTACTTGGCCTCAAATATCACAAAAGTGAGACCACTTCCTTGATGTAATTTCTCTGCAGGTCAATTACCTTTGTCGACAGCTCTGGTTGAGATAAACAAACTGGGATCACTAGACACAAGAAAGACAAATGAGAATGCTGGCAAATTCAGACAGATCCACTCTACTGCTAGACTAAGAGTTCGAAGACTCGAATCCATCCATCAAAATGGATAAAATAGATGAAAAATCAGCAATAATCTAAATGCCACCCAAAATGACTTGATACATAAATTATGGCATATCCATAAATTAAATATTATACATCTATAAAAATGGATACAGTCCCCTCTTTCCCTATCCCAATTCTACCTCCACGTTTTAGTCTTCAGATCGCAGCTGAAGTGTCATTTCCTTAGAAACTGGTCCCCTCTTGTTAGGCACTCCCAGAGCAACCTTCCCTCAGAGCTCCTTCACATTGATTGGTATAATTATTCGATTATTGTCTTTCTCTCTAACTACTACTTAATAAATGACAGTGGAAAGAATATTTCTCTTTTCTATCTGTAAATAGGGTGAGTGAATGAATGGATAAACATTCAACAGACTATGAAACAAAATGAAAAAAAAGGCAAACCAAAATAAAATTAGGTTATATAATAGCATGTACAGCACGACACTATTTCCTAAAGGAAGAATGTTACACCCATCTGTCAACCTATATACACACAGAGACACACAGACACACAGAGGAATGTACAAATAAATAACCTGTATAACCTAAACTTTGGAAGATTCTTCACCAAAAGCTCAACACTGGATTTTTCTAACCAAGGTTGAAAGGATCTATGTGGAGTGATCATGACCTCATTCAGGCTCTTCTTTCTCCCTGGTACAGGCCAGGGTTAGTTTCCTACTAAGTGATGGATGAAACAGACAGCTTTCCTGAACATTTGGAGGAGGTGGCCTGATTTCTTGCTTTGCCCACCAACTATAAAAATAGCAGCTGTGATGGGGAAGTCTGGACTCTCCAGGCCATTAATCAGCCACAGCAAGATGGCACACTCCATGGCACGTCCCACACAGCTACGCCAGCCACATCCAGCCCTGCACAGCTAAATAGCAGAATCAGGAAAAACAGCACTTTTCATTCCGGCTTCCCAGCTTGAACCGGCTCACTACAGAGAGGAGAAGGTGAAGAATGGAGTAGGGAACAAGACTCTGCCTCTGTAACTCTGCCACTTGCCTCCAGGCTGTGGGAGGAACACCAGGTGGCTCCTCATGGCCCTTCACCAGAAATATTAGACTAATATGGAAGTTCTGCCTGCTCACTCTGCCACTGTTCAAATCCAAACTACAGTCACAAAATGAAGATTCTACTGAGGCTACAAATATTGGGAAAATCAAGATTTTTAAAGGCTGGCAGAGACAAAGATATGCAAATAGTCACCATTATCAAAATGATAGACACTAAGCAGCACTCCTCTTCGATACTGTAGATACGCACATCTGTAATTATGCCATCCACACACCTACATACATACAGAGTCTATATAACATACGGATAGACGCTAAGCAGTACTCCTCTTCACTACTGTAGATATGTACATCTGTAACTATGCCATACACACACCTACATACACACCTACAGAGAGGGTCTATATAACACACAGTAATGTTTACTGAAAAATCAGAAGGAAACCAAGTCAGCATAAACTCATATTCTCTGCTGTTCGATGTTATAATTTTCTCCTAGATTTTTACCAAATAAATAGTCTAGGATGTGAGCCAATATAAAAAATCAGAAAGATCCTAAATGGCACCTGTTAAACTTAAAAAAAATTCAAAAAAAAAAAAAGCGCTGACCATGTGCAGTGGCTCACACCTGTAATCCCAGCACTTTCGGAGAACGAGGCAGGTGGATCACTTGAGTTCAAGAGACCGAGACCTGCCTAGGCAACATGGTGAGATCCCATCTCTACAAGCAATACCAAAATTATCCAGGCATGGTGGCACACACCTGTACTCCCAGCTACTTGGGAGACTGAGATGGGAGGATCACTTGAGCATGGAGGCAGAGGTTGCACTGAGCCAAGATCGCGCCACTGCACTCCAGCCAGGGTGAGAGAGTGAGATCCTGTCTCAAAAAATAAAAATAAAAAATAAACACTTTGCAAGTTTTTTGTTTTGTTTTGTTTTGTTTGAGACGGAGTTTCACTCTTGTTGCCCAGGCTGGAGTGCAATGGTGCAATCTCGGCTCCTGCAATCTCCGCCTCCCAGGTTCAAATGAATCTCCTGCCTCAGTCTCCAGAGTAGCTGGGATCACAGGCATGCGCGACTACATCCAGTTAATTCTGTATTTTTAGTAGAGACAGGGTTTAACCATGTTGGTCAGGCTGGTCTCGAACTCCTGACCTCAGGTGATCCACCCACCTCAGCCTCCCAAAGTGCTGGGATTACAGGCGGGAGCCACCACGCCGGGCCATACTTTGCAAACTTTTAAAACCACAGTGCCAGCAGCTGACATGGAATGATGTTCATGACATATGATTGAGAGAAAAATGGGTTTCAAAACACTAGGCACTGTTTTAATTTCTGTAATGTAAACATGTAATATATAAATACATTAAATATATAAATATAAAACATGTAAATGATATAAAATATATACTATGTATGCAGAATAACTGTGGCTGGGGGAATTGTTGATATTTGCTGTTTTCAATTTTTTTCTACTTTTTTTTTTCTTAAACAGACAAGGTCTTCTTTTGTTGCCCCAGTTGGAGTACAGTGGTGTGATCATGGCTCACTGCAACCTCAACTTCCTGGGCTCAAGTGAGCCTCCCACCTCAACCTCCTGAGTGCCTACTTTTTTTTTTTTTTTTTTTT
>NW_016804543.1:1000513-1042566 GCF_001698545.2 Rhinopithecus bieti | reverse complement strand
GAGCCCCCCCCCCCAACCTCCTGAATGCCTTCTTTTTTTTTTTTTTTTTTTTTTTTAATGCGATGTGCATTTAAGAGGGGAAAAAAAGCAGTAACAGAAAAAGGAAACACTAAAAGAAAAAGGAAGAGAAGATCCTAGGCTGGGATTCAGAAAAGCAGGTTGATCTAAGATCTCAGTAGGCCTTGAATGACTATTCATAATCCCCTCCCACCCAACCACTACCTGCTCCCACCAATACAGAAAGACTAAGCAATGACAGACTAACCTGTATAACCTGAACTTTGGAACAAAAGAGCTAAAGAGATGCAGCACCTCATTTATATATATACACAGGGCTGACATATGAATTCCACTGTGGGTACTGCCTACTAAACATTTCTTATATTCTCTGTCACCTCCCCTCGTCCCAGAGGTCTAAACTTCTGTCTTCTAAGGTTGATTGTTTCCTAAGGCACTGCCATGTTCATCAAATGAGCTGAGAGGGGGGGAACATAATTTGGTGTCCCTTACCAAGAGCAAAAGAAGGCAGCTACTCAGTGTAAACAGGGAAGAAGGGAGGCGTCACGGAAGAGTGGATGGTGGAGACTGTAGTCAAGCAGCTCAACTACTGCTGGCTGTCCCGGACAGGATGTGAACTCAGCAGCATCCACCTAGCTTCAGACCTTTTTAAACAGAAGCTGAAGACCCAGATGTCTGGGAAATCTATTTTTCAAGTGTTCATAAGCATATCCTTGGGTTGAGTTGCTTAGTTTCCTGATCTGGAAATTGGAGACAATAAGAATATGTGTCTCACAAGGTTACTGTGAAGTTCAAATGAGTTAGTCTATCCAGAATACCTAGAAAATTACCAGGCCCACAGTAAGCATTTGGCACTCATCATCATCCAACCACCAGCATCCATAGGCCACCAGTTTGCAACCCCTGGGCTGCTACTACCTGAGGGCCAGGGTGTCCCTGAGGGTGAAGATATGCTACCTTCATTTGTTCAATCCCTGGCACAGCTGCTGGCACACTGTTGGCAGCAGCATTTTCTGAATACACCAGTCAACTGTAGAACAATTCCTAAAAAGTTAAGCTCCACAAAGCTTCTCTGGCATCATCAGCCCAGTTCCCCCTAACTTCAAAGGGTGTGAGTGGGAGGCCAGGCATGGTGGCTCACACCTGTCATCCCAGCACTGTGGGCGGCCAAAGTGAAAGAATTGCTTGAACCTAGGAGATCGAGACTAGCCTGCGCAACATACGGAGAACCTGATTCTACCAAATAATTAAAAATTAGCCAGGTACAGTGGCCCACGCCTATAGTCCTAGCTACTGTAGGGGTGAGAGAAGGAGGTAGTGGTGCTGAGGCGGGAGGATTACATGAGCCTAGAAGTGCAAGGTTGTAGTGAGCCATGATCTCACCACTGCACTCCAGCCTTAGCAACAGAGCGAGACCCTGAATCAAAAAAGGGGTGGGAGTGGGGGATGAGTGGGCTGTGCAACAAGCACGATAAGACGACTCCACACCCTGTGCCATTTACTGTGCTTTCTCAATTTCAGTCTGCATTGGAGACTCAGGGTCCAGGAGTCTGAGGAGGCGTCAGGTCTGAGGAGGATGGGAACAGATGGCAGTCCCAAAAGTGCCTCCTTGTAACCACTGATCTATCAGGAATCCATAAGCCGCTCCTCCCTGCCCTGTCATTTGCTTACAAGTCAGCCTGCTGAGAAAAATCCCCATGAGTTCTTAGGGTCCATATGCTGTTCTGGAAAGTTGGCCCTGTTTCGGGTAGAGAAAGAAAGATGCTCCAGTGCTTTCCTACCATGGCCTCTCCTCTGGCCTAGGTTCCAGATACCTTTAAGAGACTAACTGTTATCACAGCCATCTTGCCAGCGAGGTTTACCTTGAGGCAAAACCTCAAATGATCCTGCAGACTAAGGACGGATGACAGTGATCACCACTGCACAGTAAACACTCAACATATGTGAGATCCCAGACTAAATGCTGTCAGCAATCCTTACATCAACCTTTGGGCTATGTATGAATATTCCCATTTCACAGAGGAGGAAAACAAATCTCCAAGAGGTGACACCACACACCCAATGCTGATGGGTAGAGCTCAGATTCAAAATGTTGTCTGACTCTGAACAGAGGGACTGTCATGAATTCACCACATAACCTCCTAGACAGACGCCCTCCGCCCTGGAAAAATGCCTCAGTATCTCATTGTATCAGGTATGGGGTATCACAAAGGCACTCAGCATATATCTTTGGGAGAATGCTTACCCACATCCAGTCTCTTCTGCTCTTAATGCCAATGGGAATCTGTCAGCATTATTCCCTTGAGCACCTAATTATATGTTGGGAGCTAACTAACGTCCCTCAAAAAACCACAGGCCATTAAAGGGCAAGGGTAACAAGAACCATTCCTACATTACCCAGCTCAGCAAAGACTTGTTAAATGAGTTCTTAAATAATTGTAGCTAGATTCTAAGACAAAGTAGCCTTTTTTAATACTTTGCATATTTTTCTGAATTCTTGACTTCTTGATGAAGTCCACCTGGATCACCCCATGTAATACTACCACCTGCTACCTGCCTGGACATTTTCAACCCTCTGACCCTGTCCTACTTTTTTCTTTGCCCATAGCCTGTATCAACTTCTAACATACTTCATAATTACTAATTGATTATGTTTATAATGTGTCATCTATCCTACCCCACCTGCCACCTCCACTAGAATGTACAGATGCCAAAGGCAAGACTGTTTTTTAACTGATGTATTCCAAGGGCCTACAACAGAGCCTGGCACACAGTAGGCACTCCATAAATATTTCTAACCCAACTGAAATGAGAATCCTGGCTGCTTGGTGTCTCACATTCCTCACTTGCAATTAAGAAATTGTAGTGCTACTTATTGCATGCTTATTTCATGAGAACGAGAGGGCAAGAGACACATGTGCAGCACGTGGCCCAGTGCTGACATGCAGTAAGCGTTCAGTGCATCTCCCCTATTCTTTATCCTAGGAAATGAAATCTGCATTGCATTCTGTACCTGGCTTCATAGCTTAGGCCATTGATCACTACCCTCAAGTTGTTTCTGAATCTGAGAGAGCCATTCTTCATTAAACGCAATTCCTCTTAGAAAGAGTGATTTGTTCTACACGGATGCTGAGCATTTATTTCTATCATAGACAGGAGCCTATAATGTTGACAAATGTGCGTAATGATCAGTAAACAAACACGGGAAGGGCAGGGACTGAACTTAATTTAATAGGCTGCCTGAGCACTGAGATACTTGTTTTTTATTTTTAATTCCCAGGATCCAAGGTCAATTCAATACTGGAAGCCTGGGCCTCCAAAAACCCTTCAGTTTCATTCATTAACTGAAAGAGGAGGCCTGTCCAAATGATAGGGAAAGCCTGTGTAGCAATGAGCTATTCACATTCTGATCTCCCCACGGCACCCTGGTCTCTTCTCTAGGACTAGAGGGTAAGGGTGTGTCTTAATGCATTTTTCTAACTATCTCCTGGCCCCAGCTCCATGAATTGAACAAGGCAGTGACTCACTGAAATGAGAAAGAGAGGAGGGAAGGAGGGGAAGAAGACAGGGAGGCAGAAAGGAAGACAGTAAGAGAGTCAAATCAAGTAGAGAAGGAGGGAGGGAGAAAAGGAGGAAAGGAAGACAAACAGAGAAAGGAGGAGAGAGGCAGGGTGGGGAAGGGTAGGAAGGAGGGTAGAGGAGAAGGAAAACTAGGACTGTTCATAGTGGGATTTTACTATTTTATTGAAAAAAAAAAAATAAAGAAAAGGAAATGAAAGACTAAGACTTTTATATGTTCCTATAAGTGTGAAAAGATATTCAGGCCGGGGATGGTGGCTCACACCTATAATCCCACACTTTGGGAGGCCAAGGTGGGAGGATCACTTGAGCCCAGGAGTTCAAGACTACCCCGGGCAATAAATTGCGATGAGGCTCCATCTCATATATATATATATAAATTTTTTTTTAGACACTCCGTCATCCAGGGTGGAGTGCAGCAGCACGATCACAGTTCACTGCAACCTCTGCCTCCTAGATTCAATCAATCCTTCCACCTCAGCCTCCTGAGAAGCTGGGACTACAGGCACACAACACCATGCCCAGCTAATTTTGTATTTTTTGTAGAGATGGTGTCTCACTATGTTGCCCAGTCTGATCTTGAACCCTGGACTCAAGCAAACTGCCCTCTTCCACCTCCCAAAGTGCTGGGATTACAAGCATGAGCCCCCACACCCAGCCTAATAGTTACATTTTTAAAACAAAAAATATATATATTCAACCAGGTAACACTGAATGCCTCAAGATTGGAGTGAGGGAGAGTTGAAATTGGGGTTGCAGGGTGTGGAAGAGAAGAATGCATGCACTCTTTCTTCATGCACCTGTGTAATTAATGTTTCACTTGCTCCAGGATTGGGACGGCGTGACTGCAGCACAGCCAGCCAGCTGAAAGCGCAACACTGAAAAAAGAAAATTTGGGAACTGCTGAAGGGGAAAGACAGGAAAATAACTGTGGAATTCTGGGTGCTTCCCAGGAGGCCAGTATTACAGCTTACAGGCCAAAGCAGTCAGCAGTCAAGAGCCGGCGTGAGGCCAATACAGCTGGAAACACAGCAGGTGGAGTGAGGTGTAGGGAAGAACATGCAGGCTCAGGGATCTGGCTTAGGAAAGATCAGGCAGGGGGACTTAAAGTAAGGTGAGAAGGAATCCTAACTACTCAGGTTTACCTCTGTGCAAAGTTTTCTACTGAATGCTGGGACAGAAACTCAAAACCTTGCTCTTCAGATAAGGCTAAATATTATAAAAAGAAAATTTTCAGCTTTCCTTTCTCCTTAACCCCACACAGTCATTGTCCCTTATTGGACCAGCCCAGAAGCCCTGGATGAATCACTGGCTGGTATTCTATTCTGCCGGAGTGTGTAACAGTTCCTGTCCTGTCTATTCTATTCTGCCGGACTGTGTAACAGTCCACCTGTTCCTGTCTATAAGCAAAGACATTCTCTTTCATGTCTGTCTGCCTCCCAGTCTTCTGCAATCAATACATTGATGTCAACTTATCAGAATTCTTCCTCTACTAACTAACCAGTTGTGTGACCTGGGGACATGTTACTGACCCTCTCAGACTTTCACATTCCTAACTGGGAAAATTAACAGAACACAGCTCATGATGTTGTTGTAAAGATCAAATTAAATAATTACATTAGCACAATGACTAGCAATGGAAAGCCCTCAGTAAATGTGAGCTGTTACTTTTAGGCGATGCTTCCTATACTGCTCACAGTCCCTATAATATAGGTGCTTGTTATCAACCCTGTTTTCCAGGTGATGAAAATGTGGCTCAGAGTTGACTTAAGTTTTCTAACATTAAGTAGCTAGTAAATGGCAGAGCTAGAATTTGAATCCGTATTAAAAATTTATGTACCCAACTAATATTTTGTCTCCAGTTCTTCCTCTCCACTGTCTTCCCTAACTTTCTTTAATACACGTTAGCCTGTCCCCTTCCCCATTCTACCTTCATCAATTTCTTTCTCTTTCCTGACCCCAACCTGCACACACTTGAGGCCACAAACACATACTCTAAGCACAAAGCTGAGTGTGAGATGAAAACAGAAGAGGATACAAAATCAGAACTTATTGGCAGTGTCCTCTAAAGCCAAACAAATGAAAGAAAGGAGTGTTTACGTCTACCAAAACATTCAGACAACAATAAATAGAGCAGCTTTATTGAAAATAGCCCCAAACTACAAGCTATCCAGGTGTCAATGAATAGAAAAGTAAATATTTTACTGTATGTGCATGCAAGTGAATACTATATAACCAATAAAAATGAACTGATACACACAACACAAGGGTTGTGTCTCCCAAACATACTGGACAAATTAAGCCAAACATAAAAGAGTACCTAAGGTAGTTTTTATTTATTTTAAGTTCATAAGCAGGCAAAACAAATATATGGTAATAGAAGAACCAGAGCAGTGCTGACCTCTTTAAGAAGAGAGCACTGAGTGGGAAAGAGCACAAGGAGCCTCCCAGGGTACTTATGATGTTCCATATCTTAATCTGGTGATGGTTACACAAGAATACCTCAATTTAAAGGTCACGAAGCTGCACTTAATATTAATGCACTTTATGTATTCTAGACTTCAATTCTAAAATAAGAACAAAGGTAAGAAAAATAATCAGAATCCATTTCACTGCAGAAGTTTCCAAAGTTCTGAGGCAGCGGCCAAGATGGCGAGCTTTGGTGCTGTCCGTGGGTGAAGTGCTGATTTGTCTCTTGGCTGAGACCTCAGATAACCTTGTGTGTGAGAAGGAGAAGGAGTAGATCAGGACACATCCAGTGATGTCACAGCCAAGTACATCTGCTGCTCTCTGGACTCACAGCAAGCTCTCAGGCCTGCAGAGGTTTGCAGCAAAATCTACAGCACAGCTCGTCCACAGCTGAATTGTTTGGGCTTACTCTACATAGTGTTCCTGTGATAACCCTCAAAGTTAAGTCCTACTGCATGTTTTCTGGCACATCTGATGGTTTTTACTTGGTACATTGTGGCACTTTTGCTCTCTATCTTCTCCTTCTCTGAGCAAGGCTTCATGCCTCTAAGATGTTTATTCCCTCTGATCACAAAGGTTTCAGACAAAGGTGGATTGCTGAAATCCACTCATTTGATTATCAGGCACGTTATTGTATTATTACATTATCACACTCTGTGGGAGAGAAGGACAGCATGTGTAGAGACTGGACAATAACAGTGTGTCAAGACCTCTGCATATTTGATTTCAACACAGGTGCCAAGAAAATTCAATAGAAAAAGAATCACCTTTTCAACAAATGGTGCTGGGACAATTTCACATCCACATGCAAAAGAATGAAGTTGGGACCATTTCCTATGCAATACACAAAAATTAACTCAAATGGAACATATACCTAAATATAAAACCTAAAACTATGAAACTCTTACAAGATATAAAAGTAAATCTTCAAAATCCTGGGTCAGGTGAAGCCCATTGAAATATAAACCAAAACCACAAACAAAAGAAAAAAAAAGATAAAGGTTTTGTGCCGCAAATGATACCATCAAGAAAGTGAAGATGCAAGCTAGGTGCAGTGGCTCATGCCTGCAGTCCCAGTACTTTGGGAACCCCCAAGGCGGGCAAATAGCTTGAGCCCAAGAGCTCGATATTAGCCTGGGCAACACAGCAAGACCCCATCTCTATAAAAAATACAAAAATTAGCCAGGTGTGGTGGCGTGCACCTGTAGTCCAAGCTACTCAGAAGGCTGGGGTGGGAAGATCACTTGGACCCAGGAGGTGGTGGTTGTAGTGAGCTGAGATCTCACCACTGCACTCCAGCTTAGGAGGCAGACTCTGTCTCAAAAAGTTTTTTTAAAAGCCTATGTCTCAAGAATTTTTTTTGCCCAGGCGTGGTGGCTCACGCCTGTAATCCCAGCACTTTGGGAGGCCGAGACAGGCGGATCACAAGGTCAGGAGATCGAGACCAACCTGGCTAACACGGTGAAACCTTGTCTCTACTAAAATACAAAAAAAAACTAGCTGGGCGAGGTGGCTGGCGCCTGTAGTCCCAGCTACTCGGGAGGCTGAGGCAGGAGAATGGCGTGAACCCGGGAGGCGGAGCTTGCAGTGAGCCGAGATCGCGCCACTGCACTCCAGCCTGGGCAACAGAGCGAGACTCCGTCTCAAAAAAAAAAAGAATTTTTTTTTTAAAAAGTGAAAATGACCCATAGAATGAGAGAACATACTTAAAATCACACATCTGATAAAGGACTTGCATCCATAACATATAAAGAACTGTTACTTGGTAATAAAAGACATATAACACTATTTTTAAATGGGCAAATCATCTTAACAGACATTTTTCCACAAGATGATGTACAAAAGACCAAATAAACACATTAAGGGATGGGCAACATCATTAGCCATCAGGGAAATATAAGTGAAAAACACAATGAGATCGACTTCATATACCTTTGATTGGTGTACGAAGACAGGCAAGTGCTGGTGATGACGTGAAGAAACTGGATCCTTCACACATTGCTGGTGTGAATGTAAAATGGTGCAGCTGCTTTAGGAAGCAGTCTGACAGTTACTAAAAACTTAAAGAGTTTCCATTTGAACCAGCAATTCCATTCCCAGGTATGTACCCAAGAGAAATGAAAACATCTGTCCACACAAAAAGGTGTACATGAATATCCATAGCAGTATTACTCATAATAGCCAAAAACTAGAAACAACCCAAATGTCCTTCAACTGATGAATGGGGAAAAATATACATATATAGAGAATGGAACATTATTTAGTCATTAAAAGGAATGAAAAGCCAGGTGTGGTAGCTCACGTCTGTAATCCCAACACTCTAGGAGGCTAAGGCAGGAGGATCACTTGCAGCCAGGAGTCTGTGACCAGCCTGGGCAACATAGCAATACCTTGTCTCTACAAAAAACAAATAAACAAACAATGGAATAAAGTAATGATACATGCTACTATATAAATAATATTGAAAATACTATGCTAAGAAGCCAGTCACAAAAGACCTCACACTGCAGGTTACATTTATATGAAATATAAACAGGCAAATCCAAAAATACAGAAAACAGATTAGTAACTGCCTAGAACTTGGGGGTAGGGGAGTGATACAGAAAATGTAAAGGGTTTATTGTTGAGATGATGAAAATGTTAAGTTAGACTTCAGAGATGGCTGCACAATTTTCTGAATATATCCAAAGTATTTAGTTGCAAACTTTAAACGAGTGATTTGTATGGTATTTGAATTATATCTCAATAAAGCTGTTATGTATTTCAGAAAAGAAAGGAACCGGGAAAAAGGAGAACAAATGACTATGAAATTTAGAAAACGCTTTTACAAAACCCTTAAGTCTACAGAGGTTGCATGAGGAAATGGAAAAAACACATGACTATGACCAATGTCAGAGGTGCACAGATCTATTTGTAGCTCTGCCTCTCTGTATCGATCAGCCCCATGACCTTGGTAAAGACACTTACCTCCTCCAGGCCTCTCTGAAAATGAAGGACTACAGTAGGTCATACTGTAGTTCCCTTCCAGCCCTAGTATATCCTCATTCTTAAAGATGCATTACAGATTAGTGACCACAGCCTAACATAATAATGAAGAAGAAAAAGGAATAACAACAGCTAGTACTGACTGAGCTCTTACTTCACACCACTGCTGTTCCTGTCTCAGCTCATTAAATTTTCACAGCACCTCCCTGAGACTGCTGTTACCCTCATTGCACAGATGAGGAACTGTGGCTGAGAGGGGATGAGAGTTGTGGAATCAACACAGAAAGCAACCAGTCCACATTAAAGCAGGTGGACAGAAAACAACAAGAGGGAGGAAACCAAGATTTTTTTTTAAGGGACTGATGGATTCTTTAACAGGTTTACCTATGCTATGAGGGTTTTTCAGTTCTGCTGTGAGGGTTTTTCAGTTTTGCTGGAGAGTTTAGGGAAGAATTAGACATGGGGATGTAGAAAATTAAGCAAAAAAAAAAAAGCAAAGCATTTTATCCACGTCATAAAAAAGCAATACAGCTGGGTACAGTGGCACATGTCTGTGGTCCCAACTACTCAGGAGGCTGATGCAAGAGGATCACTTGGGCCCAGGAGTTCAAGGCTACAGTGTTCTATGATCATGCCTGTGAACAGCCACTGCACTCCAGCCTGGGCAATACAGTAAGAACCCATCTCTTTACCCACTCACCCCGCCCCCAAAAAAGGCAGTATAATTATAGTGCCCTATGTGGCTCAGCTGAGAAATGCTGATACACTGATACTACCATGTAGTTAGGAAGAAGGTAGATGGAAAAAAGTGTGGGTTTTAGGGACTAAAAAAAAATTAAATCCTCAACTTCTTTACCAGGGATAATAGATAATAACAATAGATAATACCTAAAATTGAAATCACAATAAATATAAATATGAACGTATTGTTTCTAAATATAGAGAGAAATGCCAGAAGGAACAGCTTACAGAATTAAAGGTGGTACCCTCTGTGATGTCACACTGAAGAATGGGGAGCAGTGATATTAAAGATTAATATTTTTGTGATAAATCTTAAAGTACTTTTGAATTTCTTGAGATTATCTACATGTATTATGCTTTAATTTCATTTTATTTATTTATTTATTTATTTTTGAGACGGAGTCTTGCTCCGTCGCCCAGGCTAGAGTGCAGTGCCCAATCTTGGCTCACTGCAAGCTCCACTTCCCAGGTTCACACCATTCTCCTGCCTCAGCCTTCCGATTAGCTAGGACTATAGGCGCCCACCACCACGCCCGGCTAATTTTTTTGTATTTTCAGTACAGATGGGGTTTCACCGTGTTAGCCAAGATGGTCTCGATCTCCTGACCTCGTGATCCGACTGCCTGGGCTTCCCGAAGTGCTGGGATTACAGGCGTGAACAACCACGCCCAGCCTATGCTTTAATTTTTAAGTAAAAATTAAATTAACACAAAACAAAAGCCTTATCCAAGTTTAAGCTGGGACTCAAATGCAAGTGTGAGTCCAAATTCCAGGCTGTGATCAACATACTCTGTGGTCCAACTCATGGGACCTTTTCCCATATGGGATTTATATAAAATGCTCTTGGAGATGCCTTTATACAAATTAAGTAGTTTTTGACATAATCACCAACATGAGTCAACGTACGGCAGAGAAGAAATGAAACTCTGCAAGGTACAACTCCCTCTTTACCAACAAACATGAAACTGGGATGAATAACATCTCAGGGCATGGACTTATACAATAACTTAGGGCACAAACATAAATGCTGGCAGCCTCCCTGAAAATGTGAGCAGCTCTCAAATGCCCACAGATATTTTAATGTGTTTTTCTCCACTTGTATCCATGCGGACAGGTTCCCCAGAGATGACCTCAATTTGAATCCAGAAGCATACAGCATGCCTCTAAGACACTTGGAGAAAGTGTCTTAGCTCTCAGACACGAAATCAGTAAGGTAAGAAGAAGGTGGGAAAAGATTTTCCTACCAAAACAGCCACCTGTGTTGTAGTTTAACTGATTCCCAGGTTCAAGCAATTCTCCTGCCTCAGCCTCCCAAGTAGCTGGGATTATAGGCACTCACCATCATGCCTGGCTAATTTTTGTATTTTTGTAGAGACAAACTCAAAAGCTTTCTGATCACTGGAAAAGAACCTGATCATCTATGAGAACAGAACACCCCATAACAAAACAGGAACATGGGGCCGGGCATGTGGCTCATGTCCCTAATCCCAGCACTTTGGGAAGTCGAGGTAGGAGGATTGCTTGAGCCCAGGAGTTTGAGACCAGCCTGGGCAACATGGTGAGACACTGTCTCTACAAAAAGTGTTCGAAAAAATTAGGCACAATGGTGCACACCTGTGGCACCGGTTTTCAGGAGGCTTACGCAGGAGGATCACCTGTGCTGAGGAGTTGGAAACTGCAGTAAATCATGATCACACCACTGCACTCCAGCTTACGTGACAGAGTGAGGTCCTGTCTCAAAAAAAAAAGGAAAAAAACACAGGAACATGATACATCACAAAACCACACTGGGCTTTGGATGAAAACCTCACCTAACACAGTTTCCAGGCTTCAAGTCAAAAGTTGGATATAAGAATGCAGACTTGGCTGGGCACGGTGGCTCACACCTGTAATTCCATCACTTTGGGAGGCCAAGGCGGGCAGATCACCTGACATCAGGTGTTCAAGACCAGCCTGGCCAACATGGTGAAACCTTGTCTCTAAAAAATACAAAAATTAGCCAGGCATGGTGGCAGGTGCCTGTAATCCCAGCTACTTGGGAGGCCGAAGCAGGAGAATTGCTTGAACCTGGGAAGCAGAGGTTGCAGTGAGCCAAGATCGCACTATTGCCCTCCAGCCTGGACAACAGAGCAAGACTCAGTCTCCAAAAAAAAAAAAAAAAAGAATGTAGACTTACTTTTTTATTTGCCAAAATAAAGAAAAAATAAATTATTATTCTCTACCATCCTCAAATAAGTGTTTGTTATACCCCAAGATTAGAAGGAAAAAATAAAAGTAAAAGATAAAGCACACCAGCGACAAAATGGATAGGTTTCCCACCATGAGTGCATATTTCATTTGTGGCAGTTTAAATATTACACTTTGCTTCAATGCTGTCTGCTGGTTACAAATAGCCCAGGGCCCTGCTCCTGATCACAGCTCAAAGGAAGGCTGCCTGGACTCCGACCAGAAGCTGCCTCCAATTTATCTACGAAACAGGTATAGGTAGGGGAAGGAGTAGAGGTGAGTATGGTTTTTGCAGTGGGCAGTTTCCTTCTCCAAGGCCCTCCTCCACATCATTCAGCACGCCTGACCTCCTTTCACCTGCCCCTGCTGCCTGAGCTCCAGCTAGGGGTTGCAGTGATCAAAGTCAATACAAGCCTACTTTAGAATGGCTTCCATACCATCAATCCACGCTTGAAAAACAACCACCAAAAAGACTCTTGCTCATTGGTAAACAAGAGTATCCCCACCAGGCAGGTCCACAGCCTAATTGGGAGTGAGTCAGTTCATCAATGCACCAGAGACTCAGCTGAAAATTTCTCAACTTGTTGATACAAAGTCAGACATTAAGGTGGAAGCAGAGAGCAAAGAGAAGCATTTAAGTTCTCTGGGAGTCCCAGGGTCCACCATTAAGCCCCCTGTTTTCAGCAATCATTTTGCATTGCTAAGGACAGTGAAAGACCTGGCCCCCATCCACCACAGTAGGCAGAATCTGAATATGGGAGTAAAGGTTCCATGCATAGAGAAGTCAGGCGATTTCCACAAGGGAAGAAACAGGTCTCTTTGACAATTAAAGCCTACCTTATGATCATGTTATTAGACTTGGAATAAATGTTACAACGCGCTAGGAGACATCATGCTTAAAGCTTCACATATTATAACAACGTTGGGCAACCTGACCACCTATGACATACATAATCCCAGTTCCTGTAAGTGCAGGCTGTGTGTTCTCAGGCAAAGTTCTTAACCTCTCTGTGCTCAGAATCATCTGTAAACTGGGAATAATCATGAGTTCCACAACTCAAATTACAGTCATAAGGTTTGAAGTTGATAGTCTAGGTACAATACCTGGTACATAGAAAGGAGTCAAATGGTAGCATAATCATTTCATGATGGTTATTATTATTATTCCCACTTTACAGACTAGGAAACCAACCTTAGAAAGAATCACAAATTTGTCTCAAGTCACACAGCTGATAAGTGGGCTGAACTGGGTCTAATGAACTCCGAAGCTCTTTCTCTAATTACTTATTACAGTCTCTCCTCTCCCCTTGTAGTTTCTGCCCTGTCATCCCTAACAGACACATGGGATCAGCTACTAGAATCTGTGTGATTAAAAAGTTGGGCGTGGTGGCTCACACCCGTAATCCCAGCACTTTGGGAGGCCAAAGCAGGAGTTCAATACCAGCCCGGGCAACATGATGAAACCCAGTCTCTACTAAAAATATAAAAATTAGCTGGGTATGGTGGCACACACCTGCAGTCCCAGCTACTCGGAAGGCTGAGGCAGGAGGATTGCTTGAGCCTGGGAGGTAGTTGCAGTGAGCTGAGATTGTGCCACTGCACTCCAACCTGGGTGACAGAGCAAGACCCTGTCTCAAGAAGAAAAAAAAATAGTCTTAGAAGAAAATTCCTGTAAAAATCCATACAGTAGTAATGATAACAGTAGTAACAGCAGTGGTGGCAGTGATGGCTGCTGTCATCATCACAGTAGTAGCCGAAATCAGTGACCTTTAGTGCATGTCATTGTGGGCTAAATGGTATATATACAGTATCTCATCTCCCGTGTCAGGAAGGAGTCCATGTGTCAGAATTCAGCCAAAACATCAGGGATTTGGAAGTGGTATCAGCAAAGCAGAGCTATATGTTGGGAGGATAATTATGAACAAGAAATATCGCTGACTGGTCCCAAAACAAGTATCTTTATGACAGATGAGGTGGGAGAATCAGCATATGAAATGGCCGTGTCATAAAAGTAGCATTCCACGCTTCAAACTTGAGAAGATGATAAACAGCTGACAACTAGAGGCCACCGGGAGAAGATCCTCACTAACGGATCACAGCAGCAAAGGCAGGGAAGAAACACTTCTAATTTTTATTCACTTAGTTCCACTGCACTGAGAGTAAAATCAATAGAACTAGTGTAACCTCTTGAATCAAAGAAAAGATAAAGATACTACTGTTGGCCTGGGACACATCTCAGCAATATCTCACCACGTTCATCCTCTTCTGCATTTTCATGAGAAATAAAATATCTCTAGGGCGCGTGCGTGCATGCGTGTGTGTGTGTGTGTGTGTGTGTGTGTGTGAAACAGGGTCTCCCTCTGTCATCCAGGCTGGAGGGCAGTGGCACATTGCCACCTCTGCCTCCCGGGCTCAAGTGATCCTCCCACCACAGCCTCCCAGCTAGCTGGGGCTACAGGCGTGAGCCAACATACCCACCTAATTTTAGTATTTTTTATAGATACAGAGTTTCGCCATGTTGCCTAGGCTGGTGTCGAACTCCTGAGTTCAAGCGATCCACCTGCCTCAGCCTCCCCAAGCGCTGGGATTACAGGAATGTGTCACTCTGGCTTCTGATTTTAACCCCTCTTCTGCACCCTGAGATTAAGAAAGGCAAGCAGTGGGACTTGTTCACTGCTATACACCCAATACTGTTAGATAAGAGAGTACCTGGTATTAGGAAATAGATAATAAATAACTGATCAATGCATAAATGATGGATCTAAATATCTTAACAAAGCCAAGTGCAGTGGCTCACACCTGTAATCCCAGCACTTTGGGATCGCTTGAGGCCATGAGTTCAAGACTAGCCTGGGCAGGGTGGCAAGACCCCATCTCTAAAAAATTTTTTGTAATTAGCTAGGCTTGGTGGTATGTGCTTATAGTCCCAGCTACTCAGGAGGTTGAGGCAGCACACTTGTGCCCAGGAGTTGGAGGCTATAATGAGCTACGATCTTACCACTCCACTCCAGCTTGGGTGACAGAGCCAGACTCTTTCTCAAAATAATAATAAAAAATAAAAATAAAATTAAAAAAAAAAGGACTTCCATATGAGTATAATAAGCTCATTACACATTTATAAGCTCATCAAATGATTTTTATTTTGTCTTAAGAATGTCTAGGTATACAGGAATGTGTTCTCAAGTCTATGCGAGGGGGATTCAGTTCCTAGTGTTCATCCAAGCACTTTTTTTAGCAGCTGGGCTGAATAGGAGAGGAAGCCCTTAAATTCCTTTCTTCATCTAAGTAGGCTGTGGTCAAAAAGGCATAAGATCCTCTGGAAAGCCAGCAGAGGAAAGGGCTCTAGCTAGGCAGTGCCCATCCAAGGCCTGTCAAGAGGAGATCAAGTTCTATCACGGATCAAATGACTAACACTTCCTATTCCCCAAGCAACCTTCAGCTTAGTAAACTCCTGACTTCCCCTCTGAGGCTTGCCAACAGGGAGCAAATGCATTGAAATGCAACAATAAACATTCTATCCAAAGAAAGTTGGTTTTCTTTCTGTAAATTCATGAGCAATCATTTTGATCTCTGTATCATTCTCTGTGAGGTGGGTTGATGTGAGTTTCTTGGGAAACACCCTTTGTGAGGCTCCTTGGGATCACTCTAAGATGTAGCTTTCAGACAGGCTTCTTCAGTTAGTAATAGAAAGCAACTCTGGCTAATTTAAAGAAGAAAAAGCAGTTTACTACATGGACACAAAAGACAAAGCTGAAGCAACAGCCTTAGGAAGGTAGGAAATAAAAATAACTCTAAGACCTAGGCAGCAGGAACCAGCAATCTCTTCTGTTCACCTCTGGGTGAACAGTTTTTATATCACTCAGTTCCATACTCAAATTCAGGAAGAGTATGTCTGATTGACAGAGCTTAAGTCACATGTTTTCCCATCTACAGGATGGCAGGGAACCTCGGCGGACCATCCCATTAAGACTAAGGGATACATTCCTCAATTGCGGGGAAAAAAGGAGGAGGGGAAGAGAGAGAAAGAAAGGAAAACGAAGAGAATAAATCAGAAAAGAAAATGTGCATGCCAAAAATGCACAAGTTGGCCAGGCACAGTGGCTCACATCTGTAATCCCAGCACTTTGGGAAGCTGAGGCAGGCAGATGGCTCGAGCTCAGGTGATCAAAATCAGCCTGAGCAACCTGGTGAAACTCTATCTCTACAAAATATCAGAAAAAATTAGCCAGGCATGGTGGTGTGCACCTGTAGTCTCAGCTACTTGGGAGGCTGAGGTGGGAGGATCACTTGAACCCAGGAGGCTGAGGCCGCAGTAAGCCATGATCACACAACTGCATTTCAGCCTGGGCAACAGAGCAAGACCCTGTCTCAAAAAAAAAAAAAGAAAAGAAAAGAGAAAAAGGAAAAGGGAAGGGAAGGGACAAGTTGACCTCACAAGCAGTCAGGTATCTTAGCTGCCCCTAACCTGTGGCCTAATCAGCAACTTATCCAACCATTTATCTCCCCAGTTTCTTTTAACATTCCAGTTATTTCGTGGCTCAAGCTACAGTAAAAAGTCACAGGTCTGGAAATACCATGGCCACTCAAGTGAAGAGCACAGTTTTAAAAGCATATGTTCGAAATGAGCTCAAAATATTAGCAAATGGCATAAAAAAGGATTCAGGCATTTTACTACACAACAGTTATTGAAGTTGGATTTTGTGTTACCTAAACAAGTTGGAAAAAATATTTCACAAAACCCTCCTACACAAAAGTTGCAAATGCTAGTCTAAAAGAAATAAAATCAAATAATTCTGAAATGTGACCCTCAAGGATAAACAAGAATATATATTTTATAAACAGGGTGGGTCACAGTAAGGAAGAATTTAATACTTGCTAAACAAATAATTCTTCACAACAATTATAACAAAGACTTATCTCTGGAATTCTACAGAAACTGGCAATTTGCTACAAGATTCTACTTCTGGAAGACCACCCAGCTTAAACGGAATGTGTCCTTTACTGAATTATTAATATTCACAATTTTCAAAAGATATTCTATGAAAAAGAACTGATGCTTTAAGCACTGGCATCAGACTATCCAGTTATGAGACAAATGACACATTCCTGAATTGCCACTGGGTTTCCCACTGTTCTAACCCTCTCCTCAGTCTGATTTTCCCCGTCTCTTACCCTCAGACAGAGGGAGAAACAATGGCTGCTGCAGTTAACAGCTGTTTATCTTAGGTTATGTACACATGAATTGCCTGTGGGTGTTTCCCAAAATGTGACTCCCCCAATAAACTACTGGGGCCAGTATATTTCCTGTTCATCAGAAAGAAATAAGCTTTTCAGTCTTAATTCCCCAGTCCACCAAAAAGTAAAAAGAAAAGAATTCTTTCTGAATCATTCCCTAAAAGACTTTAAAAAAAATCAGAAAGAAGAAAAATGAAATGAGACTCTAGTAGAAAAGCAAGACAGAATACACTTATCTTAAAGGGAAAAGAACAAGAATGAAAAGAGCAAGATAAACAGAGAGTAGGAGAAACCGACCACAGGTTTTATTAAAGGGATTTCAAGGTGATGGTCAACTAATTGGCTTCCTGAATTCACAATATAACAGAAAGAAAAACATGTCCGAATAAAGCCTACCAACTCCCTCCGCCCTGCTATGTGCTGCCTCTTCTTAGACACAAGAAGGAACTAGTGACAGTACCCACTGTGCATGAGGTATCCAAGTGCAGACTCATTACCAATACAAAAGGAAAAATTGTACTGCATGGGGTGGCAGAAGGAAGGGAGAACTTGACCAAGCTCCCATCTAGAAACACACAAGATAGGTGAACAATGGCCAAAAAGTACTTCCCTTAAATACAAAAAGCATGGCATCAAAATGTGAGATAAAGTTAAGGAAAAGTACATTTAAGACAACTTGAATCCATTTTCTAACTATTAAAATACTGAGCTATTAAACAACTAATTTTGCTATCAAATGAACAAATATTTTCTTTTCTTTTCTTTTTTTTTTTTTTTTTAAGACTCAGGGGGTACATGTGCAGGTTTGTTAGACGGGTATATTGCATGATGCTGCGGTTTGGGCTTCCAATGATCCTGTCACCCAGGTAGTGAACACAATCCCATCAGGCATTTTTCAACCCCTTCCCCCATCTCTCCATCACCACTTTGGGAGCCACAGTGTCTATTGTTCAATGTTAGTTTCCACTTATAAATGAGAACACATGGTATTTGGTTTTCTGTTAGAGGAACAGAGATTTAAGGATTGGGGAGAGTATAAGAAAATTTGTATTAGCATGATGTGTACCAAAACCTATAGATCCTATAACCAAGTAATTCCACATGTAATATTTGTCTCAAGGAAATATTCAGAGAGATATATAAGACCATATGCACAAAAACTATTCATCACATCATTGTTTATGAAAGCAGTTCAGAAACAACCTAAATATTCAACAAAAAAATCACATATAAAATACATTAGAAAATATCCATAAAATAGATACCTGGATAAAAAAAACGTCTTCAGGTCGGGCGCAGAAGCGCACACCTGTAATCCCAACACTTTGGGAGGTCGAGGTGGGCAGATCACCTGAGGTCAGAAGTTCAAGACCAGCCTGGCTAACATGGTGAAACCCCGTTTCTACTAAAAATATAAAAAATTAGTCCAGTGTGGTGGTGCACATCTGTGATTTCAGCTATTTGGGAGGCTGAGCCAGGAGAATCACTTGAACCCAGGAGGCAGAGATTGTAGTGAGCCGAGATTGCGCCATTGCATTCCAGCTTGGGCAACAAGAGCAAAACTCTGTCTCAAAAAAACAAAAACAAAAAGTTTTCACGTATATTGTGAACATTATTCCCTATCAAGTATAATGAGGGGAGAAAACAAAACTCAAGAGTATGTGATATGGTTTGGCTGTGTCCCCACTCAAATCACATCTTGAATTGTAGCTTCCCTAATCCTCACATGTCGTGGGAGGGACCCAGTGGGAGGTAACTGAATCATGGGGGTGGGTTTTACCCACGCTGTTCTCATGATAGTGAGTAAGTCTCATGAGATCTGATGGTTTTATAAAGGGCAGTTCCCCTGCACATGCTCTCTTGCCTGCCACCAAGTAAGACATGACTTTGCTTCTCCTTGACCTTCCACCATGATTGTGAGGCCTCCCCAGCCATGTGGAACTGTAAGTCCATTAAACCTTTTTCCTTTATAAATTACCCAGTCTCAGTTATATCTTTATTAGCAGCGTGAGAGCGAACCAATACACTATGAAATGGTTATAACTTATACAATAAATGCTCATGTGCTTATAGGTGGTGTCTGTCGGCATGTGTATACATGCATACACACATATACACTCATACTACATAATATTATTTAAAAATCAAATGTTGAATGGTGGTTATCTCTGAGCACAGATGTTACAGTTTTATTTATCTATATTTTCTAACTATAGCAAACAAGTATAACTTAAAGCAAAAATCACCTTAGAAGGAATAATGTGCTATATACTTAAGTTGAGAACTGTAATGGGCCAACCTTTCATTTCATTGAGAAATAGGCTCTTATATTCCATATCTCCCTATTTTACATAGTTTTATTACCTAATAAGATATTGTTTCACACCAATTCTGCATAGAAAGTTCATATGTAAATGTCCTATTGTTAGCTAGATTATATGTTGTATTTTTTGACAGTCAAACTGCATAAATGGATGAGGACAAGAAAATATTCTAAATAGCAATTTTTTTTTTCATTTGGCACATCAAAGTGATTTTTGAGTTAATCTCAAATAAGTGTATCTCAAGATTCCCTTTTTAAAAAATAATAAAGGCATGCTCTTCAGCAAAGACTGAGTTACCTCCAAAAATACATTCTCCCCTTCCTCCAAACTCTCAGTTGAGCATATGGCTGCCCTGATTAAAGGCTTTTGTTGCAGCTAGTTACGGCCACATGAGCAAGGTCTGGCTTATGAGATGTGAGCAGAGAAGCACAGTGTGTCATTTCCAAGCCGTGTCTGTGAAGAGAAGAGACCTGCTCTCCTCTTGTCTCTGTTCCACTAGCCAGAATGCACAGGAGGACAATATCTCTATAATGACAGACCAATATATGAGATAGAATCTCAGTTCCCAACCTTGCAGAATCACAGTAGTGTAGGACTATTACATGGCTAGACCGTTGCATAAGGTAGAAATGAACTTCTACCATATTGAAGCCACTACGATTTGAGGTATCTGCTAATGCAGCCAAACCTATATATTGGCTGATACACAGAAACCTTGAACAAAATAACCAGTATTGAAACAGTAAGCTATTTAATTTATCCAACCTGATCCTATACATCTCTTCTTCAAAAAACATTTCAGAATGGGTCTATACCACTGTCATTTCTTAATAATTTAAAAAAATAAAGTCGCTAGTTAATGTCAAAGGCTTCTGTGGAAACTCATAAAATACAAGGTGCACTTAAAATAAAAATAAAATACTGATTAAGAATAGTCTAAGTTGAAACCAAGATTCTCAGACATGAGTAAAATAAGTATGTATGCCATCTCGAAAAAAGATTCCAAAGATCATATGCATATTTTTATCTGCATAGAAAAATTGAAAAAAATATATCCCAAACGGGTTGCCTCTGGAGGATTAGAATTTTAGGTTGAGAACAGAAGGAGGTAACAGGAAAATTTAGTTTTCTACTTTATATTCCTGTGTTTTACTTGAATTTTGCCATAAACATGTATTACTTTAGTAATATACAAAACTACAAAAATAAAGCACATATGATAACTCTGTACAGCAGACTGATACCAAAAAAAAAAAGGCAGGGGCAGGAGGGGGAATAAAATTTCTATCTAGCTACAAATAAAACTTCTGAATTCTGGGATGTCAATTCATAAACCTGTAACTTCCATTGTGCATTAAAAAAAACTATAACATACCATAAAACCTGAATCTATTTCTTTAACTTCCTTACCTTTAACAAATACCACAATTTCTCTTAGAGAGAGTAAACAGAAAACTCGTGAAAAACTAAAGAGAGAGAAAATAAAATTCTATGTCTGGTTAGGATGTTAACAAGCTCACAATCATAGGACACCACTATTATCTAAGGCACAGTGTTTTCAATTTGGATGGTAAGTCAGTTCATCTTTGAGCTTCGATCAAGGTCTTAAGGCTATCAAGACCACATGAGGATATGGTAGGTTGCCCATTATCTCACTTACTGAGTGACCTATTATTCACTGAACTTATTTCCACACAAGAGAACAGCACAGATACACTATCCTAAATGATGATGCACATAAAACACACATTAACATCATATTCATTGTTAGCAACTATTAGAACCTATATATGACACTATCAATAACTGACTGTATCATTCGGGTTGCTATTAGTTCAATATGGTATGTTGTGTGTTCCCTAAAGAACCTATCACCAAACTAAGATTTTTTGAGATCAGCAAAACCCAATCTTTCTAAAAGGTGCCCAGTTGATTAGTGAAATTACCTTCTCTCTACAGTGAAAACAATTCCCACTACCCAACCTGATGGTAAGAAAGATGCCACATATGGTATTTGGTTTTCTGTTCTTGTGATAGTTTGCTGAGAATGATGGTTTCCAGCTGCATTCCACCTGCATCCATGTCCCTACAAAGGACACAAACTCATCCTTTTTCATGGCTGCATAATATTCCATGGTGTATAGGTGGGAACTGAACAACGAGATCACTTGGACACAGGAAGGAGAACATCACACACCGGGTCCTATTGTGGGAGGGGGTAGGGGGGGAGTGATAGCATTAGGAGATATACCTAATGTAAATGATGAGTTAATGGGTGCAGCACACCAACATGGCACATATATACATATGTAACAAACCTGCACATTGTGCACACGTACCCTAGAACTTAAAGTATAATAAAAAAAAAAAGGAAGGCACCACATAATTGTGTGTGAAGGCCCTGAACTTCAAACATTCCTAGAACAGACTGTTCCTAATGGTGACAGGACTTAAAATCTAAGAAGCCATATGAAGCATCAGAACCCATCTCAATAACTTTACAAAAGCACAAGAATAATCAAGGAGAGGTTGAGAAAAGAAGACTTTCATCTTCAGAGTCAGAGCCAAGGGAAGTACTGAGCAGGGAATTAGTATATGTCTAGCACTGGCAACCAAAGTATTCAAGAGGTCCATTATAAATCTTTACGTCCAAAAGAATTCCTATGAGGCTACGTTAAGAAGAAAAAAATGTTGGAATACATTGCAAGTTACCACTGGTAGATGTTAAGAAAATAAAATTATACAAGTAGTACATGGGATACAATTTTTAATGAAATTAGAAATGACAGGAGATTTAGAATTAAAACTAGCAACTGGATTCACAAGTCTTAAATACACACATATACACAAATACATACACATTAAAACAATCTTTAAGATTTTTTTAAACACTCAAAAATGAACTACTGATGTTAAAGAACTAAAAGCTTTAATTTCTCCTTTCTTAAAAAAAAAGAAAAAAGCCAGAAGACTGGCCAGGATGCCCAAGACCTTCCAATTCAATGCTCTCAAAAACTACGAACCACAAAATCTGACAGATGGAAAATGGTTATTCCAAGGGGTTTGGGATTCTACAGGTACACCAGAAATTATCTGTGCACTAAAAAAATGTGAGTAAAAGTATTTTCTATAATATACAGATGTCATATATGTGTGTATGTTTATGTATATATTTATATATGTGTGTATGTATACATATGTAACAAATGTAATA
Source organism: Rhinopithecus bieti (assembly GCF_001698545.2). Classification (NCBI taxonomy): domain Eukaryota; kingdom Metazoa; phylum Chordata; class Mammalia; order Primates; family Cercopithecidae; genus Rhinopithecus; species Rhinopithecus bieti. Next base: position 1,019,775 of record NW_016804543.1, on the reverse strand, counting down.
TTACATAGATAAAATGTATAATGACCTCTGTAGGCTAGTACTGTTCATTATCAGATTCATAGCAGTTTTCCAAAACCAAGAGGTCCTAAAAGTACAACTAATATTAAGTAAGCATCTGTGAAACTTTTTGAAGCATAGCCTCTAAAAGACTGAAACCACCACACTAATCCAGAGTGATCCTTCAGTTGACCTGGATGATATAATATCCATGGGTCAGAGTGAGATGGCTGAATTAAATAAGCAAAGAAAGTAATCATCTGATATGTAGGAGAGAATGTGGGCAAGGAGATGGGAAAGATCCATCACTTTAAAAAGACGAGAACCCCTTCTGTTTCTGAGTCTTTTTAGAAGCCCATTTGCTGCTGCATATTTTGTATCTGCACAGACTTTTCTCTTCTGGGCTTAGCGACACACTCAACATTTTCAGTCCAGAGTCATGAGTCTCTGTTCTCTCCTCTATTCAGCTACATCATGAGTCATAGTAATGACTATTCTTGAATACCACTGGTGACGTTCAAAAAATTCTAAGCTCATGCCAACCAACTTTTGAACATCTGTGAGGCAGGGGAGAAATACTCGCCTAAAAGCTGCCGCCAGAAACACTAGTCTGCCTTCCAAAGTCAGCACAACACAGGAGTTTAACTTGGGAGGCCTTAACATAACAATAAGTAACACAACAATGAAAGAATCTGTACTAATAAGGAAAATAATAATGTCAGTTACCATCTATCAAGTGCTACTATATTGAAAAAATTTACACTCATAGTCTGGGGGTATGGGGGGTTGTCAGGTAAGGCACAGGGGGTGCCACCTGAGCCGACATCAAAAAGATAAGCAGAATGTACTAGTATGTACAGAAATGTACTGGTATGTGTTCACAACAGAGAAGAATGAGGATGCTGCCACACGTATGAAGATGGTCACTGCAGTGTTCCTTACAAAAGCCAAAACACACAAGCAAGCTTTGTGTCTTTCAACAGGTTGTTATCTTAATGTCTACCTCATGCTGTTTACAGAAAAAAATAAAAGTGGGCAACCAGTTCTCAGTTCCAGATGACATTTAAAACTCATCATATGCCTTCCCAACTCACACACAGGCACACACACACGCCAAGGAGGGTCAGAAATATGTTCTTGTGCATCCAACTTCAAGCTTTTTATTAAGCTTTATAAAATTCAACAATATTTTTCTCATTTCATGTCTGAACAAGGCCCAGCACAGATCCAAGGACCAAAATTTCCCAAAGGACTTGCAAGAACATTCCAACTTTAACACCACATCCAACGCAAACACTTCTTTAAAAGAACAAGCAGATTCACATAGCCAAAAACTCAGGAGTTGAACAAGTCATAAAATATCAGCCCATCTATTTATAAGAGGTACAAGTTGAGAACCACTATGGTTGAAGGATCTTGCCCAAAGCCAGTTATACAGCTGGAACTGCAACCCAGATTCCAATTTTAGAACTATCCCAATAAGCTACATTGATTGAACTCCTATTGTATTTGTCAATAGCCAGCTGGAACAGCACAAAACATTAACTTGGAAAGAAAAACAAGAATAAAATTTATCGCCTTGTTTGTTTAGACAACAAAACCTATTCTAGCCTGGGCAGTGGTTCACACCTGTAATCCTAGCACTTTGGAAGGCTGAGAGGCAAGAGGATTGCTTGAGGCCAGGAGTTCAAGACCAGCCTGGGCAACATGGCAAAACCCCGTAACTACAAAAATTACAAAAATTAGCCAGGCACGGTGGCATGCGCCTGTAGTTCTAGCTACTTGGGAGGCTGAAGTGGGAGGACAGCTTGAGCTCAGGAGGAGGAGGATGCAGTGTGCCTGGGCGACACAGTGAGCCCCTATCTCAAAAAACCAAAAAAAAAAAAAAAAAAAAAAAAAAAAAAAAAAAAAAAAAAGGAAAGAAAGAAACCAACAACAACAAGAAAAAAAAAAACAAAAAACTATTCTAATGGGTTTGTAATTTGGACAACTACTTGCTCTTTAAAGAATGAGACAGATAACTATAATGGTAAGAAGTCATTTATTGAGCACCTATTACAAATCTGGCAATATGCCAGGCCCTACCACCCATCACTGACCAATCATTGAACTAGGACTTAGGTAAGCACAATCAACAAAACCCTTAAAGCACAACTGGAAGAGAAGCCTGAGCTGCTAGCACAATAAGCCCCAACAAACTAAAATATTAGATTAAGGGACAGAAGTATTTTCTACTTCATAAGTTAATTATACATTACCAGGGTTACTTTTCCCCACTATTTTGCAGGAGTCAATGTGATACACAATGTAACCAAGGGTGACAAAAGCAACCATACTCCAAAGTATTCAGCAAAATATCTGACAAGCAACATGCATGACAACAGCCCTAAACTGTTAGAAGACTGGGATACAAACCCAAGTTGCTCCAATTCAAATTCGTGACAAGTAACCAGTTATAATAGGAATTTGCTGGACAATGAGATACACCCCCTCACATATTGTTCTAAATAGATACTTCATACGGAAAACTCATTATAGATACTCATTATATAGAAAACACAGTCTTTAATTAGAGTCTCTAAAATAGCTATTCCCCATCCTTAATTATCATGTAACATATAACATGAAAACTTCTGATCACAGCCTGATGGGCAGCCAATGGGCAAATTCCCTCAGGGTTCAACGACCCTAACTGCGAATCTATTTTTCTTTAATTATGTTACAGAAAAAGATGTCTCAATCCATAGTCTTCCTAAACTTCAAAAGGTTTGGTTGGTTGGGAAGAAACTCATTAACTTAGTTATGATAATCTATATTTCAGAGAGGAAAGAAAAAGAGAAAACTTTTCATAACTTCTTGATGGACATAAAATAATAGCAGAATCAGATTTTATTTAAGTGGCATACCAACATTTGCAGTCATTCTTGTGTTTATTTTTCAGAAATTATCAAAATCTACCAAAGCAAATCTAAAGAACATATCTAAAAGAACTTACCTAAAACATTAAATTAATGTTAAGTATAATTATAACAGCAGCTAACATTTATTTATTAGGTCTTAACTGTTCAACTTTACATGTTGTTTTAACGCCTCCCAAATCAGCCTAACACAAGACTTACGTGGGGCACTGAATCACAGAATCCCTGGAAATTCTAATTCTGTAGCTCTGGGATGGGTCCCATTATTTTAAAAAACGCACTACAATCATTCTTATGACCAAGCTAGGTTAGGAAACAGATTCTCATGGGCTCTTCTTTAACAATGCAAGGAAATAGGAAACACTAGTAGACCCATTTGACCACTGAAGAAACTGAGGCTTAGAGAGGTCACAAAGCCACCCAGGGTCAGAGGCAGAAACAAACAGAAATGTGAGCTCAGATTTGTAGCTTTTAGCCTGAAAGTAAAACTGCAATCATTGTTCCTTTCTCCGTGTAACACACCAGAGAAGGACACTAACAACCTCGATTTCAGGGACGATAAAAATTAAGTCACAATCCATTCTTTTCTTATTATCTGTCTCAGAGTATCTAAGAAGACTACACTGGTAAAAGACTACAGTGCAGTTTCTGGCACATAAGTTACTGAAAATAAGATTTCTTTCCTACCTCCCATCCTTCATCCCTTCTTCTCTATTGATGTCCTCTAATTGGAGTCATAAGTCCTCTTTCTACCAAGCAAAGCCAAAGGTTCCCAGACATATACAACCTTAGAAAAAATATGTGAAATAAATGGCAGATACTAGCATCAGATTTACTATTCATTTTTCTTTTATTTTTTTATTTCATGAAAATTACATTCGAACTTGTTTCTTGCCTAGAGAAAGGTACAAAATAAAGTTTACATAAGTCCTTTAAAAATCAAAATACAATTAACAAGTTTTTTCATGCATTCCCAAAATCCAACGATATATTTTAACAAAAAATAATGACAAGTTACATTTATTGAGCGTATCAAGTATCATATCATTAATTCTCATCAGAAGTCCAGAGGGAATTATCGTAAGCCCCATTTACAATTAAGAAAACAGACACAAAGAAGTTAAATATTTTGCCCCAGGTCACACAGTTACCAAGTGATAGAGACAGTATGCAAAATTAGAAGGAGAACTACCATTTATTTGAATCTCACGGTATCTTGATTACAATTATCTACCTCTGTGTAACAAATCATCCCAAAATATAACGGCTTAAACTGACAACAATCATTTGATTATCTTTCACAATTTCTGTGAGTCAGGAATTTATACAAAGCACAGCTGAAATGCTTGTCTCTGCTCCCTGATGTCTGGATCTCACACTGGGAAGACTGCAGGCAACTCAATGGCCCAGGGCTAGAATCATCTGAAACCTCAGGTGTGTTTCACCTCCCCTGGAACACTTAGATGTGGCCTCACCATTTGGCTCCTTGAGCTCCCTTGCAGCCTCCTAGCTGACTTCCAAAACCAAGTGTCCCAAAAGAACCAGGCAGAAGCTATATCACCTTTTATGACCCTAACTTGGAAGTTTCACAGCACTGCTCCACCTTAATCACATGGCCACCCCTCCATACAAAAAGAAGGAACGAGACATCACTACCCGCCTCCCTATGGAAAGAATCTCAAAGTCGTAAGAACAGCATAATTTCTGCCACAACCCCTAAATAACAATCAATAATATCATCTCTACCTACTAGTGAGAAAATGGAAGTTCAGAGAGGCTATGTGATTGCCCAGGGTCACACAATTAATAAATAATGGCACTAAGATGCCAACGCAGGCCCTTGTGACTCCAAATCCTGTGAAATTTCCATTACATCATACTTACAAAACATTCCATTGAAACTGAGTTGTTCCTTGGTGAAAGCTAGGAAACATCCATCTTAAAAAATAATAATAATAAAGTGAACCATTCCACCAAAAATATGCTAAAAGGATATCCAAATATAAATTATCAAATTTGGAAAGGCAGCAAATGGAAATCCTAATCTAAAGCATTCTTAGTTTACCAGTGATGTCAAATGTTAGCATTTTCTTTGTTGTTGCAATCGAGGATTCGTGTAAGAAAAGAGAAATAAAATACCAAGGGTATTCAGTAAGGACAGTCCTTGAAAAGAACAGCAACCACCTAGGACAGTGGTGTAAACCATTCAATTAAGTCTAAATAGGACATACCCAGGCAACACAATGAAACCAATGAGCCACAAACTCCATCTGATGCCAAAACTAAAAGTGGAGTTACCACTCATCACCATAAACAGCTTTTGAAAAGGCCAGTCCCAGCTCTGAGTGTCTCTTCTGGCATGGGAAATTTCGTAACACATCTTTATTGCAGGCTGAGGACACTTGCCTCATCCAGATTTATAGACTTATGAAAATCTGCAATATGAATGTTTACTGTTGTCATGGAACCTTCACATGAGGTCAAAATAACACACGCCCATCATTGTGGCATTTCCAAACAGGACTGAATGGTCAGAAATGGAGGTGCTAGCCAATGTTATTTATTAAAACAAATCAAAACTTCTCTTTTATTTTAGATACCTGTGATGTTTATGGAGGATTTAGCAATATGTACACGGTTGTGCATAATCTGATAATAAATCCATCAGTCCTTTATTTTGCTACTGGTTAACTAAAATGCCAGCCATAAAGGCAACTGTACCTCTTTAACAAACGTGTCTTCTTCTAAGTGGGCAGTGTCAGTACTTGTTCCCCAGATGGGTTCACAGCTAGTACAACAGGCAGAGTACCTCATTCAAAACTTCAGCACCTCTTTTCCAGCCCCTGTTCTCTTCACTCAATGTCTTAACCATGGGCATTAAAGAACACAACATGTGAAATATACAGGCAATTTGCTTGTCTGAGTTTGTGTGACACCTTCAGATTTCAGAAATTAAACTGCCACCCTCAGGATCAGAGACCAGAATTCTCGAAAGTATACAATTCATTCGAGAAGGCAAGGCATGGTAGACACCCCCTTTGTCTTCAAACAATAATCCAATTTTTTCTTTCCAAATCCCTACAAAGAATCTTTATATGATTAATGACCATCTATCTATCCGGCAGCTTTCTTTATCAAAGGGAATAAACCTAAATTCATTATAGTTTCATGTGCCAAGTGCATAAAAATGGCTAAAATCAAAATAAAGTCATTGAGATGGTGAAGTCCCATCCAAACTTATGTCAATTACCCTCCATTTTACCACTGAAAAACAATATCCATCAATACCATCAATACATTTGCTTCTAAACACTTTTTCCTCTGCAGGGACTTTTCATCATCAAACTATAGTTGGCATTAAGTCCAAAAGAATATTCAACTATAGCAAGTAATATTTCCCTGGAAAGCTATTAATTATTCAGCATTCCTTAGCTGCCTAGAAGCAGATAGATACCCAGATTGCTCTTTGTTGGAAACACTCGCTCAGCGCCCCCACCCCCAGCCTGGAGAGGAATACAGGCTGACCCACTACCACTGCACCTCTGCAAACATCAAGAAGTGATGCTGCAAGGACCAGCTCAATAGTACCCAACAGCCTGGCTGACATGGGGAAGCCCCCAGCCAGACCAAAATCTCTACCCACTGCAGTATTTTTATCCCTATAGGCAATAGACAAAAGGCCAATGTTCCTACTCACTTTAAATTCAGGTTATACAGGACTAAGACAAGAAAGAAAACTGAAGTCCCAATCAAAACTGAAACCACCAGGGTACTACATGTAATAAGCATTTTTATTATTACTACTAACAATAGTAATCACGACAAAAAAAGTACAACCATGTCCACGGCCAACAGGAAGGTTACCAATAGAGGACACTTTGGTTGTATGCAGTTTAGGAAGAAGGAAAAAAAGACTTGAAATTATCAAAACCTTGGACTCAGCAATTTCACATCTGGGGAGCTTGTCCAAGAAAACTACGAATCATGTGAACAAAGATTTAGCTATAAGGATGTTCAACGCAGAGTTGTTTAAAACGTGAAAAACTGGCTGGTCACAGTGGTTCACACTTGTAGTCCCAGCTATGCAGGAGGCTGGGGCAGGAAGATGCTGGAGCCTGCAAGTCTGAGGTTACAGTGAGCTATGACTGTGCCACTGCACTCCAGGCAGGGCATCAGAGACCCTGTCTCAAAAAAACAAACAGACAAACAAACTGGAAACAACCTAAATACCCAACAATAATAAGGACAGTATACATCCATACAATGAAATACTAAGTAAAACTTCAAAATGATAGTGTAAAACCAGGTGGGGCTTTTCTTTGACATGGCAACATGTTCATGATTTCACAGGAAATGAATATTCAAGTAACAAAATGTATACTCCTCAATATAAATTTTGATTTTATACACCTACACACAATACACCTAGAATAATACAACTGCCCCTCCATATCCAAGACAACTGGTTCCCAGGATCCCCTTGGATACCAAAATCCACAGATGCTCACATCTCTGATATAAAATAGCACAGTACTTGCATAAAACCTATGCACATCCTCCTGTGAATTTAAATAATCTATAGATTACTTATAATACCTAATGCAATATAAATGCTATATAAATAGTTGATATACTGTATTTTTTTATTTGTACTATATTGTAGTACTATTTGGGGTTGTTGGGTTTTTTTTTTTTAAATAATTTGTAGCTGCAGCTGGTTGTGGAACCCGTGAATACAGAGGACCAATACATCACTAAAGAATAAAACTGGTTATATTTGATGGCTGGAAAATAGGTGAGTTTTGGCTTAGCTCTTCCTAATAGTTCTGTAATAAACATGTACCATTCTTTTGCATTAGAAAATTAACAGATTTTAATCCCAACACTTTGAGGGGCTGAGGCAGGAGGACAGCTTAAGCCCAGGAGTTCCAGACCAGCTAAGGAAACAGAGCAAGAACCTGTCTCCCAGAAAACAAAACACCGCATGTTCTCACTCATAGGTGGGAATTGAACAATGAGAACACTTGGACACAGGGCGGGGAACATCACACCCAGGGGCCTGTCGTGGGGTCGGGGGAGGAGGGAGGGATAGCATTAGGAGATATACCTAATGTAAATGACGCCTTAATGGGTGCAGCACACCAACATGGCACATGTATACATATGTAACAAACCTGCACGTTGTGCACATGTACCCTAGAACTTCAAGTATAATTTAAAAAAAAAAAAAAAAAATTAACTTGTCTCCACAAAAATTTTTTTAAAAAATCAACCAGGCAGGGTTGTACCCCTGCACTCCCAGCTACCAGGGAGGCTGAAGTGGGAGGATCACTTAAGCCCAGGAGGTTGAGGCCAAAGTGAGCTATGATCGCACCACTGCACTCCCGCGTGAGCAACCGAGTAAAATCCTGTCCGAAAAAAAAAACAAAGAAAGGAAAGGGGGGAAAAAAAAACTTAGTGGAAAGTATTTAAGCATTTCAACAACATTCTACCACAGGGATCACTTTTAAAGGCATACTGTTTTCAGAAAAGACAGATGTTTTCTCCCTAAAATTAAGTTGCAGTCCAAATCCAAATATTTAATTCAAGATAGAGTCATAAACAGCTTTTTCTCTCTTTAGGACACTTAAGAATAAATGCTTGTGATTAGACTGACCACCAGCCAGAGAGTTTGATATACGATTTGTTTTAATGCTTTCTACAAAAATCCCTGCTCAAAAGGATTCTTCTCAATGTATCTATTTCCACCTGTTTCCTGTATTTGTTTCTCCCCAAAATCCTACCTTTCCGTGCCATAACATCAAATTTTTATTCATCCCAAATAATGGTCCACTGAACACTTTAAATAAAAGGTGGCTGGATAGTAGCTTGGAGATAAAGTACTATTTTACAAAACCCTAGGAAAAAGCAGTAATATGGAAGAGTTTAATATGGCATCAGAAAAGTAGGCATTTATTTGTAAAATTAAATGTACACAGGCTTGTTCATTTGTACGTGTACATGTGTATGTGTAAAAAAAATTATACACATACATAAACAGAAACAACAAAACAAAACAAAACAAAAACCCTGAAATTCAAATCGTTGACAGGTACAGAAAATAGGGGTAAGTTCATGTCTCCTTCATTTGTATGTCTCATTTCACAAAAGCTCCTGTTATTTTGAAACACTTAGATACAAAGTCCTTCAAAGTATACTGACATAGAAAAACAAATGAAGGGCTGGGTGCCGTGGCTCATGCCTATAATCCCAGCACTTTGGAAGGCCGAGGTGGGGGGATCACTTGAGGTCAGGAGCTCGAGACCAGCCTGGCCAACATGGTGAAACCTCGTCTCTACTAAAAATACAAAAATTAGCCAGGCATAGTGACAGATGCCTGTAATCCCAGCTACTCGGGAGGCTGAGGCAGGAGAATTGCTTGAACCTGGGGCAGAGGTTGCAGTTAGCTGACATCGCACCACTGCGCTCCAGCCTGGGCGACAGAGAGAGACTCTGTCTCAAAAAAAAAAGAAAAGAAAGGAAAAAGAAAAACCAATGAAAACAATGGCAATGTAACAGTTAAGAATAATCTATTGTATACTTTCAAATAGCTAGAAGGAAAATATTGAACATTCCCAACACAAAGAAATGATAAATGTCTGAGAAGATGGATATGCTATTACCCTGATCTGATCACTATACATTATATGTATCAAAACATCATTACGTACCCCATGAATATGCACAATTATTATTTGTCAATTTAAGTAAATATATTTTTAAATAACTAAAGAAAATTATTTTGAGACTGGGGTCTCACTCTGCAGCCCAGGCTGAAGTGCAGTGGCACAACCTTGGTTCACTGAAGCCTCAACTTCCCAGGCTCGGGTGATCCTCCCACCTCAGCCTCCTGCGCAGCTGGGACTACAGGCACACACCACCACCATGCTCGGCTAATTTTTTGTAGAGATGGGTTTCGCCATGTTGCCCAGGCTGGGCTGGATCTCCTGGGCTCAAGCAACCCTCCTACCTCAGTCTCCCAAAGTGCTACAATTACAGGCGTGAGCCACCATGCCTGGCCTAAAAGATGTTTTAGGTAATATATTCGAAGTGGATGTCTTTCAAAACAGAAAAAACATTCACAGTGTAAAAAGTACAATGTGAGGATTCAGCTCCAGGAAAACAGTCATCAGAGGAAGGAAGTTCATAACTACTCAGGTCCATTTTCTCTCTACCATTCTTACTAATAACATGTCTCATTATGATCATTCTGCTGAAGAAATCAGACTTATCAAGAAATGAAAACAGATCACAGGAAGGCAGGGGAGAAATGTCAACCTCAGAAAAAACTGAGATCATTTCAGAGGTGCTGACAGATAATGGAAATGTCACCATGGCAAAACATTACCATCCTTTTGTGACATAACTGGGATAGAAATCCCTACAGACAACAATACCAAAGGGAATAAAATTAAGAGAGCTGGAAACAGAAAGAACAATTATGATCTGTTCTCATGTTTTATGCTGGAAAAATGAATTCACGGCAAGGGCCTTGGTGTCAGTGTTAATTCTCCATACATGTGGAGCCCCAAAGAGCTATCTAATACAGTTTCATGTATACTTCTGCTAACTTGCTTATACCCTAAATGGGACTTTCAAAAGGGGAGAAAGTTAAAATGGGATTAAGGAACACAAATTAAAATAAACCCTTCCTGATGCACTAATTTTTCAGATCCCATAAAAGTCTTGGTCAAGTCCAAAGTGAGAGTACTAAAATGGCATTGCACCCATAGAAATACAGATCTTGCTTCCAAAGACGAAGGGAAAGGAACATTTTCCACATATCTTGCAGTTAATCACTTGCACACTTAGATCAAAGGGAGTAATCAAAGTTCCAAAAGAATTTCAGATTAGCTTTTACATTATCATGTGTCCCATGATTACAATTACCTGGACCCCCCAAAAATGAGCTTTCGATGCTACTGGGATTTGTCTTGGGGACAAGTGATAGGCAGTATACACCCATCGTCATGCTTTGGAAGTTATTGCAGCGACACAGGCAATATCGTGTCTTTCATATGTCAGGCATCCTTGGACTCATTAACTCTTAAAAATTCCATCTATCACCCAGGACATAAAAGGTAAAAGTCACAACATTACTAACCAAGCTTCAAGATAACTTCTCACTCACTACAATGAACATGATGTGTAAGAGGTAGACAGAAAACACAGTGTGACAATTGGGAAGAGGTGATAAAGGTGTGAGTGAAAATTAAGAGAGTCATCTATTATTTGTCTAGTGTTAGACTGGAAAAAGGGCTTAGTATATGATAGGCACTCAATAAATGTTCACTTAATCATATACTAGTACAGAATTACTTAGCCATATCTTTCTGTCCAACACCATGCATATAAACACTCACCGTTTGACTAGGTTTTGATGAACTTGAAATTGGCGTGAAGAGAGAGTTAGTAAGAGGCCCCACAAAGAAACACAAAAAGGCAACTATAGTGAACACCACCAGGTTACCAGATGAATACGCTGTCTCCTCAGTTTTCTAGCCATTTTCTTACCCCTATAGGTTACAAAAGACGTACTTTCAGCCATCATTTTTGCACAGAACTCCATTACGCTGGCCACAGGTGCAGACATCTGACCTATTATGAACCAATGAGAAACCTTCTCCCTGGAATTTACAATCAGGACTAAGAGATTCCAGCTTCAGTCTGGATGAACCCTTGAGAGGAAGAAATAAATGCTAGGAGTGTGGGCAGCCAGGCTCTGGGAAGCAGATCAGTCTATTTTGAGAGAACAGAAGAATGAAGCAAGGGTGCATTCGGCAGGAAATGATAAATACCTACAGAAAAACCTGATAAGGTTCAAAGTCCTTAGTCCCGGGGTGTTTCCAAAATAGGCCTCCACTGGATAACCCTTACCTTGGGTATGCTTCAGATACCCTTGCAGTAAACATCCTCTTTTTATTTTCGCTCAAGAGCATTTATACTACTTGCAACGCAGAGCCCAACATAAAGACTACTCCTCTCTAACCAAAACAACCAAGAGACAAGGAAAAAATAAAAGATGACGCCACACAAAAGGAAGGGCAAAATAGCCCAGGGTGGTCCTTGAAACAAGGAGGAATCCACCATGCAGGCCCAGACCGGAGACTGGGAGCTCAGAGCAAGTGTATGGATGACATTTCTGTTCATCCTCGGTAGAAGGGTGAGAGTCACGTGGTGACGGAATTGGCTGGCGATATCAGCGTTGTTTTTACAATGTTTTAGTATCTGTGAATGCCACATTCTTTTCCTTTCTTGTACAGTCTTGTTTGAAACTCTGGCAAAACGCTGCACAGGGGAAGCAATTGGAAGTTGGCTGAGATGAAGTTATGTGATTTCAATTAAAAACATTCTCTCACTTGCGGTTTGCTACCGCCGTGGAAAATAAAGAACTGCAACGGCAAGGTTTTTTCCCTATTGAAAATATTTCTGTTAAGCTTCAGAACGGTGAAAATCATTTATCTACATACACAAATAACTTCTGTTTAACTTATATCGGGGCTCTGGTCCAATCCCCAGATTCTGCGAAAAAGGCAAATTTTGTACAGATTAATTCTACTGTTCTCATTTCCTCAGCACCCTCCACAATTTTGCATATATACATCCCAGAATGCCTAAAAACTCACAAATGCCTGCTATCCCACAGGGTTCCAATAATTAGCACTTTTACTAGTACATCCTTATTCTGCTGCAGAAAATACTTACCAGGTTTTAAAATTCATTCTTATTATTTTTTTAGTACATCATTTTCACTACACAAAAAGAACTACCAAGACTGGTCTTCTCAAAAGGATAACATACTTCTTAATGTTGCCCCATGATATTTATTAAACACTAAAGAATGCAAAAATAACACATCTTTGTGAGAGTTCTCTGATATGGATTAATGATCATTTCTAAATATAGCAATAGTAGGGAATAAATGTCTGGATTTGCTTCTGTTTACTAAACAATAATCTTATGGGTTGGTATTTTACTGCTTTACAAACACGAGGGAGACAAACAAGCAAAGCTGCAGGAGAGAGAAAACTCTCACATCGCAATTGTGTCTTCCCAGAGAATCAGATTCCTGAACACTGCGCCCACCTCCAAGGTATCTGACAAGGAGAGAAGCCACAGACTGCTCCCAGTCTGAATGCAAGCCCAACCTCAAATAGTAGAATAAAAACAGACTCAGCCAAGATGGCTCCTTAACAATAAAATTCCCAGCAATTCAGGAAGACAGCAGCCCCTAGACACTGACTTGAGAACTTGAGAAGGCAGCCACAGCCCAGCCCCTTGCATATGCAAGAGCAAGCTCCTACATTCATTCCTGCAGGAAGCACCCCTGGCCCTCCTAAGAATCACAGCAGAAGGGCTGAGTTTTAGCTGTGAAAAGACAGAGCTTGAGCTCTCTTACCTGTACCAGCCTGTGGCTCCCTCCCACTTATTCCAATTTGGGACAGGCATCCAAGGCTCTTCCTGCAACTCTGAACGGGGTGGATCCTGCCAAGTCTCTGCTCTCACCTGAATGCAGGAAACTGAGCATGCTCCCCATCATGGAGCAGCACCAGGGCAGGACACACGCCATTACCTCCAGCTTGGGAATCAGACCAGATGAGCAGCATCACCCTGCCAACATTACCATTAACCTCAGGAAATCAGAGAGAAAACAAAAATTGCCTTAAGGAGTTTTAACAAAATCAGAAATTAAGGATCAAAAGGAAGAGAATGAAAGGGGTCATAGGTGTCACTAAATGTCTAGAATGAGGCCACCAAGGTCAATCCAGTAAAAATCAACAGGGGTTCTCAGATCAAAGTCTTTTTTGGGGGGGAGTGGTGGGGATAACTATCACTCTGTCCACACAAGCTAGAGTGCAGAGGCACAATCTCAGCTCACTGCAGCCTCAACCTCACAGGCTAAAGCAATCCTCCCACCTCAGCCTCCCAAGCAGCTGGGACTAGGACTACTGGCGCACACCAAAACTCCCAGCCAATGTTTATTTTTTGTAGAGACAGGATCTCTATGTTGCCCAGGCTGGTTTTGAACTCCTAGGATCAAATGATCCTCCCACCTTGGCCTCCCAAAGTAGTGGGATTACAGGCATAAGCCACCACAGCTTTAAGTCTTAATATAATACAGGAGTGGCAAGTGGAAGCTTGGACTAGGAGTCCTGGGTATGTATCCCGTCTGCCGTTTCCTACTCAGGTGTGACTGTGGGCAAGTAACTTCCCTCCAGAGTTCAGTTCCCTCATTTACAAAACTGGGATAACAGCAGTGCCTACTTCCTAGGGCAGCATGAGAATGAAATTGCTGGCATACAGAGAGCACACTCCTGAAATGTTCTTATCAAATGTAATGCAACACACACATACGCACGTACCCACATGCCTGCACATACACACACCTTCTCCAGAGATCAGTTTCCCTAAGACAGAGGGAAAAGAAGGTACTTTCTGAATGGTTTTGTTTTTATCCTTGCCAGTCAGCTTGATTTACTCAAACTTCCTAAGTGCTTCTTATTTTCAATTTGCCTAAAATCAGGCACAGAAAATAATTCTAGGCCAGATGCAGTGGCTCACACCTGTAATCCCAGCACTTTGAGAGGCCAAGGTGGGAGGCTCACCTGAGGTATGGAGGTTGAAACCAGCCTGGCCAACATGGTGAAATCCTGTCTCTACTAAAAATGCAAAAATTAGCCAGGTGTGGTGGTGCACACCTGTAATCTCAGCTTCTCAGGAGGCTGAGGCAGGAGAAGCACTTGAACCCTGGAGGTGGAGGCCTGGTGGAGGTTGCAGAGAGTCGATATCGCACCACTGCATTCCAGCCTGGGTGACAGAGCAAGACTCCTTCTAAAAAAAAAAAAAAAAAAAAAAGGAAGGAAGAAAATAATTCTAAATTCTTCAAAACCATGTAAATCTAGCAAATTAGAAAGAAGCACAGACTACTTAATCTTTGAGGAAGCTGTCAAGATTGTGCCATAACTTTTTGATTCAGTTCTCACCTTTCCAACTAATTCCAGGCAGTAAAGATTTACCACTACCCTGATGGCTGATATTTCACAAAATATGCAGCAAGGAGATCTAATGAGGGCAAGAATGGCCTAGACTGACCAACCCTATTTCAGTTTCTGTTTTGCCTGCGTGACTCTCAGGATTAGAAGGGCGATAAAATCACCCAATCTCAGGTCCCTTCTCACCTACCACATCTCCAAAGAGACATCCACCTTCTGACATATCAAACTGGGTGACAGGAAGCTCGGTTCCTGCTAAAACCCCTCCAGTGAATGGCCACTGCACTTAGAACAAAATCCAAACCCCTGACCATGGCCTTCAGGGCCCTGTGGCCCGGCCTCTGCTGCCCTTCCTAACCCAGCTCCCAGGGCTCTCCCCCAGACCTACCCTCATCCAACACTCCAAGTTCTGTCCACTTCTAGAATGTTGCTTCCACCATCCCTCAGCCCAGAATGCCCTTTCTCTATCATTCTTATCTCCGGCTTTCTCATTCTCCAGGTCTTAGACCACCCTGGCTAAGACAGATCACCTACCCACCATTCAGTTCACAAGTATCATTGACAAAATAGTGAAGAGTTTAATTGTTTACAGCCTGCCTCCCTTTCCTCACTAGACTGGAAGCTCCAGGAGGGCAGGGCCATATGCTGGTCACCATGTGGATGCAGCACCTGCCACATGGGGAGGGTGACCAGGCACATAAGATGGTGACTGCCTCTCGAGACTGCCTATCTCCTCTTTGGGCAGCATTTGGAGACAAAGCTTAAGCAGGTAACAAGACAAGAAAAGGCCTTATCCTGGAACTTTCTCTGCAATGGAAATCACTACATATTCAACAAAAATAGGTACTCTATATAGGGGATCTTAACCAGAACCCCACATTACAATATACAGGGGAGCTTAAAAATTACACTAAAAATAATAACACTAACACCAATGCCTATGCTATATCCCCAAGATTCTGATTTAACTGATATTAAATCTGGTTTATGTGATTTAAATGATATATTCAGCTAGGGTTGAAAACTACTGTTTTAGAGCACTGCTTCTCAAACTAGTTGTGAGAAAGGACCAGTGGTTTCTTATTTCCCAAAGTATCAAAAGACAAAAAAAATTAATGACCAGAAAAAACACATGCACACACTACAAAATACAAGACCCAACTTTTAATTATTAAACTCAACAGACGGACAATTGTCCTGTGCAATTACATTTCTTTTTCTTAGCCTGGGCAACACAGTGAGACCTCATCTCTTTGCAATATTTTTTTTTCTAATTAGCTGCGCATGGTGGTGTACACCTCTAGTCCCAGCTACTTGGGAGGCTGAAGTAGGAGGATCACTTCAGCCCAGGAGGTCAAGGCTGCAGGGAGCTATGATCATGCCACTGCACTCCACCCTGGGTGACAGAGTGAGACCTTGCCTAAAAATAAAAATAAATAAATAAATAAATAATTCTTTTCCTTCTTCTTTTTTTAGAGACAGGGTCTCATTCTGTTGCCCAGGTCAGTCTTGAACTCCTGGGCTCAAATGATCCTCCCACCTCAGCCTCCCAAGCAGCTAGGATTACACACTCAGCCAATTACTATTACATTTCTAAATTCTAAGTCTCAATTTCTATATTTACACCATTGTGCACAGGTTAACAAAAACAGACTTTGCACCTCAGCTCAGGTCTACAGAGCAAATTTAGAGTAGCACTACTCAGAAGTTACAGAAAAAGGACAAAATGTAGTCTAACAACTTAGTTGAGGACCGCACACTACTCAAATTATACTACACGGCAGTAAATGACTACATATCTAGATAGGAATGCACCACACAGATCAGAACAGACTTGTCATCTGACAGATTTTTGTGGTGCTTTCCGGATATAAGAAAGAGTTCTCCGAGTGTTTTTAAAATACGGAAATAATAGAGTTTCTGGGATGGTTTATGTACAATTAAGACATTCTCTTATTAAAAACATAACCTTGCTTTTGCTCACTTGGTTTCTTTAACATCACTATATTTGAGCATGTGTTTTGCATTAGCTAATAATTCAGAAGTGTGTCATTCTTCTCCCTGAAAATATACTGTTACCATGAAGGCACATCTTGAAAATGGTAGCATCTAATAATAAAAAGAATATATTACTCGAAATAGCACTAAACTAGGAAAGGGAGACTGATGGTCTGAAGTGAATTCAAGGATGGGAGACATCAATGTGGGTTGGAATAGCATGTAAAGGCTCCATGAAGAAGGAAGCACCAGGGCTGGGTGCTTAAAGAGAGGTTTAGGATGAAGTAGGCAGATGGGAGCAGGGAAGGAATTTCAGCCCAGTTTGAAGGACAGCACGTCCACTGGTCAATTTAACACAGGGCTGAACCATAGCAAGGGCACGATGCAATGGGTGGACTTCTTTTCCCGGGGGGATCACCCTCCCTTTCTTCCAGGCCCATTCCTGCCCTCCACAAAAGTCAATGTTTTCATTAAACTCTCAAGGGAAATGCCAAAGACAAAGAAAAGTTTCAATAATCAAAAACAAAATCTATAGCCATGTTAGCCGGGCATGGTGGCTCATGCTTGGAATCCCAGCACTTTGGGAAGCTGAGGCTGGCAGATTAGTTGAGGTCAGGAGTTAGAGACCAGCCTGACCAACATGGTGGAACCCCATCTCTACTAAAAATACAAAAATTAAGTGGGCATGGTGGTGGGCGCCTATAATCCCAGCTACTAGGGAGGCTGAGATAAGAGAATTGCTTGAACCCACGAGGCAGAGGTTGCAGTGAGCCAAGATCACACCATTGCACTATAGCCTGGGCAACAGAGCAAGACTCTGTCTTTATAAAAAAAAAAAAAGAAAAAGAAAAAAAAAATCTACAGCCATCTTAGTAAGTTTCAGCAAAAAAAGAACTTGACAATGTACTTCTGGACTTGAACAGTGGTGGAGAAATGAGATTTCCCTTTTGTCTCTAGCATTGATCCACAAATTCAGTGAGAAAAATCTTGCCTCTTGTTTACAAAAAACAAAAAACAAAAAAAGACTCCACTTGGTGAAGACTTGTAAAAAGAAATGGCTTGATGACAAAATAACATGAATTCAACTCTACTGCCTAAGGAGAGCCCTCAATTAGATTTTCAAATTGCTAAAATATTACCGCTTAACTCCCTTTGGTTTCAAAAAATAGCAGGATGTATATATAATATTATTGAAAATAAACATTTTATTAATATATATGTTATTCCCATGGATCCTTCAGGTAACCCTAGTGGGTGGATGAGATTATCCTTTTCACAGGCTGAGACCTGGTAAGGCTGAGTTATTTGCTCAAAGTTCTACAGCTTGTCAGTGACAAAACCAAGACTTAAACCCAGGTCTCTGTTGCCAAATCCTTTGAAGGTCACCACATGCAAAGTACTTATCCCTCCATACCTGCCTTCCCTGGAACTTACAACAACTCAGTCAGTCAAACTTTGGCTATGGAAATATAAGTAACTTTGGAAGTAAAATGGGCACATTAAAAGCAAATGCACAGATTGATTAAAAATCTAGGAATCCACTGCCCTCCGGAAATGACAAACCAGAAGACTTTACCTTTTTCAGGTTGAAGTCTTCAGTGGATCCAGTGTTATGGGATGCCCAGTCCTGAATTCTCATTCAGAATTGCCATTGCTCCCTCTAGGTAACTTCACTCTAACTTCCTGTGAGCCTGAGGCTATTCCTTCTCCACCTCAGTTACCTTCTCAAGCTTCGGATGCTCTTTTCAGGCTTGTTCCTGTCTTAGAGTCTTGGTGCTTGTCATTGGCTTTTTAGGAAACATTCTTGTCCCAGTATCCATTTGCCTGACTTGGCCCCATATTTGTGTCTCAACTCAAAATATCCCCTCTGCCAAGGAGCTAGCTAGGAATACCCTGTCACGTGTTAAACCGGCTCCAACACTGTCAAATCCCTCTGTTTTACTTTCTCTCTAGTGCTTATGATTATCTGAAATTCTTATGATTCATTGGGCATGCAAACACCACACCAGTACAACTCAAAAAGAGAGAATCAAAGTTAACACAAGAAATACACCAAATGCCATTCATAAACAAACATGCCCTGAAGGAAAAGTTCTTATACATGAATTCAAAATAACAGAAGACATCAAATATTGAATATTTTGCTAGCTCACATACACCACACAATAAGAAACACTCAAAAGTATTATACGCAGAAAATGTCTACAAAACAACAAAACACCAACCTCTTTTTCCTGGTGTTGAACACTCTTCTTTCTGCCAATACTGTCCACAATAATCCTTAATATTTCCTTTTTTTTTTTTTTTTTTTTTTTTT
>NW_016804543.1:977648-998941 GCF_001698545.2 Rhinopithecus bieti | reverse complement strand
CCGAGAACTCAAATTTGGAAAAGATCTTTTATCCCCCCATGAAAAAGTATACCAGTTATCACAATGAAAATACATTTAAAAATGAGGATAAATACAATGCCGTACTGTTGACAATACACAAGTCTTTCAAATGCATATTCCAGAGGAAAAACAAGCACCCTTGAAAATCAATCAGTGAAAACCAACCAATAAAGTATGCCACCATTGCAAGTGGCTTTCCTGTTTACATACTAATCTACTAATTGAAGTGGTTGCTGGGGCAGCACCAACACAAACACTGATATGATGGAGGACGTGGAGGCATGAGATAGCTGGGAAAGTGATCATCTAATCTGAGAAAAGAGTCACTACTGCTTATTAAAGAACTACTTATTTAAAATATCCTGCAGTAGAAACGAGTGCCCCTCAACCTCCATCAAAACTCTACAGTAGCTTCCCATCACTATCAGGTCATAATCCCAAAATACCTCTTCAATTTTACTTCCCGACATAAAGGTCCTGATAGTAGTTAAATCTCTGCTCATCACCTATCCAACACAGTACACGGATGTCTACCTTCAGGCCTCTTTCGGACATGGTGGACTTTTGCTATCCAACATCTATGTTCCCCATTTCTGATAGAAGCAATCCAGTTTTGTCAAACGAAAATAGCTTATCTCCATAGGCTGGTTTAGACATTTTACTCAAACTGGGACATTTGAACATTTGTCCATGGAATTTGAATTTCAAGCAGAAAAAGACTGAAAAGGGTTGGAGTTGGCTCATCCTCCGGGGGACGCTCTACAGAGATGTGGCTTCAGCTCCCTCCACCAGCAGCCCCAGAGCTGCCCAGGGTCCACCTTTCTGATCCCATTTTTCAGGTGTTTCTCAGATCCTGTAAACTACTCCACATATCTATTGTTTGTTTACAACAAATTTATTTTCTGCTTAGGGTGGATTCAGGGTAGAGTTTTTGTTTTGCACTTAGGACCAAAGTATATCCTAACTTGCATGCTTATTAAAGTCATTCTTAAACCCTGGGATCAAAACTCAACACCCCTGATTATTTTTAAGCCTTTCAAAGCCACACCCCAACAGCATAACCACTCTCTCTTCAAAATTTTTATGTAACTCTATTATATATTCTTACTGTTTTCATTTACCCCATTCTCCGAACAAATTACCAAATCATATTTTATAGCACATTGGATTATTTCCTAGCACCAAACTTGGCACCTAGAAGGCGATACAAATTTTTTTATCTATTATTAATGTTTCCGTGTAAGGCACTGTGCTTAGTGGCTTCCCATTCGTTACTGCATTTAACTCCTCAATATAGGTGGGGTTATCCCATTTGGAGGATAACCACACCAAGGCAAAGAGATTAACTTGCCCAAGGGCATTCACAGCTACTAAATGGACAAACTGAGATTTAAATCCAAGTGTGCCCTTGAAAGCCTAAATTCTCCATCACTGATGATAGAATTTGAAAGGGAAATGGTAGGTGTGAAAATAATTCTGTCTTAGATATATTTATTCTGTCATCTCTCGAGCCTAGATATGAAACTCTGCCCACTGACATGTTCATGAACCCAATCTTGAAAGCTATTTAAGTTTAAATGAAACAATGCATTACTTCAGGTAAATGGAAAACAAAGAAAACTCTGATCTCAAAAACAAAAAAAAAAAAAGAGTTCTGCTTCCTAAATCATACACATCGTGTTCTCAGACTGTAGAATTTCTCTCTAATCTGCTCTGACAAAACCAAGTCAGGGACTGAGGAGACTTGAACAGCAGGCTGAAAAACTGGAAGATCCCAGTCTGGGATTAAAAACTAGCTACAAGGGGATAATTCACATATGGATCATTACGATTCGGGGATGGTTAAAAGCAGCTCACATCTAGTTTTATTTGGGCTCCCTGCTTCGTCTAATAAACAAGTACATGTTTAGTTTAAACAAACAAAACAGGTAACAAAAAAGTGTTTTCAGGTCACACACAAAGCAGGATTAGTTTGGAAAATGAAGACCAGAACCTGGAAAACCAATTTAATTTAAGTACCTCACCAAGAGACCCTGACCAAGTGACTTAATCTCTTAGGACCAGTTTCCTTAATCAAATAGGGAAACAAGGATTTTTTTTTTTTTAGTTACCTTAGAAGATTATTATGAAGAAAGCATGAACGTGGAAAATTGTATCAACTCTGACAAAACATTAGCAAACATCCTCAGAGGAGGTCAAGCAGGCCTACCTGAGTCTACAAGTGGACAAGTTTGTCAAATACACTATAAATGGCTACACTAGGTACAAGTCATGAAAGGAAAAACAGACACAGCGCCTATATCAGCAAACAACCTATCAGACATCATGAAGAATAAAGTACACTTTTATCTAGTCTAATCTCTTTAAATACTACCAAGCCATGAAGGGCTGAGCGCGGTGGCTCACGCCTACAATCCCAGCACTTTGGGAGGCGAGGCAGGTGGATCACTTGAGGTCAGGAGTTCAAGACCAGCCTGGCCAATGGTGAAACCCCGTCTCTACTACAAAAATTAGCCAGGCATGGTGGTGCACGCCTGTAATCCCAGATACTCAGGAGGCTGAGGCATAGGAGGCAGAGGTTGAATCCAGGAGGCCGAGGCTGCAGTGAGCAGAGATTGTGCCACTGAACTCCAGCCTGGGCAACAGAGCAAGACTCTGTCTCAAACAAACAAACAAACAAAAAATAATAAATAAATAAACATTCCCAAGCCATGAAGTTCAATTCTTTGAGAACCATTTTTCCATATTTGACAAACTTGCATTTGGATGGAATTGGGATTATTCCTACTCCCCAACCCCCAAAAATATCCAAAACATGGTTCAATGCTTCTAGGTAATTTCTACCTAAATTCTGAACTAAATTTGGGAACGGCAACCCCAAAGTAGGGCCTGTAGAAAGCTAATAGGTATAGGTTGTTTTGGAAGATGGGGAGGTGGTGTTCAGAAGGCAGAGATTCCAGAAAGGGTTCTGTTAGTTCACTAATTAGGAAAATGCTGCGTTGGGCAAAACAGGTTCCTTAAATAAAGTACTGCTTGGAGCATTTACCATGAGATGTCTTTCAAATCCCTAACAAAGTATTGAAATAAAAAGCATTTTGCAAACTTATTTGCAAAGAGCATCCTTCAGGCAGGTGTTCCAAGGAAAACAAACTGAAAACACAGCAGAAGAACGGTTAACGGAGGAAATACATGGAGGAGAAATTCCTTCAGAACATACTGTACTTTTTGAAGGCTATATGAATAGAGTGCCATGGAGGAATTCTACCACTGACTGTGTGTCCCAAGGTCTTTATCTTCAATTCAAGGGG
Organism: Rhinopithecus bieti; assembly: GCF_001698545.2. Classification (NCBI taxonomy): domain Eukaryota; kingdom Metazoa; phylum Chordata; class Mammalia; order Primates; family Cercopithecidae; genus Rhinopithecus; species Rhinopithecus bieti. The sequence goes on along the minus strand of NW_016804543.1, from coordinate 995,612 downwards.
CCCTAACACTGCTGAATATTCTTGGTAATTTAGAAAACACTCACATGGACTCAGAAAGCAATTGCTTTAAAGCCAGAGAGTCCATTAGAAAAGACAAAGGGAGGCAAAGAGGGAAGAAAAGAGGATCTTAGACCCTCCTTTCTCCCCCTAATGTTTATTAACAACTAATTGGTTTTCATGTTTTCTCCATTAGATTTAGCTTCATGATCAAAATCACCTCAGGGCATATTATAATCAACCAAACATCAGCCTTCAGGAGATGCACCATATGAGGACATCCACAGGTCAGCATACATATTCAGCCAGCATAAACCCGGCGGGGACTTCTACCAACAGAGGGCCTTCTGTGAAAAGCCTGGGGAAAAAGTCAACTCTCTGTTGCACGTTGAGCACCGTAAATCTAGCAACATTTATTTGAGAGCAAAGATCGATTTGTTAACTAATTAATCTGAACTCACAAATGAACACATTCTAACTGAGATACTTCGTGGCTCATGGTTTCTGCTATCACAAATTCAAATGCCATCAGGGGCCATGCAGATAACCTCAACTAGGGAAGCAGACAATGCCAGAGAAAGTAGAGAATTACGGAGACTAAGGGGGGACCTGAGAAGAGACCTCAAGGCATTCATGCTCAATTCAATTAAAACATAGTGCTGACTCTAGCTCCCCTCAGACAAAACAAAACAGGTGCAGTCCAAATTCAGCCCACAGGCTACCGGTTTGAGAGCTCTGGGAGGGCCACCATCCTTAAAAGTATTTGGGTCTAATGTTTGATAAATGCCTAATGAGCATATTAAATTTATAAATCACAAAGTTGAGAACAGTGTCAACCCAAATGTGTCAAACAAATTTGCTTATGGTGGATGGATATTTGCAGGATATATGTATATATACAAAGGGTTTCAGCACTGTACAACTGAGTTCAATGCCTTAGGGTAACCTGCTGCATGACCTGGGGTGAGGTATGTTATCTTTCTGAGCATCGACTTCCCCATCTATAAAATGAAAATAATAGCACTCCCTTGGGGTAGTAGTGAAAGTTACACAGGAATAAATTTGTAAAGCTCTCAGCATGTAGTAAGCACTCAATAAATGATAGTTGATAATTTTTTTACAAAGCATATTTAGGTTAGTATTATAATGCACATTTAGAACAATTCATGTGAGGACAAAGCCTCTCTCAGGAAAATTGTGTAGTAAATGATGTTGATCAGTCCCTTGCAAGAAACTGCTGATCATATGACCAGTCTCACTTAGCCTCCTGCCAGACAGAGGTCATGAAAGGATGCTGGTGCCATCTCATGGTAACGCTCAGAGCCCGGAGGAGATACAAATGTTAGTACTGTTCACATTTGAACAGCAGCTTGTACACATTTAGCATTAATTCTGTTAAATATTTTTAAACACTCAATTCAGAAGCGTAAATCCAAACACCAACGGGATGCTAACACATCGCTCCATGCCAAACACCTTGCAATGTGCACAGTCATTTGCCCTCTAAAATTCACACCCGTTCAAGTTACTCTTCTCACCCTGTCTTCCAGCAGATGATCTGCACACTTGCCCCTTTTTAGACACTGGCTGCTTTCTCCTACAGAAAATTTAAATTCCAACTTGTTTGGGCCTTTTTTTTTTTTTAATTCCTGAAGAGACTGGGACTGGGAAGAGGAAAAATGATGAGGTAATAACACACAGGTGCTTCCTACCTAATTAAAAGAAAAGTTTACAGCTGCACTGGTAGTGAATCATCCCTATGGGTTATCCACGTGTATCCTTCAAGTGGCACGTAGTTCCATCAAGAGCCATATTCCATATGCTTTCCCGAAAACTGCCTGCTCTTTGCTTGCTAAAATGATGACTATCAGGTAACTAATGGCATTTTACACTTCCTGGCTTTCCTCTCTATGGACAAACCAGTTCATTTGTGTTTCCTTATTTCTAAAATAAATAACCCTGGAAAAGGACTCAGAACTCAGTAAATCAAGTTTCAATTTATGTTGAAAAAGCAAAATGCAAATTTGTGTATGTATTATTTCTCTGTAAGAAATACATATACATTTATATTATACATATATAAAATGTGAATATATTTATATAACATGTATATGTTTATATACATATTTATAATATTCTATACACAGTATATTATATATATTCATGTATTTCTTTCTTTTCTTTGAGACAGAGTCTTGCTCTGTTGCTCAGGCTGGAGTGCAGTGGCACGTTCTCAGCTCACTGCAACCTTTGCCTCCTGGGTTGATATAATCTCGTGCTTCAGCCTCCCAAGAAGCTGGGACTGCAGGCACATGCCACCACACCCAGCCAGTTTTTTTGTATTTTTAGTAGAGACGGGGTTTCACCATCATAGTCAGGCTGGTCTCGAATTTCTGGCCTCAAGTGATCTGCCCGTGTCAGCCACTGTATTAGTCTGTTCTCACACTGCTTGATAAAGACATACCCAAAACTGGATAATTTATAAAGAAAAAGAGGTTTAAGGGACTCACAGCTCCATGTGGCTGGGGAGGCCTTACAGTGATGGCAGAAGGCAAAAGGCACACCTTACATGGTAGCAGGCAAGACAGAAAATGAGAGCCAAGCGAAAGAGGAAACCCCTTATAAAATCATCAGATATCGTGAGACTTTTTCACTACCACAAGAATAGAATGGGAAAAACCACTCCATGATTCAATTATCTCCCACCAGTTCCCTCCCACAACACATAGGAATTATGGGAGCTACAATTAAAAATGAGATTTGGGTGGGGACACGGCCAAACCGCAATCACCTCCCAAAGTGCTGAGATTACAGATGTGAGCTACTGCACCCGGCCTATATACATTAATTTCTTACTTAAGTATATATATCATACACACACAAACACACACACACACACACACACACACACACACACACACACCCTGCCACTACCTCCAGAGAAACCAAATAATGAAATAATGAGGATAGGAGAAGACAGTTGTCAGGGATAAGATCTACTGTTCTCACTGTATACTTTTTAAAATCTTGGATAATTGTACACATAATATATTAATGGTCCAAAAAAGTTACCTTTGACTTCTTTAAAATTTGGACAAATTTTCTTGTTTTCTTATATTTTAAATTTAAGGCGTTTCTTATATTTTAAATTTATAATGTCAAAGGTAATTGAAATAATCTGTTTTTATTTCTCAAGTTTATCCTTAGACATTTCCACCTTCTTACATATAAAGAGAAAAACATCTAGAAAGATACATATCATACTATTAACTCTTAAGGAAGAGGAGTTATGTGGGGTTACAGGGTTTCCTTTCTCCTCTATCCTTCTGCATCACTAGTAGCACTTTTGAAATTTGAAAAATAAAACCAACAATGAGATACCACTACACACCTATTAGTATAGCTAAAATCCTGAACACTGACACCACCAAATGCTGACAAGGATGTGGAGCAACAGGAAGTCTCACTCATTGCTGGTGGGAACGCAAAATTATATTGCCACTTTGGAAGACAGTTTGGCAGTTTCTTACAAAACTAAACATAATCTTACCACACAATCTAGCTAGCAATCATGCTCCTTGGTATTCAGCAAAGAAGCTGAAAACTTATGTCCACACAAAAACCTGCATACGAAAATTTATAAAAGCTTTATGTGCGATTACCAAGTCGTCCTTCAGTAAATGAATGGATAAAAGAACTATGGTACATCTAGACAAGGGACTATTATTCAACACTAAAAAGAAACACACCATCAAGCCATGAAAACACATGGAGGAAACTTACAAATGCATATTGCTTAGTGAAAGAAGCCAATGTCAAAAGCCTACATATTATATGATTCCAATTATCTGACATTCGGAAAAAGGCAAAACAATGGAGAGAGTAAAAAGATCAGAAGTTAGGGGGCAGGGAGATAAATAAGTAGAACACCGAGAACTTTTAGGCAGTGAAACTAATCTGTCTATTACAATGGTGGACACATGTTATTATATATTTGTTCAACCCTATAAAATGTACAACACCAAGAATGAACCCTAATGTAAACTATGGTCTTTGGATGATAATGATGTGTCAATGTAGGTTCATCAGTTGTAACAAATGAACCACGTTGGTGGGGGATGTTGATAATGGGGGAGGCTGTGCACAGGCTGGAAGCAGAGGGTACATGGAAATCTCTGTACCTTCCTCTCAATTTTATTGTGAATCTAAAATATGCTCTAACAAAGTCTATTGTTTTTAAACAGCTACTCAGAAAAACAAAAGAACGAAACTAATTTTACAGTTACAAAGAGAGTATCTACACACTGGGGTAGGGTCAGAATCAGTAAATATGAATTCCTATCATTAAGCATTTTTATTAAATTCCCAGAAGGGCATCTGTAGTTTAAGAAGGAACTTACATAACTCTCTCAGGTCAATTTTCTGCACTCTTTATTTTGCTCCTCTTGGTTAAAAATCTGGGGTTGGGAACATTCACCTGTGCATTCTATAGTAGTGTCTTGCTCCACAACATTCTTTTTTTTTTTTTTTTTAGATGAAGTCTCAGTCTGTCCCCAGGCTGGAGTGCAATGGTGCGATCTCGGGTCACTGCAACCTCCGCTTCCCGGGTTCAAGCAATTCTCCTGCCTCAGCCTGCCAAGTAGCTGGGATTACAGGCACACACCACCACGCCCAGCTAATTTTTGTATTTTTAGTAGAGACAGGGTTTCACCATGTTGGTCAGGCTGGACTCGATCTCATGACCTCATGATCTACCTGCCTTGGCCTCCCAAAGTGCTGGGATTACAGGCATGAGCCACCATGCCCACCCTCCACAACACTCTTAAACTGATTTATTTTCCCAACAAATGAGTTGTTTTCATCCTATCGCTTGGTGGCTATGCAGGTCAGCTTAAAATTATTGTTTGCTTAAATTCAGAGAATTTAAAATGCTCTTCTCTTCAAATTATCCCTACCAACAAATAAATGCAAGTTAAGTAGAATGCTTACAAAAAGTTAAGAGGAGTTCAATTATACTGCAGAGTCATCTGTTTTTCTTAAGGAAGGATAATAAACCTCATTTTCAAACAAACAAGCAAACAAAACAAAATGCAAACTAGTCAAAAGGGAATCCCAAATTATTAGACTCCCAAATTATTCTGTCAAACAATACTGTGCCCACAAGGGCACTCACTATACATGAAACCAGACAGTATGGTTAACATTGATTCGTGAAGACTGAAGACTATCAGTTTTCATGATCCTTGCTCAACACAATTCCACTGGCTTTTCCTTTGGAGAACACTAAATTAATTTCATTGAATTTAAGGGAGCTTTCCCCCCAGGAGACAAAATGCTGACTTCTCATTCTGAAATTAAAAATGTAAAAACAACTTGATTTTCTACTCCTTAACCTCCAAAATGCTTACACAAGGACCAGATGTAATGGCTCATGCCTGTAAATCCCAGTACTTTGGGAGGCTAAGGCAGGAGGATCATTTGAGCCCAGGAGTTTCAGACCAGCCTGGGCAACATAGGGAGACCCCATCTCTACAAAAAAAAGTTTAAATTGGCTAGGAGTGGTGGCACACACCTGTGGTCCCAGCTACTTGGGAGGCTGAGGGGGAGGATCTCTTGAGCCCAGCAGTTTGAGGTTGTAGTGAGCTACAAATGTGCCACTGTACTCTAGCCCGGGTGACAGAACAAGACCCTGTCTCAAAAAAAAAAGAAAAGAAAAGAAAACAAAACAAAACAAAAAAAAAAAAACAAAAGAAAAAATGTTTACACTAGAGAAGGTATCAGGAGGCAATTTGGATATATTTTCATTCTCATTCTCTCTCTTTCTCTCTCTCTCTCTCGCTCTCATTTTTCAAGTTAGAAAAAGGCATAGTTCCCCATTCCAGGCTTTGTTAACAGTGACTATTATAGAAGGCTGGAATAATTTCCCTCATATAGTCTGTTAGCCTGCTTCCTAATATCTAACTACTGCTTTGAACATTAGAACTCTCAGTTTTAGCCAGACATCACGGACCTTCCATCATCTTGCCCCCTTTTAACATTTTTCAATTTCATCCCGTTGGTCACCAACTTAAGATTCCTGGAAACTCAGGAATGAAATAAATCTAAGCGATCACTTGGTCTAACTTCAGATCCGATGTTTAAATTCACAAAAACTTCTCGCAGTGACCCAGACTAGTCTCAGAGAGCTCTGAATCAGTGAACAAACCACACTTCTTGGCAGACACACTTATTTTAGGGAGCTTTTGCACATCACAAATTACCCACAACAGTCCTGTTCATATCCTTTAGGGCCCACACAAAATGAGGCAGACTTCATTTACACATATTAGCCATCTATTTAAAGAACTGTTTTCCACCTGCTTCCTGCTGTAATTTTTTCTTCCAGCTAAACATCTAGACCTGTGCCCTCAATTTCTCAAAGACCCCTGTGATAGTCATTAAAAACAGTGATATTAAAAAGCAAGGGCTCTAAAATTATCTTCTTTTTAGTTTTAAGCAGTGGGGAACAGAACATATTGGATCTTCCATCAAATTCTGACAGTCACACACAAACACCATATGAATTTCTAATCCTGAACCATCTCTTTTTAAGGTTATAACACATGTGTCAGGTGAAAACCTAATCTCTATTCTGCTAGATTCAATCACCTCAAGGCATTCCATATTTATAAGCTTCACTCTCTTCTGGGACTTAAGAAATATTTTTAACACAATATAGTACAATTAAATTTAGCCCATTCTTCCCCTTCCCAAAACATTACAACTTTTATTTAATTTCACATTACAGAAGAAAATGAAAATTAAGATTAATTGAATTACCCTCCCCCCATGGGTTTTAATTTATATGACAACATTTAGATTTGGTAAGAACAAAATGGAATAGGGCTGCAGTTTTTAGTTATAGTTGACCCTACTGCCAAACTGAGTTCAGTTCAGATTATAATTGCACAGAAAAAGGAAACATATAATTTTGACTTTTACTATCATTTTAACCCACTGCAGAATTATTTAACACTGTTTTGCCATGTTGGAAGAAAGCTACTACATGGTATTTTGCTCAGGCCAATGTGTAATCAAAAAATTGATTTGAGAAGATAAGATTATTAAATCAATCTGTAGTTTAGCAATGACTTATAATTTTCTTTCTTTTTTTTTTTTTTTTTTGAGACAGGGTCTCAGTCTGCTGCCCAGGCTGGAGTGCAGGGGCACAATCTCAGCTCACTGCAATGTCTGCATCCCAGGTTCAAGTGATTCTCCTACCTCAGCCTCCCAAATAGGTGGGACTACAGACATGAGCCACCATGCCTAGCTAATTTTTATATTTTTTGGCAGAGATGGGGTTTCACCATATCGGCCAGGCTGGTCTGGAACTTCTGGCCTGAAGTGATCCTCCCACCTCAGCCTCCCAAAGTGCTGGGATTACAGGCATGAGCCACTACGCCTGGCTGACTTATAATTTTCTTAAGATCTTTACCACCATATTGGAATAACCTCCAATCAACACAGAAGCTCTTACCTCTCTTTTAATTCGTTCTTCCTCAAGAAAAGGTCATTCCACAAAATCAATCAAAGGAGAATCAATCAAAATGATTGACAGTTGTCTGTAGCGTGCTAGTAAAAGTTAAAGGAACACAGAAGAAAATCAAGAAAGTAAGTTAGCCTGAGCCCAGGAGGTTGAGGCCACAGTGAGCCATGATGGCACCACCGCACTCCAGCCTGGGCAACAGAGTGAGACCCTGTCTCCAACCACACACACACACATACACACAAAAGGAAAGAATATAGCAAATACATTTTGGTTAGATATGAAAGAAAGGAATAATAATAATAATAACAGGAGTGTATCAAGTACTTGCCATGTGCTAGCTCTGTATTAACATGGTTTATCTCGGCCGGGCGCGGTGGCTCAAGCCTGTAATCCCAGCACTTTGGGAGGCTGAGACGGGCGGATCACAAAGTCAGGAGATCGAAACCATCCTGGCTAACACGGTGAAACCCCGTCTCTACTAAAACTACAAAAAACTAGCCAGGCGAGGTGGCGGCGCCTATAGTCCCAGCTACCCGGGAGGCTGAGACAGGAGAATGGCATGAACCCGGGAGGCGGAGCTTGCAGTGAGCTGAGATCTGGCCACAGCACTCCAGCCTGGGTGACAGAGCGAGACTCCGTCTCAAAAAAGAAAAAAAAAAAAAAAAAAAATGGTTTATCTCCATCACTCATTTAACCTTCAAAATCTCCTGAGATAGAGGTACTATTATTAGTTCCCTTTTACAGAAAGAGAGACAAGGTCACACACAAAAAGCAGCAGAGACTAGACCTAGATTCATGCATTAGCAACCAATGCAAGAGTTAAAATCTGGTATACGATGGTGGAATAGTGTCCCCTCAAAGTTCATGTCCACCTGGAACCACATGTGACCCTATTTAGAAATAGGACCTTTGCAGATATAATCAGTTGAGGTCATAATGAATCAGGGGAATCCCTAAAACCAGTATGACTGGTGTCCTTTTATAAAAGTGAGCAGATACTCAGAGACAGATACACACAGAAGGAAGACAGCTATGTGAAGAGGAGGTAGAAACTGGAGTTACACAGATGCAAATCAAGGATGCCAAGGATTGCTGGAAACCACCAGAAGCTAGAAAGCAACAAACAAGGCAAAGGATCCATAGATCCTTCAAAGGAAGCAAGGCCCTGCTTGACTTCAGACTTCTAGCTTCTGAAACTACGAGAGAATACAATTCTGATGTTTTAAGTCACCCAGTTTGTGATATTTTATTACAGCAGCCCAGGGAAATGATTACACCTCAGAAGAGAACACAATGAATCAATGCAGCATTGCAATGCCAGCACTTCACCCCCAAAGAAAATTGGTGTACAGAAAGGAGAGACAGTAATAAGAACCAGCCAGTCAGAAGATCAGTAGGTTTGTGTCAAATAATAACCACTGGTATATTTCCAGCCCCTTCCCATAGCCATTAGAAGACCCAACTTACAACTATGTCTATGAGGAACTCTGTTAGGATTACACATAATAGGAAAACATAACATTTTTTCTTGATAACAGGAACATCTGGCTATGCTGAACACAAGAGATTCAAAACAGAGGAGATTTGCAAATTATAGCTTCCCTTAGGGCTTAGAAGTGCTTAGATAAAATTTGATTATTCCATACAGGCCTGCAATTTTGACTCCAAGATCCCAGGATCGCATGCCCCAGGCAAAAGATTTCTAATTCTTCTATGTAAGACCTATACTTGCTCTGTCCATTCCATATGTATCCATCTACCCATCCATGCATGCAAATGTTAAGCTTGCATTCAATAAACATCTTTTTTTTTTTTTTGGTCACCCAGGCTTGAGTACAGTGGTGCTATCTTAGCTCACTGCAACCTCTGCCTCCCAAGTCCAAACAATTCTCCTGCCTTAGCCTCCTGAGTAGCTGAGACTACAGGCGCACACCACCACGCCCAGCTAATTTTTTTGTATTTTTAGTAGAGATGGGGTTTCACCATGTTGGTCAGGATGTCTCGACCTCTTGACCTCATGATCCGCCCGCCTGGGCCTCCCAAAGTGCTGGGATCACAGGCATGAGTCACTGTGCCTGGTCTCAATAAACATCTTAAATAATAAACATCATGAAGAGCCTACTAGGTACCTGGCACTGTATTTGTCCTTAGAATAAATATGACAAATATAAGCCCATACCTGAGGGAGTCTACCCTCTAGCAAGAATGAGAGACATTCAACAAGTAACTTTAAGTGAGATGAGAATTAACAAGGAGATATTAAGGGTGCTATGGGAGATACGAGATAAAGCTGGCCAATCACATACGGCTATACAGGGGGTGCACTGCACAAGCATATTTGGCCAAGTAACATGTTGGATCTAAAATACAGCTCTCTCCATTTGCACAAAAAAGCGCTGTTTCCTCATTACCACAAAGAAGCAATTCCAACTAGCATCAGCTCTGAAACCATAGACGATAAGTACCTAATCTTGCAGCATCAATGAACCTGAATTTTACATTAAGAGTAATATTAATAGAAAATAATTAAAGTTTTTTTTAAGTATTAGACTCAGCTGTCCACAGGAGCAGAAACAGTAATTTATCCAATATTATTTCATCAGTTGGGTAATACTAAAATAATTCAAGGAGATGTATGAATAATTGAAGCTAAGACTATCTGTAAAAAAATGCCATTACAGCTCTTTACCAGTTGACGACATGCATTTAAAACCTTGATTTAAAAAGTAGCATTTTCCATCCTTTTAACTTTAGGAGGATTTAAATGATTTATTAATCAAGTGCTCTTTCACTGGACTAAAGTAGGATCACAGCCCTATTCAAATCTGTCTTCCCTTTCCACATATCAAATTCTTGCCTTCCAAAGAAGCTACTAAAATGCCCAAATTAAGAAAGGTTGGTCTACAGCAGTGGGAATGCATCTCCCTCTCCAGAAGATTGTAAAATTAGAAAATTAAGCCTGTCGGCTGGGTGCAGTGGCTCACGCCTGTAATCCCAGCACTTTGGGAGGCTGAGGCGGGCAGATCATGAGGTCAGGAGATCAAGACCATCCTGGCTAATACGGTGAAACCCCGTCTCTACTAAAAAACACAAAAAGTTAGCCAGACGTGGTGGCAGGCACCTGTAGTCCCAGCTACTCAGGAGGCTGAGGCAGGAAAAAGGAGTGAACCCAAGAGGCAGAGCTTGCAGTGAACTGAGATTGCGCCACTGCACTCTAGCCTGGGCGACAGAGCGAGACTCCATCTCAAAAAAAAAGAAAGAAAGAAAATTAAGCCTGTCACTTTAAGATATATGAGTCCCATTTCAAGAATTTCTAGTATCAAACCAAGCAAGAATATCATTGGGAGATTAACTGATATAACACAAGGATTCTAGGAGAAGTCATCATTTCTGGGGCAGAAATCAGAATGCTCGAACAACATGAGGCAAGAGTGAGGCCATCCCACATCCCCAAATTATCTGCCTGTAAGTCACAGCTTGCTTAGAGTATTAGAACAGGTTTCCCAGATTGGTTTGGTGGGCTCTTAATTACCGAAGGTCCAGTATTTAAACCTGTCTCTGGTCAGATTCGGTTAAGGAAACCCCACATCCCACAGACTGCCCCTTGCTGCTCCATGCTTCAGTTTTCTCATATGACAAATGAGAATAAACAGCCATGCCTACCTCACAAGACTGTTGTGGGAATTTACAAGTTAATGCATATAAAGTACTCATACTCATACCTGGCACATAGTAAGTGCTAAATAAAAGGCAATTGTTATTATTATTTTCTTTTGTAGCACATCTTGATGAATTTCTGTCCATAAAAACCCTCTGAGAGAAGTCATGAAAATAAATAAGTCTGTTGAGCTTTACGTATACTGGTCTTAGCCAAATTTGACCACAAGATCCTTTGATCTCCCCATAAAACATTTTCTATCACTGGGGGAGCACAAGTCCTGTAGAGTTCACCATGCAATAGGCTGCTCCATGACTGTGTCTCTGCCTCGTCTACTTCCACTGCTCATCCAGGAATTGAGAAGACTTTATCATTTAGGCCATGAGATGGCAGAGGAAGAAAAAACCAGATGCCTGTTTAAGTCACCTTTAAATTTCCACTTTTTCTTCCACTGAATTGTCCTTGATATTTCCTTTGGAAATAAATTCCAAGGTAATAAAGGCCTCAGTGCAGGTAGTGTTTTGTTTTGTTTTGTTTGTATTATTTATACACAAAAAGCTGGCTGAAAGGCCAAACAGAATGACAATAAAGGGCACCTTGCCCAGATTTGATGTAAAAAGGCTCACCTTGACCCAACAAGGACAACTGTAAACAACCCAGGGCCAGTGACCACATAATTCCCTGATGCAGAGTTGGCAGAAAGACAATGGGAACTTTGTTCACTATATTCACACAATACTGGTTATTCCTCTTTCTATTTCTATAACCTAGAATACTAAACACTCCTTCAACAATTAGAACATGTTTGTTAGATTGATAAAAATAAAGAACCCCAACCTCTCAAAAAAAGCTCTTTCATATAATCTTAACCATCCTTAATGGACTTTTTTTTTAGACAGGATCTCCCTCTGTTGCCCAGGCTGAAGTGCAATGGGGCGACGTTGGCCCACTGCAATCTCCATCTCCTGGGCTCAAGCCATCCTCTCACCTCAGCCTCCTGAGTAGCTAGGACTACAGGCACGAGCCACCACACTCTGCCCATTTTTGTATTTTTTGTAGAGACAGTTTCACCATCTTGCCCAGGGTGGTCTTGAACTCCCGGGCTCAAGCGATCCACCTGCCTCAGCCTCCCAAAGTGCTGGGATTACAGGTGTGAGCTGTAATCACTGGTCATATTAACTCATACAGTCCTCACAACTACCGTATGAGGTAAATGCTTTTGTCCCCATTTTGCAGATGAGTAAACTGAGGTGGCAAGTACTAAGTACCTTACTCAAGATCACACAACTAGTAAAAGAAAAATTCAAATCAAAACCATTTATGTTATTTAGTATGTCTTTCAATTAATTCATTTTTTAACTTCAATAGATTTAACCTGAAAGGAAATTTTATTACATTATTGTGTGTTATCACCTTCTCTAAATAAAAGGTAGTCTGAAAATAAATACAATGTAAATAAAAGAACGTTATTAATTTTTACCTAAAAACTGTCATCTGCAGAACATCCAAGACTGAAGTCTTCTTTTCTCTCTCTCTCCCTTCCTATACCTCCCTCTTGTCAGAGGGATTTGAACCAGAGCAACTCCATCTTGAAAAGGGGTTAGATAAAATAAGACTAAGACCTGCTGGGCTGTAATACCAGTAAATTAAGGCATTCTTAGTCACAGGATGAGACAGGAGGTCAGCACAAGATACAGGTCATAAAGACCTTGCTGATAAAGCAGGCTGCAGTAAAGAAGCCAGTCTGTTGATGAGAGTGACCTCTGATTGTCCTCACTGCTACACTCCCACCAGTAACATGACAGTTTACAAATGCCATGGCAACATCAGAAAGCCTATGTAGTCTAAAATGGGGGTCCGGTGCGGTGGCTTACACCTGTAGTCCCAACACTTTGGGAGGCTGAGGTGGGTGGATCACCTGAGGTCAGGAGTTCAAGACCAGCCTGGCCAACATGGTGAAACCCCATCTCTACTAAAAGTACAAAATTAGCTGGGCATGGTGGTGCACACCTGTAACCCCAGCTACTCAGGAGGCTGAGGCAGGAGAATCACCTGAACCCAGGAGGTGGAGTTTGCAGTGAGCCGAGATTGCACCATTGCACACCAGCCTGGGCATCGAGAGTGAAACTCTATCTCAAGTAAACAAATAAATAGGGATGAACCCTCAGTTCCAAGAATTGCCCACCCCTTCCATGGAAAACTCATGAATAATCAAGAAATAACCATAAAGATGGGCAAGCGGCAGCCCTCGGGGCTGCTCTGCCTATGGAGTAGCCATTCTTTTATTTCCTCACTTTCTTAATAAACTTGCTTTCACTTTATGGATTCACCTCAAATTCTTTCTTGTGCAAGATCCAAGAACCCTCTCTTGGGGTCTGGATGGGGACCCCTTTCCGGTAACGCCACTGCCTTTTCATCTCCTGAAAAGGTAGATTTGCTAGTACAAGAAGATATTAAAGACTCACTGGCACCAAACTAACACTTTCTCCTTCACATAACCACATCCACTGAATGTGACCTGCAAAGCATCTGTCTCACTGTAGGATCCAAAGCCATTTAACGCCACAAGTGTGAACTGCTCCCAATGCCCTCACCCATCACAGGTGGCCCCACACTTTGGAACACATTGCTTCAAGCAGCATTAACAACTCAGGATGTCACAAATGTAGATTTATTTGCCAATAAATCAGGGTGCTTCTGTAGTTTTTTTACATAATGAGAAACCACAGAGATCAATGTAAAGTACTGCTTTTAGGTTTAATCAATCATTGGTAAAATGATATAATGAGGAAAACCTGGCTAGGCTGGCAGTTCCTGTGGAAAAGGGACTGTGGTTTGGGCTGACCACAAGATCAACATCAGCCAAGAGTGTGACAGGGTTCTGAGGTGAGAGAAGGGAGTCTTAGGCTCATTTCTAACCTGTCAGGGATTGAATCAAGGGAAGGGAGATCCTGCCCTCACAGTGAGCCAAGTAGACCACACCTGGCGCTCAGGAAACTCAACTACTTAACACAGCATGTCCTTTTCAGAAAAAGCAATCAAGAATGATGAGTATCTGAAAATTAAGCCACTTGAGGAATCCGATCACCCTACTTAAAATTGCAGCCCAAGTCCCTTTAGTATACATAATCCCCCTTACTCTGTTCTTTATTTTCTTAGAATTTTCCCCTCCTAATATGCAACACAAGTTGCTTTCACATGAATTTATTTTCTGCCCCACTCCATCAAGACAAGGATTTTTTTACAGCAGTGTTCACTGATGCACCCCTGGTATGTAGAGCAATGACTGATATGTATTAACACCAGAGAGCCAACTGTGTGCAACTCCTCCCAATACTATGTTCAGTGACTTTACACTGGTCACTTAATACTGGCCGTGGTGGGAGCATCTACACAAAGGAAACTGGCAAACACTACAATCAGTGCCCCCTGCCCAGAGCTGGTTATTAACCATTAGCTAGCACTGATTACACTTGCTCTGAGAACTTGGGGCAACAAGAATATAAGAATGAACTTAAAAGCAAGAGAGTTTTTCAGATATTGAACTAGTACCATTGTTTCAATAGAAACTGGATGACCTCATTTGTCAGGAGCACATGAGATGAAATCATTGTATTGCTTTTCCACTGGCCTCAACTGCTCTGTGAGGGCAGGAATCTCACCTGCATCTCTCAACACTGCCACAGTGGCAAGCAAGTATCTTTGTGTTACTTGCTGTATTCAATTGTTTCCTTTCAGTCGAAAGACTAAATTCTATAGTACATGTCAAACTACATTAAGTCTAATTTCCACGGTTCTAATCACTAGAGAAAATGGGTCAATGCCTTCTTTTAAATATGAAAGGTGTAGTTTCCTTTTAAAACCTATGTTTTCCACTAAAAATGCAACCACAATGAGAGTTGTTACACAAGGAAAACCACACCTTGCAGGGTGCCCATTATTTCAGTCTCTAGGCAAAATAATGAAATCTTCTCTCTACTTCAAAAGGACCTCGAAGATGACTGAAACAGTTTTAATTAAAAATGCAATTAGCATGAGTTTTTTGAGATACAATGATAAATGGGTGGGCAGGACATAAGAGGCTATCATTGATGCTTGCAGTGTATTTCATGAAAAAAGCAGGCCCAGCACCACAGTGACTCACACCTGTAATCCCACCAGTTTGGGAAGCCAAAGCGGGAGAGATCACTTAAGCTCAGGAGTTCGAGGCTGCAGTGAGCCATGATCCTGCCGGTGCATCCTAGCCTGGGTGACAAAGAGAGACACTGCCTCAAAAAAAAAAAGAAGAAGAAAACCTGTGACAATGAACCTGTTTGTAGAGCATCTGTCCCACAACCTACCTATATACCTCATTCATCCTTTCACCTTTTCTCCTCAATCTAACTCAAATTCATCTCATACATAGGCTAAAATTGACAAAAACTCAGTCATCAGGCAGGCAGATATCAAGGATGTTTTTTGTTTTATGTCTGTTTGTTTGTTTTTGGAGATGGAGTCTCGCTCTGTCACCAGGCTGGAGTGCAGTGGCACAATCTCGGCTCACTGCAACCTCCGCCACCCGGGTTCAAGCGATTCTCCTGCCTCAAAACCTTCCGAGTAGCTGGAACAATAGGCACCCGCCACCACACTCAGCTAATTTTTTTGTATTTTTTTAGTGCAGACGGGGTTTCACCGTGTTAGCCAGGATGGTCTCGATCTCCTGACCTGCGATCCGCCTGCCTCGGCTTCCCAAAGTAGGATTACAGGTGTGAGCCACCACGCCCGGTTCCGTTGTTTTCTTAATAAACATGCTTTCACTTTATGGATTCGCCTCAAATTCTTATGTGAGACCCAAGAACCCTCTCTTGGGGTCTGGATCGAGACCCCTTTCCAGTAACAGCTTGAGCACAGGAGTTTCCGACCAGCCAGGGCAACATGGCAAAGCCCCGTGTCTATAAAAAAGACAAAAATTAGCTAGGTGTGGTGGCACACACTATAGTCCCAGCTACTTGGGAGGCTGAAGTAGGAGGATCATTTGAGCCCAGAAGTCAAGGTTGCAGTGAGCCGAGATTGTGCCACTGTACTCTAGCCCAGGTGACAGAGCAAGACCCTGTCTCAACAACAACAAAAGTCCACTTGCATTCTTGTGCTCTCTTCAACTTATAGAGTAAAAAATAGTTCTGCCATTTTTCTTCTCTATGGCATATAAAAACCTGCCATTACATGTGGATTTGAACCCAATTGTGGGTTCAAATAAAACACATCATTTGAAACACAATGAAAACCACTACCTATATTGTACAAATGATTTTTCATTGCACTGTGACTAGAGTAGTGTAGTGTATATGCGAACTCGTAGAAAAGCTTGATGACACTAAACTACGTGTTTAAAAATACCTGCTCTCCATTATAATACTATCACATGTTTAAATACTTTACTGAAACTTGGGAGTTACCAAATAGTCCAGAAAATCAACCACAGTGAGAAGTCAAGAGATTGAAAATCCAAGCCCATGGAAATGGGGGAAAAAATTGTGTCAAGTTTTCTAACTTTCGTGGACACAAATGCTTACAAATATTTCAAAATATTTCACTAACCTATTTGATTTGTTAAGACAGAATGCCTTGAACTTGCATTCTTCTGATCTGATTTGTAGATTATTTTCTTGCTCATTTTCTCTCCCAATCAGTACAAAATAAGGCAAAGAAGGTCTGTTCGAAGACCTGTGGATTATGTTCTTTTCAAATTACTTGAATCGCTTGAACCGGGGAGGCAGGGGTTGCAGTGAACTGAGATCACACTACTGCACTCCAGCCTAAGCGACAGAGTGAAACTCAGTTTCAAGAAACAAAAAGAAAAAAGAAAGATTAGGTATGTTTTCTAAAACTGCTCTCTCCCATAGCAGGTAACTGTGTCTGCCCCCCAGGTTTCTTCTTTGAAACACAATCCCCTTCAGCATTCCCAGCACCCCCAACATACACATACCATCAACAGAAAAACGCTCCACGCACCCCTAGAGTTCCACCCACTCCAGCAATGGCTGACTGCCTTAGGCATGGGCACCTACTTGAAGCTCTACCTATGAAATTCTCTCTTCTGAGGAAGCTAAATCACAGAAACTCTCTGTGACTAAAGCTATCATACAATAAGAGAACCAAAGGCGCTTCCAAATTCCACCTTATAGATGGAAAATCCGAGAAAGCCCACCTGGAAAGAAACATAATCGGAGGAAAGATCCTTCATAAGGCCCTCTCCATCCTTCCCTTTGGGTTCCATGAGACTTTGCCTTCTCTAGATAATAAATTATCCTTCCTGCTTACGCTATCACTTGCAACCAAAGCTGATTCATAATTATGTTTAAATAAAGTATGATGCTGTATTACCCTGTACCAGACTACATTTACTTAACAGTTCTATCTTCTCAAAGTTTAAATCTTGATATGAAAGAGAAAACAATACCATCTGCCTCTAGGCAGCACCTAACCAAATGCTCCATTGAAAATTCGGCATTGGCCGGATGCAGTGGCTCAAGCCTGTAATCCCAGCACTTTGGGAGGCCGAGACGGGCGGATCACGAGGTCAGGAGATCGAGACCATCCTGGCTAACACGGTGAAACCCCGTCTCTACTAAAACTACAAAAAACTAGCCGGGCGACGTGGCGGCGCCTGTAGTCCCAGCTACTCGGGAGGCTGAGACAGGAGAATGGCCTGAACCCGGGAGGCGGAGCTTGCAGTGAGCTGAGATCCGGCCACAGCACTCCAGCCTGGGTGACAGAGCGAGACTCCGTCTCAAAAAAAAAA
>NW_016804543.1:973489-976091 GCF_001698545.2 Rhinopithecus bieti | reverse complement strand
AAAAAGAAAAAAAAAAAAAAAAGAAAAGAAAATTCGGCATTTAGGGAAGCTTATACTTGTTTCAATAAGTATTTTGTTTAAGTGTGTATGGCTGAAAGAACCTGTTCCAGGACTTAACTCAATATTAATCCACTTGAAAACTAAAGCCTTATCTTATCCTTGGAGTCCAGAGAGAATGCAAAATGGCTGAAGTGTAGTGGCCTAAAACAATAAGTATTTATTATCTCACAGAGTTTCTACAAGTCAGGAACAGTGTAGTTCATGGCTCATGATCTCATGTGGTTGCAGTCAAAATATTGGTGAGGGCTGCACTCATCTGAAGTCTTAACTTGGGCTGAGAGATGTGCTTCTGCTTCTAAAATGGTTCACTAATATGGCTGCTGATGAGAGACCCTGGTTCCACACTACAGGGACCTTTCCCACTGGTTGCTTGTCTGTCCTCATGCTATAGCAGTTAGCCTACCCCAGAGTGACAGATCTAAGAAAGCAAGGCAGAAGCCACAATTCTGTTATGACCTAGCCTTGGGAACAATACTGTGTCATTTCTACCACATACTGTTGGCTTGAATGTCAGTTCTACTCAGCTTAGGAGGAGTCTATACAAGGCCATGAACATATGGAGGTGAAAATTACTGGGAGAAGGGGAGGAGTCTTGGAGGCTAGTTACAATTGGCTAGATTAGGATAGATACTCCTTGAAACTCCTAAGTTACACTAAATACAGTATTTGGAGTAAAAGAAGAAAGAAGAAAGATATCTTAAATGAGCCTGTTTTATTAATTGTTTATCATAGTATGTATGCACAGCAGAAAATAAATGTAGTATAAACATATCCCTATTTCGGCCAGGTGCGGTGGCTCACACCTGTAATCCCAGCACTCTGGGAGGCCGAGGTGGGCAGATTACCTGAGGTCAAGAGTTCGAGACCAGCCTGACCAACATGGTGAAACCCCATCTCTACTAAAAATACAAACAATTAGCTGGGCGTGGTGGTGGGCGTCTGTAATCCCAGCTACTCGGGAGGCTAAGGCAGGAGAATCACTCGAACCTGGGAGGCAGAGGTTGCAGTGAGCTGAGATCACGCCACTGTACTCCAGCCTGGGCACGACAGAGCAAGACTGTTTCAAAAAAATAACAAAAACAAAAAAAAAAAAATCCCTATTCCTTCAAAGAGCTGAATCTAGGTGAGACACCAAGATGTACATAAGAATAATTAGATGGCAATTAGGGTAATGAACTGATTCTTTTTTTTTTTAATATATTTTACCACTTTTTTTTTTTAAGATAGAGACAGGATCTTGCTGTGTTGCCCAGGCTGGGCTCAAACTCCTGACGTCCAAGGATCTTCCTGTCTCAGCCTCCCTAAATGCCAGGATTATAAGCATGATTCTAAATACAACAGACATTCAGAAAAAGAAGAAACAATAGGTTGGATGAAGCAGGGAAAAGTCTTTCTCTGTTCTTTACAAATAAAGGCTTAGCTTAAGGTGGCATCTTTAACCATCTATTTTATAGACTACAGGTAGGACTTTTTCCAAACATTGATTTGATGTTAGCAAGTAATTTAACAGGACTAATGGTGCAGTACATCTAAGAAAAAGGCTCCCAACCTAATTATAAAACCGAGTCCCTCTTATATTGGGCTATTTCCTTGATGCCAGATTGTAGGCTGAGAAGAAAAAGTTTGTTTTTTTTTTTAAAGGGGGGGTTGTGGTAGGATATTCCAAAGGGGGACATTGAAATTTTCTTGTGAGCAAATATCAATAAGTAATCTGCACCAATTTAATCTGCATTCCACAAGTATTTATTGAGTCCTATCTATAGTAAGCCACTGTGGGTGGTACAAACACAGTGAAGAACAAGACAGATACCAGTCCTGCCTTTCTACAGTATGCAGTTTATCAGGAAAGACAAAACAAAAACAAAAAGTAAACATTTCAGTAAAGGAATGATTAATGCTATTATGACAAGGAAAACACAGGGAACTATTCGATCACAGAAGAGAGGTTACAGTTCCCCAAATCTAGGATGTTTGGAAAGGAAGAACACCCTTAGTAAATAAGATTGAAGCTAAAACCTAAACTATGTATCGCAGTCAGCTAGAAAAAACAGGCAAGAAAGAATATTTCAGGTGGACAGAGGCACAGGTTTTCAGGCCAAAAGCTGGAGAACAAGGTGAGTTTAAAGAACTGAAAGAGGTCTAGTGATTACAACGTTGAACAAAAGGGGGCATGTGGAAAGAATAAGAAGAATGGTTTTATAGACAGAATTCTCTGCAGCAAACTCCATCAAGAGGTAGAGGTCAGGCATGGTGGTTCACTTTGAGAGGCTGAGGTGGGTAGGAGTTCATGACCAGCCTGGGCAAAAAAGTGAGAACTCATCTCTACCAAAAAAAAAAATTTTTTTTTTTTTTTTGAGACGGAGTCTCACTCTGTCGCCCAGGCTGGAGTGTGGTGGCGCGATCTCGGCTCACTGCAAGCTCCGCCTCCCGGGTTCACGCCATTCTTCTGCCTCAGCCCCCGGAGTAGCTGGGACTACAGGCACCCGCCACCGCACCCGGCTAATTTTTTGCATTTTTAGTAGAGACGGGGTTTCACTGTGTT
>NW_016804543.1:945679-971273 GCF_001698545.2 Rhinopithecus bieti | reverse complement strand
TTTTGAGACGGAGTCTCACTCTGTCGCCCAGGCTGGAGTGTGGTGGCGCGATCTCGGCTCACTGCAAGCTCCGCCTCCCGGGTTCACGCCATTCTTCTGCCTCAGCCCCCGGAGTAGCTGGGACTACAGGCACCCGCCACCGCACCCGGCTAATTTTTTGCATTTTTAGTAGAGACGGGGTTTCACTGTGTTAGCCAGGATGGTCTCGATCTCCTGACCTAGTGATCCGCCCGTCTCGGCCTCCCAAAGTGCTGAGATTACAGGCGTGACCCACCGCGCCTGGCCAAAAAATTGTTTTAATTAGCTGAGTGTGGTGGTATGTGCCTGTGGTCCTAGCTACTCGGGAGGCTGAGATGGAAGGATCACTTGAGCCCAGGAAGTTGCAGTGAGCCATGAGGATGCTACTGCACTCCAGACTGGGCAATAGAGCGAGATTTTGTCTCAAAAAAAAAAAAAAAAAAAAAGAGTACAGTCTACTATCTCACCCTTTGAATTGTGGCTGGCCTGGAAGTTGCTTTGACCAATAGAACGTGGTAAAGGTGACACTGTGTGAGCTCTGAAGAAAGGGCCTCAAGGCGCCTTGCCACTTCCACCTTCCCACTTTTGAAATGCTGCCCTGAAACTGCCAAGTAAGGAAGCCAGCCTAGCCTACTGGAGGAAAATAAACCATTGTGGAAGAGACACAAAGGTGCCTCAGAGGACAGCCAGTAGTACCAAGGCCAGAGACATGTAAAGGAAGTCACATCAAAACTTCCAGCTCAGCCACCACCCAGGTGAACTCAGCAGATGAGTGAGCCCAGGGGAAACCAGCCTAAGAACTATCTGGCCAACTCAAAATGATGAGCAGTAACAAATCATTCGTTTTCTTTAAAGCTACTAAGCCTGGGGGCTTTGTTAGGCAGCAGACAGAAAAAAGCCAGAACACACAGGACCAGGTTAAGGACTTCGACTGACCATCCTAAAATCAATGGAGAGCCACAGAAGGGTTTTAAGAACAGAGTAACATAATCTATTAGTACCACAGACACAGTACCTAGGCCAACAAACCTCCCAAGGCCCTAGAAATACCAGGAATATGATGGGAGGAAGGGAACCGACTGCAAAATACAAAGAGAAACAGTAGAATCAAAATCCCTAAGTGTAATCCACAGCAAGTCAACTGCAAATCAAAAATTCCTAGGTAGTGACCAGATGCAGTGGCTCACGTCTGTAATCCCAGCACATTGGGATGCTGAGGCATACAGATACCTGAGGGCAGGAGTTTGAGACCAGCCTGGCCAACATGGTGAAACTCTATCTCTACTAAAAATACAAAAATTAGCCAGGTGTGGTTGGTACACGCCTGTAATCCCAGCTACTCAGGCAGTGAGCCAAGATTGCACCAGTGCACTCCAGCCTGAGTGACAGAGCAAGACTCCCTCTCAAACAAAAAAAAAAAAAAAAAATCCTATGTAGACATATATATTACATTTCATCAGGAAAGTGGGTACATTTTAATATATTAGTTATAGAGGAGGACAATCTCCAAAATACCTTGCACTTTCAAAGTCTCGTGCGTGTGTGTGCGTGTGTGTATATGTCTATGTGGTGTGTGTGTGGTGTGTGGGTAGACAGGGTCTCACTCTGCCATCAAGGCTGGAGTACAGTGGCACAATCACAGCTCACTGCAATCGCAAATTCCTGGGCTCAAGCAATCCTCCTGCCTCAGCCTCCTGAGTAGCTGGGGCTACAGGTGTGCGCCACTGAGCTCAGCTTCAAAGTTGTTGTTGTTGTTGTTGGTTTTAATCTCTACCTAATTTTCTCCACAGACAGTATCTCCTCCTGATGATTAACAATTTTGTACAGCTTACTGAGAGCAAAGCCTACACCATACCCACTGTACCAGGGAGAGAATCTCATCAGGGAAGTAAACTAGCAATAGACAAGGTGGCCTATATTCTGAAATCTGAATTCCAATAGCAAGTTATTACTGTTTGAGATTTCGAAGCTGTCAAAAGAATGGCAGCCTGACAAACACCTTGAAAACTCTTGCAACCTATTTGCAGACCTCAGCCAGCCTCTCCCTGACACTTCTCCCTTGCCCTTTTGCCTGAGATTTCCAACGCTTGCTAGCTTTGTCTGTTTTGAATGGCAGTGCTCAGTGTTTAGCTAGGGAAATCCTCTCCTTCCCCAGCTGGCTCACCAGGAAATTGTTTAGAAGTCAGCTTTTTCCTGGAGGTGGCCCGCAGGCCCATGGGGAAAGAAAGAGGTTGTGTCAGGGGCTGAGAGCACTCCCCTGGTGAGCCAATTTGCAGATGATGGTCTGACCACAGGCCACCGGCAGCCTCTGCAGTATGAAGCCATCAGGGTGCATGTGTGTTTGCTAGGTGGCTTGCTTTGGACAAGCACAAGCACAACCGGCTATGCCTAACCTGCTAAACAGAATTTTTAAGCCACATATTTTATTTTGTGGGGTTTTTTGTTTGTTTTTCGGTTTAGTTACAACTTAATTAACTTCTGACAAGCAGAAGAGCCACTGCAGACAGTAAGGTTTGATATATAAATAAAAAGGGTGGGAAAGAGATAAGTAATGAAATTACACCCAAATTAAGTAATATTTTGCCTAAGGGACATTGTTGTGCTAGATGATTACTCCAGCCCAAATAAGTATAAATCAGGCTATCATTCCGTTTGTTGGAAAATAAAATATGGCATTTATTTTTTAATGCACTTTTATAAAAAAGAAAGAGAGAAGTCATCAGAATCAACAGATACGGACCAAGCAATACTCTATTAGGAAATAAATAGCTGACCAGATAACTTGACCTTAAAAAGTATATTCCATATTATAGGTCAATATGATCATTCTTCCTATCAAATCCAAATGCATACAAGGAAGACAAACTTCAAGCTACTAACAACATTCTTCAATTACCTAAGCTACAAATAAAAATAGAGCTTCCATGAGAAATAAAGAATTAGGTGAGTGGATAGGAACAATTTCTTTCCATTTAAGTTAATTAATATGTTACTTGGGGGGAAAATTTTGAAATGTGCTTTAATATAAATATATAGTATTATAACCAGTTAATATGAATATTA
The DNA here is from genome assembly GCF_001698545.2 of Rhinopithecus bieti. Lineage (NCBI taxonomy): Eukaryota > Metazoa > Chordata > Mammalia > Primates > Cercopithecidae > Rhinopithecus > Rhinopithecus bieti. The sequence goes on along the minus strand of NW_016804543.1, from coordinate 968,192 downwards.
TATTAATGTAAGTATACTAAATATAAATATATTAAAGTAATATAAATATATTAAACATAAATAAAGATCGTTAAACACAGTTAACAACAAGCTCTGTTCTCACTTATCTATTCAGGTGATTTGAGTACTATTAATATTTGCAGGCTGGAGATGGACAAGATGACCAACCTCCGAATGTCCCCTCTGTCTTATGAGAACATTGTTAAAAATGACAACCTCCCTACTCGTCAAGAGACTTGACACTTCTTCCTTTTCTGCATTGAGACAGGACAATTTAAAGCCCAGAATAAAATAAATTGAAATAAAGTATCAAGCATGCACCTCTATGAATGAAGACTTCTCGTAATAAACCTAGGTGGGTCATCCTAATTATCTAAGGCCTGAAGATGTTCTTTGGTGTAACAATGACCTAAGATTTATTTATAGTTTTCCTGAGACTCATTAAACATTTCCTGCAATGAGACCACATCACTGAAATCATTTTATTGTGATAGGCTGGCAGAGCACAAGGGGAAACAGTCCTCAAAGACAAAAGAACAAGGTTCTGGCGGGTGTCTTTGTGGCAGAGGGCAGCGCCTATTTTTTTAGTGAGAATGCAACCACTGTAGGTAAACAGCAGGAACTCTCTTCTGATGCTATATCCTGTCCTGTTTAACTCATTAATTTAGAAGACCCTCAGCCACTAGAGTAAAACACTAGCACTAGTAATTATTTTGTGCCCCCATCCCAATATCAATTTATTATAATTATATTGCTAAAGAAAAATACATAAACTAATTTACTTTGAATTTAAACTAACATGGATTATGCATTAAATGGGCTACTAAGTCATCAATGAAATATATTCTTTTGAATTTATTGTGGCCCTACAGTTGTATATGAAGAGTCTTTCTTTTTATTTCCCTTTTTTAAAAAAAAAATGCCTTTTGTATCTCCTGCAGGCTTCCACATTTCTATTCCTATGGGCAGGAAGACTAACACAGCCAAATGTTTGGTCCTCATTATTAAAAAATATACAAACTACATTTTACGAGCAAGATCATTATTTCATAGTCTTTCATGTTTACACTGTCGGGGGTAAGATCAATAACTCAATGTGAACTCCGCACAAATTACAAACAGCTAAATGTAGATGATGACAGTGGATCTTAAATTACTCATAAACAAACTGAATAAGGAAAAGTATCCCAAAGAAACATTGTCAAATAGCCCTAACGATGGTTCATTTTCTAACTTTCAGAGAAAATACTTCAATGGTGAATGTGAAATTATGAGCCCATCTAAATCATTAAGTAGGAGTGTCATAGGCTATATAAAATACCAACTCATACTTCTCCATACTCAGACAGACCCTCTGATCTTCCCTGGAATGTGTCATCTGCATCTAAAACCCAGTAAGAAAGGAAAGGGAAATCGATTTGGGGAATAAAAGGACATAAGCAGTCATGGTATCAAGTCTCATGAGGGTTTGAGTCTAACAAGGTATGGGGAGCAAAGCTGACATTCCTCATATTGTTTGAACATTAATAAGCGCATTGTGGCCACTTGATAAATGCTTGTTCATAACATTACTAAGTTTCTGGATTGTTTTACAGTCCCTGGAGATCAAGGAAGAATAAAACAAGAAGGAAAAATCATTAAGTGACTACAATGAAAAAAATCAAAGAAGAATCTTGAAATATGAGTGTGCCAGAGGCTGCAAGTTGCCTAATTATTGTCAGCCCTACCTCTTTAACCCTTAGAAACAGAATTTCTACATCACTGGCAAACGTGCCAGGAGCTGGGCTAGGCCACCCTTTAAGAGGGAAAGCAGTGAAGCACTAGAATAACACCCAGGGGAGTGTTCTCCAAACCCTCCTACTTCTTATTCCAAGCAAAGCAGAAAGCGCTTAGGGAAGGCAATACTAGGAATGGTTGCTCAAAGAATTTACTCTGTATGCCACACTCCCAAAAGAAATTAGGAGACGTTTCAGTTCATTCAGGTTGCTATAACGAAATATCATAGACTGAGTCACTTATAAATAACAGAAATGTATTTCTCAGAGCTCTGGAGGCTGAAGTCCAAGATCAGGGTTCCAGCACAGTCAGATTCTGCTGAGGACCCGCTTCTGGGATGCAGACTGCCATCTTCTCATTGTATCTTCACGTGGCAGAAAAGGAAGTGAGAAAACTCTCTGGGGTCTGTTTTATAAGAGCACTAATCCCGGCCGGGCGCGGTGGCTCACACCTGTAATCCCAGCTCTCAGGGAGGCAGAGGCGGGAGGATAGCTTGAGCCCAGGAGTTCGAGACCTGCCTGAGTAATAGAGTGAGACCCTGTACTCCACAAAAAGGAAAAAAAAAAAAAAAGACAAAAAAAGAGCACTAATCCCATTTATGAGGGCTCCACCCCTATGATCTAAATACTTCCTAAAGGTTCCAACAGTCCCACTTCCTAACACCATCACCTTGAGGGTTATGATTTCAACATATAAATTTTGGGGAGATTCACATTCAGTCTGTTACACGGGTCCCATTACTTTTCTACTGAGACTGTTTCCTCAGTTTTAATATTGGTAACATTCTGAATTTTATGGAGCTATTACAAGGAGTAAACAAAATAAATATAAGCAAAGTGCCAATCAAACTGTGCAACCCAGAGGCAACCCACAAAGTATTAACCATGATTCAGTTTGTTCACAGCAAGTTTTCATGGAAGATCTCTCAACTCCTCACAAACCCCAAACCTTAAACTGTCCCCTCGTATTCAACAATTAGGGAAACTCTAAGAGGTATTAAAGCTTTCCTGGCAACTGACACCATCTGTCACCTCTTCCCTCCACTGCTTCCACCCTCAAAATTTATAATTTCAAGTGAAACAGTATTCAATAAAAAAAACTGTAAATGGAATCAAGGTACAAAGAATTAGAATTATATTGCCCCCTCCCAGCACGGTGGCTCATGCCTGTAATCCCAGCACTTTGGGAGGCTGAGGTGGGCAGATCACCTGAGGTCAGGAGTTCGAGACCAGCCTGGTCAACATGGTGAAACCCCATCTCTTCTAAAACTACAAAATTAGCTGAGCGTGGTAGCAGGTGCCTGTAATTCCAGCTACTTGGGAGGCTGAGGCAGGAGAATAGCTTGAACCGAAGAGGTGGAGGTTGCAGTGAGCCGAGATTACACCACTGCACTCTAGCCTAGGTAATAGAGCAAGACTCCGTCTCAAAAAAAAAAAAAAAAAAAAAAAAAAAAAAAAAAAAAAAAAAGAATTATATTACCCCTAGTTAAAACCAAGACAGTTCACTAATACAAAATGGCATCAGATTGCTCCAAACTAGGTTTCCTCAGCCTTGGTACTATTGACATTTGGGGCTAGTTATTGCTTCTGTGCATTGTAGGATGTTTAAGCAGTATTATCCCTCGCCTCTACCCTCTAGGTGCAGTAGCACTCTCCCAGTTTTGACAACCAAAAACAAGTCTAGATTGCAAACTGTCCCCTAGGGGGACAACATCCCCACCACTACCCCCACCTCCACCTCCCCTTAAGAACCACTGCTATTTGAACCCCAACTTTAAAGTCTAAAGCTCTTGAGTTTGGTTTCTCTCATAAATGAAGACAATAACATCCTCAGAAATAAGAAGTGTTTCCCAATGGCTTTCAGACATTAAAGGAAAAGTATTAACTTCTTGTTGTTGTTGTTGTTGTTGTTGTTGCTGCTGCTGCTGTTGTTTAGGACAGGGTTTCACTCTGTTGACCAGCCTGGAGTGCAGTGGTGCGATCTTGGCTCACTGCAGCCTCTGCCTCCTAGGCTCCAGTAATCCTGCCACCTCAGCCTCCTGAAGCTGGGACTATAGGCATGTGCCATCATGCCTAACTATTTTTATTTTTTTTAGAGATGGGGTTTCACCGTGTTGCCCAGGCTGGTCTTGAACTCCTGGGCTCAAGTGATCCACCCGCCTTGGCCTCCAAAAATGGTGGGATTAGAGGCGTGAGCCACCATACCCAGCCTTCGGTTTCTTAGAAAATGCCACTTTCCTTCCTCACCTGTGACCAGGAGCTTTACCACACAGCATGTTGCTATATGCACAGTACAGTCTATGAGAAGTGTGACTTTAACTAATGGCTAATATAATACCATTTGCAGGAAAAAAAATAAAAAACACGTACAAAACCACCCAAAGGAGAAATCCTGACACTAGTGAAATATTCAGTTGTAAACCGAAAGAATTCCTTACTGAGAGTGATTGGCTTTCACAAGCTTTGCCCAGAAATGAGCAAAAGATATCTGAAGAAGTTTTATCTGTGCTCTAGAGAACTACCATCTTTAAATAGCCTCAGTTGATAATTCTGGGATTTGAACATAATTTGCTTGGTCTCCCAGCCCCATTACCCTGGGGCCAGAAAAAACATTTGGCATGATCCCGACTATAACATAAAAGGGTTGGCTCCCTTTTTGGTTTCTAACTGCCACTGTTGAATATGAGGTCAAAGTTGTAATGATTACTGTCAATTTCTGATTTGACAGTTAAGTATATCATACAGAATGCTAGCAAGTGCCTCACTCTCCTCAGCCATAAATGGAGATAACGGCACCTACACCCTAGAGGGTTGTTATGCAGATCAAATTTTGTTTTGAGGATCAGTATTTATAAAATGCAGCCAGGCACGGTAGCTCATGCCTATAATCCCAACACTTTAGTAGGAGGCCAGACAGATAACAAGAGGTCGAGAGTTCAAGACCAGCCTGGCCAATATGGTGAAACCCCATCTATACTAAAAATACAAAAATGAGCTGGGCGTGGTGGTATGTGCCAGTAATCCCAGCTACTCGGGAGGCTGAAGCAAGAGAATCCCTTGAACCCGGGAGGTGGAGGTCGCAGTGAGCCGAGATCATGCCACTGCACTCCAGCCTGGGTGGCAGAGGGAGACTCTGTCTCAAAAGAAAACAAATTTGTAAAATGCTCACAATACTGTTGACATATAGCAAGTGGTATGCAAGTGCTTGTTAAACAAATACAATCTATAAAACTCTGTCGTTTGATGGAGAAATTATAATGTTTACAGTTGCATTCTTCATGTCAGATTGGCTGTATTTTGTTTTGTTCTGTGTTGCTTTTGCTGGGAGAAGATGGAGAAACACTGTTTGAAAATGTCTCTTTTTCTCTCTGAACCTTCACTCATGCCTTAGGAAAAGAAAATCATCTCAGGGCCGGGCATGGTGGCTCATGCCTGTAATCCCAGCACTTTGGGAGGCCAAGGTGGGCAGATCACGAGGTCAGGAGTTTGAGACCAGCCTGGCCAACATAGTAAAATCCCACCTCTACTAAAAATACAAAAAATTAGCTGGGTGTGGTGGTAGGCACCTGTAATCTCGGCTACTCGGGAGGCTGAGGCAGGAGACTCACTTGAACCTGGGAGGCGGAGCTTGCAGTGAGCCGAGATCATCACTGCACTCCAGCCTGGGTGACAGTGCGAGACTCCATCTCAAGAAAAAAGAAAAGAAAGAAAAATATATCAGGAAACAATACCCTACTATATGTGCTGCACTAATTGTGTGTGTGATTGCGTGTGTGTATATATATGTGTATATAGATTCTGGTTTGTAATCCACAGTATAGATTTCACTACAGTGACTAATCTTGTCCTACAGTTTGAAAAGCACTGCTTTAGATGAGTATTCCACAAAGAGTATTCTGTAGAGAAGCAGTAACACAACATTTTAAAGAGTTTCATGTTCAAGAAAGTTTGAGAAAGCCTTACTTTGTATACCCTAACAATAGTACAAGTCATTAGAAATCCTGCAATTAAGAAATATATTCATACTATAGAACTCAAAACTTATTTGTGAACTGGGCATTGTTTTCTTCCACTGTGACAGGGCAGCATCACATAGCTTTTGGGCCAATTTTCATATTTCTCAAATGAAAACAGTTGAGTTCCAGGAAAAAAACATTCTTTCTGATTGAATCTAAAAGAGCACAACTCTGTGCTTAACTCAAGCAGCTGTTTAAGAATCCCGGTTCAACTCAATTAAGCGGTTTTGTCATTTCTTAGTAAAATTTAATAAAAAGTGACCCTGGATTATTTTTCCCTTAAAAGGGAATGTTATTTGTTAAGCAGGTAAGATAGCAGAGATTGAAAGTGCTCAGCCAGGTACAACGGCTCAGGCCTGTAATCCCAGCACCTTGGAAGGCAGAGGCAGGAGGACAGCTTGAGCCCAGGAGTTCAAGACCAGCCTGGGCAACACGGCGAGACCCTATCTCTACAAAAAATAAAAATTAAAAAAATGAGATGCATGTGGGATATGTGCCTGTAGTCCCAGCTGCTCAAGAGGCTGAGGCTGGAGGATAGCTTGAGCCCAGGAAGTTGAAGATGCAGTAAGACATGCTCCTAGCACTACACTCCAGCCTGGGCAACAGAGCAAGACCCTATCTCAAGGGAAAATAAATAAATAAAGTACTATGTAAATGCTAATAGCTTTCCAATGCCTTTCTTTTTTTAGAAACATAACTAAGGAAAGGAAGAGCAAAAGAAAGAAAGAACAGAAGGAAGGAAAAGGAAGAGATGGAGGGAGGTAACCATGAAGGGAGCCCTTTGGATATTAGATCTCCTATGTGCAAGAAACTTCTAGAAGAATGCCCAGCTCACCAAGGAAATAGCTCAAAAATAAAAGAAAACAAAGATATGTGTCTAAAGTTCATACTCATTGCAGCATAACAGAATAAGGGAAGATAGCTGCGGCAGAGAGGTAGGAAATCCAACAATAGGGAAATGGTTAGGTAATAAAGAGAGTGTCAATTTTCTCCGACAGCATTAAAATATAACATCCAGGCAAATATTCATTATATAATATTAGCATTCATTCATTATACTGAGGATATTCATTACATAATGAAATAGAGGATGGGAACCAAATTCATCCATCATGTTACAACAATATATATGAAAAGCAACAAGGACATTGGAAACAAGTGGTGTGTCCATAGGGTAAGGGTGCTCAAATCTGGGAGCACCAATGGATCTGCGAGGGAAGCCCTTTTTAAAATGCAGAGTCTGTGGGCTCTCTCCCAGACATTCTGATTTTGAAGACCTAGGGTGTGCTCAAGAATCTGCATTTGGTTTTTTTGTTATTGTTTTTAACTTTCACTTTAGGTTCAGGGGTATATGTGCAGGTTTGTTATACAGATAAACTTATGTCATGAAGGTTTGATGTACAGATTATTTTGTCACCCAGGTACTAAACTTAGTACCCAATAGTTATTTTGGAATGACCACCTAGGAGATTCTAAGGCCGATGATCGGTGGACCACACATTCATTTCACGAAAACGTAATGGGTGTGTAGTATCTGCTGTGAAAGCAAACTAAATACGGCCTGAGAAGAACTCTGTACTTTTATATTTGAGTCCTTGTGGACCAACCATAACCAAACTTAATAGGTAGACAAGACTGAAAACCTAATTTAGGAGTATGCGCCTATAACAATAGCTGACTCTTGGCCAATCCCAGTAGCCATGCTTCAACCAGTCATACACTGCTGAGTGTTCAAACCTTGTGCAAATAAGGCAAATGCCAACATGTAACCAATCCAGCTATTTCTGTACCTCACTTCCGATTTCTGTATGTCACTTCTCTTTTCTTGCCTATAAATTTATTCTAACCACAGGGCATCCCTGGAATCTCTGTGAATCTGCTGTGATTCTGGGGACTGCCCAATTTGTGAATCATTCGTTGCTCAATAAAACTTCTTTAAATTTAATTCGGCTGAAATTTTTCTTTTAACACTGCCAAGCCCTGTTCCAGGTGCTAGAGACAGAGCATTGGATAAAGTCACACTTGAGAGGCCAGCAATAAAGTGGTAATCATTATTTTAAAATTCTGTAGTATTAAAATAGTATGTATTAAATAAATTATCAAAAAAAAAAAATCAAGAGCCAACATTTTCCTGCTCTCTAATTTATGTTTTACTTAAGAGGAAATGCACCTTAGAAAGCTCTCTGGGCCTGGCACTAGGGTCCGCCTACAGCATGGACACTGGAAGGGGGTGGCCACCTAGGGTGTCTGTCCAAGTGAGGTCCTGGCACTTCCTGCCATTCCTGCATGCCCACTCCGGGCACTAAGGGTGATGACTGAGAATTAGAAAGGGTGGTGATAGAGAAGGAACAAAAAATGTGTTACTTCAACTCAAAAGAAACACAAGTTAAAGAACTTTTGGGAACTACAAGACCTCATCTGCGTCTTACGGGCTATTGACGCCGACCTCCCAACTTGGTGCCAGTTCGAATTTCCTCCCTGCCTTGTCTGCATTTCATCATTTATTTCCTGGTTTGGAATATTAAAACTTCACTTACATCCTGTTTTGGTCCCTTTGTTGTTTTTTTGTTTTTTTGTTTTTTTTTTTTCCTTTGGGCAGAAATTTCAGCAAGCTCCTCCAGGTTAGAGAAAAGCAGAGCCAAGGGTGGCAATGAATTTCGGCATGGACAAGGAAGCCACCAAGAGGGGAGAGCTCAAACCTATTTGTCTTGGCAATGGCATTCAGTGAGCTGCTGGTTATGTCATCTGCCTACAAGTAGGCCTCGCTGTTTTGCAGTCATCCATTTCCCAATAATGGTATCCTGACACCACACACGCACACCCAGATCTGGCAGCGCACCCACCAGCCTGCGCTAACCCCAGAAGAGCTAGGGCCAGGGACAAGAAAACGGAAAACAATTCACATGAAACAGATTACTTAAGAATGTTAAATATTAACAATGCTGTTTTCACCTGCAGAGTAAGAAAATACAGGAAAAAGTGGATAGCTAGAGAATTTTATCCAGCTAATGAGTTTACACAGTTTAAAAGCACACTTTTGAACAGAAATCTAAAGTGACAAAATCATGAAAGCTAAGCAGTATGTAAAACTCTACAACTAAAGTGTTTCATCTCAGTATTTTATATGAATTAATTTCAATTTACAGCTAAATGTCAAGGCGAATTCGTTTCTTTTCTATCTTGTGTTATGTTTGGTACCCTAAGGCCTTTAGACACTGAATAACTTATTAACAAATAACATTTCATCCTTATTGTTATGTAAAATAACTCCCCAGCTTGTGTTTCCTGCAGTTCTTAAAGGAAAGAGGATCCTAATGTTGAAAGAAAATTGTATCGGTAAGCCATAGCAAACACTTCCTAAAAGCAGACTAACAAAATGCTAAGATAATAGGCCTCTGCTGTTTTATATTTATGGTTTTATCTATAGTAATTCTGGGATTAGAATGTGTAATACCCCAAACCACACATGTAAGGTATAAATATCCCCTAAATATATTTAAAACCTGGAAAAATTATACAATCAACCTAAAATGGAGGAACACAGAGAATAATACAACATGTCTCTAAATTCTGACATAAGTTTAAAGGATGAAAACTTCTATATTTATATTTTAAAATCATCAAATGAACACACTGAGATAAGCCATAATGAAATTATTATGCTCAATTTACACTAATTATAAATTACACATTTCTGATTAACTGTTGAGGCTTTCAAGTGAAAACTTTAATCAGCAATATCAGTTTTTTGGGTTTTTTTTTTTTGAGACAGGGTCTCACTCTGTTACCCAGACTGGAGTACAGAAGTGCAATCCCAGCTCACTGCAGCTTGGATCTCCTAGGCTCAAGCGAGCCACCCACCTCAGCCTCCTGAGTACCTGGGACAACAGGCATGCACCATCATGCCTAGCTAATTTATTTTATTTTTAGTATTGATGAGATCTCACTATGTTACCCAGGCTGGTCCCAAACCCTGAGCTCAAGCAATCTTCCTGACTCAGCCTCCCAAAGTGCTGAGATTACAGGCATTGAGCAACAGCTGTGCCCAGCAATCAGCAATATCTTTGTCTTTTTTGGGGTTTTTTTGTTTGTTTGTTTGTTTTTGAGACAGAGTCTCACTCTGTCACACAGGCTGGAGTGCAGTGGTGTGATTTTGGCTCACTGCAACCTCCGCCTCCCGGCTTCAAGCGATTCTCTTGCCTCGGCCTCCTGAGTAGCTGGGATTACAGGCACGTGCCACCACACTGGGCTAATTTTTTATGTTTTTAGTAGAGATGGGGTTTCACTATGTTGGCCAGGCTGGTCTTGAACTCCTAACCTCAAGTGAGCAGCCCGCCTCAGCCTCCCAAAGTGCTAGGATTACAGGCATGAGCCACTGCACCCAGCCTAGCAATATCTTTTTAAAAATAATTGCTGCTAGCAGCAATGGACACTCTGCCCTGGCATATTTTTTTGTTTGTTCTTTTTTTTTTTTTTTTTTTTTTTTTTTGCCCTGGCATATTATAAGATATATCTCCAGCCTTCCTAAATGACTCCCTTGTTTTATAAAGCCCCAAATTTTCTGCCTTTTCTTTGAGACTTTCCTCATTAATGAAAGTTCTCCTTATAGTAATAGCCTAAATAAAAAGCCTAATACACGTGCCCTTTTATTATACTAAAACCCAAATTGTTAAAGTAGAGCTTATGGCAACTTTTAAATGAGATTAAAAATCACTTGGCCGGCCTCACTAAATTACAATTTGAGTTAGGCCCAGAAGCCTGAAAATTTTGTAAAGTTCAGTAGGGTTAACCCAAAAAACATCTAAATCCAGGTTTAAATTTGGGAAATCTTTTCTTTAAAAGAGAAGGACACAATTCAAACTGGCTCAACTTATTCAATACACTTATAAAACAAATTGCTAAGTCTCAAATGAGGACATCTATCTTTGACCCACAGATTTAAAAAGCTATATATGCCAAGAAACAATATTTAAGCAACTGTTAAAATCTGTTAGGATTTTAGAATCGTAAAATCCTTTGGCAGTCAACACATTCTACAGGGCACAAAGATGATGCTACAGATACTTATCCATGAATTATGCAGTTCAATTTTATGTCCCAAAGCCAAATAAATGAATTGAATTCTCCACAGTCTCTTCCAACTGCCCAGTAACCAGCCTAAGAAGGCTGACGAGCAAAGCGAATGCAGCACAGAGAAAAAGACAGGCAAAGATGGCAGCTGTCATTTCTTCACATTGTACTGTCAGATACTCTATATTCCTCAAAGCATTTGCCACCTCCGGAGCACACTTCCATGGCTGCCATCATGACATTCGTTTATAAATTTTTATTCACTCCACTTATCAAAATGCAAGGCCCTTGGTCCAGGGCACGTGTCATGTCAGATACCTTCCCATCACCTGCATAATAAACCTATGCAAGCTCTGTTTCCAACATTTGTGTCCCTATATTCTAGAATAATGCTTAACACAGAGTAAGCACCCACTAAACATTGTTGGATGAGGTGTTAAAGGTCAATTGCTACTTCTGTTGTTGTTACTACTAACTGGCTGGAAATTGCTAAGTTCCTGTTAGGTGCAGACTCAAGAAAAAAACAGAATTCACTGACAAATGTTATCTTCTGTCTCAATCATCATTTAGACTTGACCAAGTTTACTGCTACATTTTACCAAGACTACAATCCCTCAGAAGAAGGAAATGTGCTTTTTATTGTCGGTCACAAGCCCTAGCACAGTATAATATTCAACAATGTCCAGCATTCAGCTGAAGTATGAGACATGCCTCCAAGTTTCTAAGGCTCAAAAGAGTCCAACTTTCTCTCCAAAGCACTAAGATATACCACAAGTGATACACGGGGAGAGTCCACTTACTGGTAGGATCTAAACCTAAACCCCCACATCTACCTAAATTCCCAAGTTTTTAAACTTTTCTATCTAGGGAAAAAAGTTTCTTTTACTTTTATATCTAGGTTCCAGTTTTATATTTAAACTAGATCGGGGCTGGGCACGGTGGCCCATGCCTGTAATCCCAACTTAAGAGTTTGAGACCAGCCTACACAACATGGCGAAACCTTGCCTCTACAAAAAATACGTAAGTTAGCCGGGCAGAGTGGCGTGTGCCTATATTCCCAGCTACTCAGGAGGTTGAGGTGGGAGAATGGCTTGAACCCAGGATGGGGAGGCTGCAGTGAGCAGAGATGGCACCACTGCACTCCAGCCTGGGCAACAGACCCAGACTATCTCAAAAAACAAAACAAAACAAAAAAATCAGGACTAGCAATATTACTGGCTCTTTTTTTTTTTTTTTTTTTTTACAGTTTGTCAATTTTAATCAAAAGAAATGAAAAAGCCACATTCAGTATTAAAGTTAAACAAACAAGTTAGGAGATGAAAGTAGACTAGAACACAAGACCACCCAAGTGGATGACTTAGCATTGGCTGAAATTACCTAGCTTTAGTTCAGAGACCACTCCCGGAAAGGAAAAGACATTTCTAACAACTTTAGCCAAAGGTCTGGGAGCGTGAAGCCTCAAAGAACCCTCCTGGTAAGGGTACTCTGCATAGATCTGCATATTCTCCCATAGCCCCAAAAGACTAAAAGCCCAGGCTTATACCCTGCCCTCGCTGTTGAATGACAGTCAGAGAAAGTATGTTGAGAATCCATGAAAAACTAATTTAAAAGATTAAAATGTGTCCTGCAGCTCACCCTTTCTGGAAGACACTACAGGAGAAAAACAAACAAAGAACATAAGCAAAGTACTAAAAATCCCTATGTAAATTAAACTCTATTGTTATACCAAAGATTGCTCAAAGAAAAAAAATTATAATCTTTCCTTTCCAAGAATTTGTAAATCCCTCTTCAACTGGTTGGAATGGAAATTACAAAATGCTACCCCCCACTGGTCTGCAAAAGCCACCACTTAAATGGAAATGCTTCCCTTGAGTCACACAAAGTCCCAGACAGAGCTCTGCACTGTGCACTGTCACTACCAACATGAGGACCCTGATTGTGGGGATACTTCAGGGCAGGGGTGTCCACTCTTTTAGCTTCCCTGGGCCACATTAAATGAAGAATTGTCTTGGACCACACATAAAATACACCAGCAACAATGATAGTTGGTGAGAAGTAAGAAAAGGAAGAAAGAAAAGGATGGATGGATGGAAGGAAGGAAGGAAGGGAGGGAGGGAGGGAGGGAGGGGAGAGAGGGAGACAGAAAGAGAGAATGAGAAAGAGAGAAAGAAAAGAAAAGAAGAGGAAAGAAAAGAGAGAGGGAAAGAGAGAGAATCTCATAGTGTTTTAAGAAAGTTGGCCGGGCGCGGTGGCTCAAGCCTGTAATCCCAGCACTTTGGGAGGCCAAGACGGGTGGATCACGAGGTCAGGAGATCGAGACCATCCTGGCTAACACGGTGAAACCCGTCTCTACTAAAATACAAAAAACTAGCCGGGCGAGGTGGCGGCGCCTGTAGTCCCAGCTACTCGGGAGGCTGAGGCAGGAGAATGGGGTGAACCCGGGAGGTGGAGCTTGCAGTGAGCTGAGATCCGGCCACTGCACTCCAGCCTGGGCGACAGAGCGAGACTCCGTCTCAAAAAAAAAAAGAAAGAAAGAAAGTTTACAAATTTATGAATTTATGTTGGGCCGCATTCAAAGCATCCATTCAATCACTGTTTCCTCCTCCCAAAGAATTCTGTGTGGAGTCAGGCTCTGGAGCTGCATGGTCCAAAATGGTAACCCCTGGCAGACTCTGAGAACTTGTCATATAGCTCACGTGGCTGAAGAACTGAATTTCTCATTTTATTTCATCTTCAATTATTTAAATCGAAAATACTCAATGCTGTTAGTGGAAAACATTTCATTATGTTTGGAACCACCTGAATCTACTTTTCAGTGAAATTTTGTTAAATGTAAAACAGATTAAATGTTTCCAATGAAACTGTTGCATCGAAATGGAGATATACTCTGAAGTATAAATTACACATCTGATTCAAAGACTTAGTATGAAAAACACATCAAATATATCTCACAAGTAACTTTTATTATTGACTACCTGTTGAAATATTTTTAATATATCCAATTAAATACAATGTATTATTAAAATTTCACTTTTTCTTTTTTACGCATTTTAAAGTAGCTACCAATTTTAAATTACAGGTGGTTTGCATTATATTTCTATTGGACAGAACAGCTCTAGAGTTTCCAATCAGCTTAAGCCTTCAGCTTTAAAACTCCTTAATCATTTTTAAGCATGGAGTTCTTTGGCAGTCTGGTGATGACTATTATTACCTCAAAATAATGTTTATAACTGAATAAAATAAAATGTGTAAGAGTCCAAAGGAAACTAATTATACTGAACTATAGTGAGCAAAATATTAAAATAAATAATGATGCTTTTTCTTAAGGCACTGAAGGACAATAAATAAATAATGGTGAATCTATTAGCTACTGTAGTGATAAGTGTAAATGAGATTGTAATGTGATATTAAAATATCTGAGATTTCTACTGACGACAAAGTCGTAAGTATTGCTTCTGTCACTGTGGTTTGTTGCCTACACTCATAATTCAAGGAAATGCTCAAGTTAAGTTAGGGGTTAATGAAAGTGTAGATAGATAACTTTTAGCCCACCCAAATTTGCAGATCCTCTGATTCCTCTGACAGACTTTTTGGGGACCCGTGGATTCCAAGGTTAACAATGCTGTTTTAATGCCTGATGAATCTGTGTATCTGTTTGTCAAAGATGACCCCCATCCTTAGGATGTAATTTTGCCTTGGCTCATTCCTGTTAATTTGGTGTTCATGACTCATAATTCCTGTTTTTGACCACAACTAAACCAATATTAGAAGGAAGTGCTTGCCCTTGTTTTTTTCCGATACTTTTGCTCTGCAAAGGGAACAGGAAGAACAGCAAGAAGTGCATATGTAAAAGAAAAGAGCACCTTAACTATGTACCAAAACACAATTCTTTTGATCTAATGATTAATTGGTATGTGTTAGAATATTTACCAATCAGAAAGACCACATAAGGCCGGGCACGGTGGCTCACACCTGTAATCCCAGCACTTTGGGAGGCTGAGACGGGCGGATCACGAGGTCAGGACATAGACACCATCCTGGCTAACATGGTGAAACCCCATCTCTACTAAAAATACAAAAAATTAGCCGAACGTGGTAGCAGGCGCCTGTAGTCCCAGCTACTTGGGAGGCTGAGGCAAGAGAATGGTGTGAACCCGGGAGGCAGAGCTTGCAGTGAGTTGAGATCACGGCACTGCACGCCAGCCTGGGTGACAGAGCAAGACTCCATCTCAAAAAAAAAAAACACAAAAAACAAAAAACGCAAAACACACATAAATATCAGTGGCACTTCATATAATTAACAGTACAAGGTATTTGCTGTTGTTTGTCTTGACAAACACTTTCATAACACTTACCATGTGCAGATACCATTCTAAGGACTACAAATACTAATTCTGTAATCCCTAATACAACCTATGAGTCGAGTACTATTATTATCCCCCTTTTACAGATGAGACAACTGAGGCACAGGGAAAGGTTAAGTAATTTGCCCAAGGTCACAGAACTGAAATTCCAACAGAGAGCAGCTGCCTATGGTGTTCTCAAGAGGAAGGCAATGCCAAACGAAAACAAGCAAGGAGACTCTCTACTCACTGCAAGTGAGCTAAGGTTCTGATCAAATCTTCATCCTTGCTTCCAAATCACTCGCTGAAAAATTAAAACGAGATAAATAAGGACGGCTGCCTTTATACCTTCTGGCCTATTCACAGGCAGATTTCCAGACAAAACCAAAGGCCTTCATGAGAAAAAACAAAGCTCCTCGGTCTCAGGGCAGCTAATGCTGGGCCTGGCATTTTTTCCACTTTTATCTAAAATATGCTGCAGGAGAATCTAGGCCCAGTGATAAGCCAGGTTTCGACTTCACCTCCCCAGCTTGAGAGCGATTACACACATACTTGGGATTTAACCAGCAAGAAAAGGACACAGAAACCTGGGTCCCTCTGAGCCCAGTCTCTGTTGACACTGTTGCCAGGGCTGAGCCAATTGCACCAGTGTCAAGAGCTCCGCAGGGAGGTTTCAGCAGGGAAACCAGCCCTACAGGTGTATCCAGGGAGGCAGGTGTACAAGGCCACATTCTTTCCTCTACTGAACAAATGAAGGTTTGTCTTCCTGCTGTGCGGGGCTCACAGGGCCAGATAAGCCTCTCTCAGACAACAATCTCAGCACAGAAACAGTGCGGCTTGCTGCCACTCTGTAGCACTGAAAGTAAAACGCCAACCACTAAAAGAGAGAAGCAGATAATGTTACAATAACATTTATCTAGAAAGGCAATGCTCATTAGGTAAAATTTAACTACAGCAAGAATCTTCAGGACAGAGAGGACTCAATAAATGTTTGTGGATCTGAAAACCTACTGCTACCTTTTAAACGGTTTCTTGGACCAATTTAAAAGCTTCTTTTTGGCTGTGTGAACTGGCATTCCCCTTCTAAAATGATAGAGTCCCAGTGGTAGCTATAATGTGAAATCAAATGACTTCATTTCCTCCAGAGAAATATTTTTACCTCAACCCCCCATACTCTGGCACTCAACTACTCAAGACTCCAATATCAGGGGGCAAAAGTCAGGCCTATTAGGCCTGAATCGTTCTCAGATTAACAACCTTGGGGAATAATCCTATAAGAAAACATTTTCAAGATTTTGGGTAATAACATTTTGGGCCAGATGAAATTTGTTAGAGTTTGCACTTCTGTCTCTAAAAACCTCTGAAGTCATTTGTTTCCCACAGTTTTTCTCAGAAGCTACTTTGTGGGAAAGAAAGCCAGGGCCTAGGCAGCAGGCCAGCTAGAACGGGGTTGTTCTGAAAGAAAGCCAGCCCCCCGCAAGCCGGAGCGGCACGGGCAGCGCTCACAAGGTGGTTAATTTTTTACCTGGGTAGAGCCGAAGGCACTGACATGGAAAATGTCTGTGACACGGCGGATCTGGAAACAGGCAAGATACACAGGCAGTGGAGTGTCTGACCCCAGGTTTGTTGCTTCAAATTACATAGGAAGTTATGCCGAACTGTGAAACAGTTACCTACAGAGAGGAGGAGGAGGGGCAGGGTGTGTTGTCAGGAGGCACAGGGGGAAATGGCAGTGCTGCGACAGAGGACCTCAACTCTGGACTACACTGCCTCACATTCCAGTCTCAGCTCTGCCACTTGTTGCCAGAGGAATCTTAGTCAAGTTTCTTTAACACTCTTTGCTCAGCTTCTTCACCTATAAACCACTGGCCCCAACCCACAGGGCTGTTGGGATACATACCAAGCAAGTACTCAGAACAGTGCCTGGCACTGAGGAAGTGCCAGGTAAGGGCAGCTGTTGGTATTTGTGCAAATTCTGACATTCGTCCTTCTCAATATAACCTCATAATAAATCAGATACAATTGTTACCTCCACTGAGAGATGAAAGAATTGAGACTTAGAAAAATGCAGGAATTTGCTCAAAATCATGCAGTTAGTAAGAGACTACACGGAGGGATTCAGTGCTGTTTGTGAAATCAGAGCCCGGCAGTTTTAACCTCTCTCATCTGGTCTTTCTTCCCTTACTTACCTCCCAAAAGAAAGAGAGAGACAGAGACAGAAAGAGAGAATCAGAGATGGGGAGAAAGACAGAGACAGGGAGGAGGTGGGAAGTGAAGAAAACACATTAGAGGGAAATAACTTTTTAAGCTAATAAAAAATAACCTTGGCCAGGTATAGTGGCTCATGCCTGTAATCCCAACACTTTGGGAGGCCAAAGCAGGAGGATCACTTGAGCCCAGGAGTTCAGGGCCAGCCTGGACAACACTGCCTCTTAAAACTGAATAAATAAATAAACGTAATTAATTTCAAATGAGATTCCACCAGGCCAAACTCTCAGTGGCTACATAATAAGTGGTTATACCTCTCCTAGCCTCCTAGACCAGTTGCACCTCGATTCTGAGTTTCACTGAGCAGGGCAAATGAAGCAGGAGAAGGCTCAGAGGGAAGGTGCCAAATAACCCACGTGAAATGAAGTTGTCTTTGAATAGTCTATCTATTCTAAGGCTCAGGAGTGGTGGCATGATAAATATGGTGCTAGGAGAAGAAATGCAAAACCACATAACATTTTTGCCTTTCTGTCCTTGAAATGCCTTACAATTTCCCTTGGGGAAAAAAATTATCTTGTAATTCTTATTTTCTTTACTTCACTTTTCATTTCCAGAACTGTACAGTTCTAACTGAAGTATCAGAATGACAACTGTGGATCTTCTACAATGCCACTCAGTCTCTCTGCAATTGTAGCAAAGGGGAAAACAACACCACTGAGGCTGCCAGTAACAATATTTATCCATGCCGGGGTGTTCTGTTTGTTTTCGGTGGAGGATGCAGAGAGCAGATAAAGGAAAAGCAAAACTTCTCTGTGTCAAAACACAAGCTGAAGACGATTTCCTTCGCCACTGCCCATGTATCAAATATACACAAATCCAGAGCAGCCCTGGGCCCAAGGAGTGTTTATGGTTCTGCTCAGCCATAAACATGCCAGCCTTCAAAACATACAGAGACGCCCGGACATCAAACAAACAAGGCAGTTCCAGAAAGGACATATCCACTTTTGACGTCTAATGCTCTGGGTGAAATAACTTTGTTTCCCCTAAAAATAGATAAACTAAAATAAATATAAGAGTATTCCACAGCAACGTAGCCAGCCACTTCTTCCTGTGACTCAGAGCAACCTCGTAACTTCTTTGTGATAATAACTATGGGCCAGGAACTAAGTGCTTTTTGGTGGAATGACTGATGGACTCTTCATACCAACTCGGGGAGGAATTTAAAATGACATCCCTTTGCAGATCAGGAGACTGAGTCTCAAAGAGGTAAATAACTGTGTAGGTTTGCATAGCTTGCCACTGGGATTTGGACCCTGGTGTGTGAGATTCTGTAGCGTGAAGTCTAACAAAATGGCCCCGCCTTCAGTTGAGGATTCAAATGATCACCTAGGTTTACTTCAACCAGGGTTTAAGCTAAACTCATTCACGGTTTCTGGGTCTAAACCTCACTCATATTTCTTTACAATGAAACAGAGTAATTTTAAAAACTCAAAGTAGGCATACTTCCAGGTAGCTAAAATTAAAAGATCATCAATACCAAGTGCTGGCAAGGACATTAAATAATGGAAACCCACAGACTACTCGTGGTAACATAAACTGGAAGAGCTGGAACACTGTTTAAAATTATCTACCAGGCCGGGCGTGGTGGCTCAAGCCTGTAATCCCAGCACTTTGGGAGGCGGAGACGGGCGGATCACGAGGTCAGGAGATCGAGACCATCCTGGCTAACACGGTGAAACCCCGTCTCTACTAAAAAATACAAAAAACTAGCCGGGCGAGGTGGCGGGCGCCTGTAGTCCCAGCTACTCGGGAGGCTGAGGCAGGAGAATGGCGGGAACCCGGGAGGCGGAGCTTGCAGTGAGCTGAGATCCGGCCACTGCACTCCAGCCTGGGCGACAGAGCGAGACTCTGTCTCAAAAATAAATAAATAAATAAATAAAATAAAATAATCTACTGAAGGCAGGACATGGTGGCTCACACCTGCAATCCCAGCACTTAGGGAGGTTAAGGCAGGAGGATCACTTGAGGTCAGAAATTCAAGAACAGCCTGGCCAACATGATGAGACCCCATCTGTATTTAAAAAATACAAAAAAAATTAGCTGGGCATGGTGGCACACACCTGTAATCCCAGCTACTCGGGTGGCTGAGGCAGGAGAATCGCTTGAACCTTGGAGGGAGGAGCTGCAATGAGTCGAGATCGTGCCACTACACTCCAGCCTGGGCAACAGAGTGAGAATCCTCAAAAAAAAAAAAAAAATTATGTTATTGGGATTAGAAAAATGCGTAGTCTAACCCAATCCTACAATTCCACTCTGGCGCATACCCTAGAGAAATTATACCAAAAGGCATAATGACAGTATCATAATTTGTAATAGTCCAAACTATAAGCAACACAAATCTCATCAAAAGTAGGACACATGAGTAAATGTAGATACATGCATGCTATAATATTACACAGAAATCAAAATGGGCTGGGCACACTAGCTCATATCTATAATACAGTACTTTGGGAGGCCTCGACAGGCAGATCACTTGAGGCCAGGAGTTCAAGACCAGCCTGGGTAACATGCCAAAACCCTGTCTCTACCAAAAAAAAAAAAAAAAAAAAATTAGCCGAGGATGGTGGCACACGCCTATAGTCCCAGCTTCTCGGGGGGCTGAGATGGGAAGATCGCTTGAACCTGGGAGAGGAGGCTGCAATGAGCCGTGATTGCACCAATGCACTCTAGCCTCTAGCCTCAGCAACAGAGCGAGACCTCATCTCAAAAAAAATAAAATTAAAATAAAAAATAAAAAGGAATGAACTACAGCTACATCATGCGACATGGACAAATCTCAATACAATGTTGAGGAAATGAAGTCAGGCATGAAAGAATCCATACTGAGAGAATCTATCTGTACGAAGTTCCAAAACGAGCAAATGGGAATAGAGGTCAGGACAATGGTTACCAGGGAGTGAGCCTACCAGGGGGCTTCCTAGTTGCTATTATGTTTTAGTTTCTTTTTCTTTTTCTTTTTTTTTCCTGAGATGGAGTTTTGCTCTTATTGCCCAGGCTGGAATACAGTAGTGTGATCTCGGCTTATTGCAACCTCTGCCTCCCAGATTCAAATGATTCTCCTGCCTCAGCCTCCCAAGGAGCCGAGATTACAGGCATGCGGCACCACACGCAGCTAATTTTGTAGAAACCGGGTTTCGCCATGTTGTTCAGGTTGGTCTCGAACTCCTGACCTCAGGTGATCCACCCGCCTCAGCCTCCCAAAGTGCTGGGATTACAGGCATGAGCCACCATGCCTGGCCTAGTTCTTGACTGAGCTGGTATTATCCAAATGGGCTGACTTTGTGATAACTCATCCACTGTGATTTATGCCCTTCTCAATCAAATGACCTCCCTCTCCTTCCCTTTTCCTCCCTCTTAAAAACGTAGGGATATTCATAAAGCCTTAAAGTCTAAATCAAGTTTTTGAGACTTACACAGGAAAAAATAGGTACAGTATAAGACATTCTAAATTTAGCTCAATATTCTTAACATGCAGGAACAACTCTACGGGGAAATCCCTTCACCCTCCAATGTTCAACTCAGCAGCATTTTAACCTCTGTTCACAACCAATAAAGACCTGCTTATTGTGTCATCAAAAAGGTATCCATGCAATCCATCTCAAGAAGAGGCTTACCTGCACAGTGCCTAGGGTTTACTGCAGTGACAAAGTCACTTCATGCCTTGACCGAAAATAGCCTGAGACTGGGTAAAAACTGAGCATTCTCTGCAGTGGTTCCTAAGAGAAGCTGGGGTTAGTGTGTGATTAAATGTCCTTATCCGCATGGGTAGACTTAACTTCCAACAGTCGTACAGAAGACAACAGAGTTCCAGGTAATATGGCCCATATATTGGAGGTTAAAAGCTGATGCCCATGGTGCTCGTGAGCAAAAATACACATTTAGCCGGGCAGGGGAACTGAGGCCTGTAATCCCAGCACTTTGGGAGGCCAAAGCAGGAGGATCACTTGAGGCCAGGAGTTTCAGACTAGCCTAGCCAACATGATGAAACCCTGTCTCTATTAATACAAAAATTAGCTGGGCACAGTGGTGTGCGCCTGTAGTCCCAGCTGCTCGGGAGGTTGAGGCACGAGAATCGTTTGAACCCCGAAGGCAGAGGATGCAGTGAGCTGAGATCATGCCACTGCACTCCAGGTTGGGCAACAGACCAAGACTGTATCTCAAAACAAAAAAAAAAACAAAACAAAACAAAAAAACGCACATCTTGCCCCTTGTCCGGGGTAGAAAGAATTCTAGTGCTTCTTACAACTGCCAAAGTCAAAGCCTGAATGAGTTCTACAACTCTCTGGAAGTTTCTGAGGGGCATAGTCACTCCAAAAGATACAAATCCTGGGACTCTGAACTAGCTTCGCTTGATAGCCCCTTCATTTGGTTAAATTTCAAAAATATCTCAGGCTCAACTCAAGGTTACTTCGTTCAAACATTCTCTGATTTCTCCTTCCTCTCTGTTGCATTCTTTGTCTTCTACACCCTTAGGACATTATTCCTTTCCTACTTGCCCTTTACTCAAGTTGTCTTTATCCCCGTAGCTAAACAATGATTTAATTCAGTACAAAGAACATCATTTTTCTACCTATCACTGATTCCCCAGGGCAAGGCACTATGTCTGTGCACAGTGAGTGAGTGATGCTCTTTTTTGTTATTTTGGTTTTTCCTTTTTTGAGACAGGGTCTCGCTCTGTCACCCAGGCTGGAGTGCAGTGGCGTAATCTTAGCTCATTGTAGCCTCTACCATCTGAGTTTAAGATCCTCCCACCTTAGCCTACTGAGTAGCTGGGCCTACAGACATGGGCCACCATCCCGGCAATCTATTACTATTATTATTATTATTATTATTATTATTATTATTATTACTATTATTATATTTATGATTATTGAGACAAGGTCTCCCTATGTTTCCCAGGCTGGTCTCAAACTCCTGGACTCAAGTGATCCTCCCATCTCAGCCTCCCAAAGTGCTGGAATTTCAGGTATAAGGCACCATGCCCATCCTAATGTCTTAATGGACAAATGAATAAATTCTCTTTTTTTTTTTTTTTTTTTTT